>NC_034607.1:6879909-6928691 GCF_900095145.1 Mus pahari | reverse complement strand
CCTGTGCCTGGCAAACACCGAAGTGGATGCTCACAGCCAACTATTGGATGGAACACAGGGTCCCCAATGGAGGAGCTAGAGAAATTACCCAAGGAACTGAAGGGGGTTGCAACCCTGTAGGTGGAACAACATTATGAACTAAGCAGTACCCCCTGAGCTTGTGTCTCTAGCTGCGTATGTAGCAGAAGATGGCCTAATCGGCCATCACTGGGAATAGAGGCCCCTTGGTCTTGCAAACTTTATATGACCTTCACAAGGGAAGGCCCGGGCCAAGTAATGGGAGTGGGTGGGTAGGGGAGCAGGGGCGGGGGTTATAGGGAACTTTCAGTATAGCATTTGAAATGTAAATAAAGAAAATAAAGAAAAATAACTTAAGGAGAACAATGAAAAAAAAATAATGGATAAAGAAAAAGTGTCATTCTGTACAATGGAAACCTTTTCAGCTATTATAAACCTAGAAATTATGTGGGTTTTTTTTTTGTAGGAAAATGAATTAAATGCAATAATAATATCTTGATGGAAGTTACATATAAGTAAAAATACAGATATGGTATCTATTCACTTATAAGTGGATATTATCCATAAAGTGCTGAGTAATCATGCTACTATCCACAGACACATAGAAACAAATTAGTGATGGGGTACAATATAAAGGATCATATTTGAATTTAACTAAGAAGGGAAAATTTAATCACCATTAGTTTTTTTTTTATATAGAAGAATAAGAACTTGCTATGAAAGTGGGTAAGAATGGCAAAAAGGATACTGATGATGTATGTGATGAGGGATGGCAGGAGAAAGTTGGGAGTCAGAATAGAAACCAGTGGGAAGCATATCTTGATCTAGCTGGAGGCCTAGGACTTCGGAGATTACAGAGAATTTATGTGGGTTAGCCTAGATGAGATTCTTTCAGGAGAGTTTAGAGAGCCTGGAGTGACCCACTCATGTAGTCAGGCAATACTTACAAAAGAGGGTTGGGGATATTAATTTACCCACAAATCCTTCAACCCAATATTTTTGCCTAAATTTATGAAGATATAAAGATAGAACAGAGACTGTGGCACCAGTCAAACAATGACTGGTGCAACTTGAGACCCATTGAATGTGATAAAAACACCTTCTCACCCTGTTACCAATACTCAGCTATCTTGCAAACTGAAGCCTAACATAACTGTCTCTTCAGAGGTGTCATCCAAAAGATAATGGAGGCAGATGCACTCCCACAATCAAACATTACCAGAAGTTAAAGATTATTGTGGAAGTGTGGGATATATTACTTGGTAAGACTAAGCGTCCAAGGGCAAAACAAAAAGAATTACAGTGTCAACTAACCTGTATACACAGAGAACACAGAGTCTAAGCACCAAAGAATCATCATGCAGGGTCTGGAACCTTCCCACCTACATACTAGTAGCAAGTGTTCTTCTTGGACTTCATATGTTAATCCTAACAAGCAGAGTGAAGCAGTCTATGTCTACGTGCTCTACTATTGAATTCCTTTTTGCCACCATGTACTCCATGATTTGGCCTTGGTGGGAGAGATTCCTTCTGTGACTAGATGTTCTTGGGTAGGAGAGTAACCTATGTATTGCTCACACTTCATTGTGGAGAATGCTAGGGACAAAAGAAGCAAGAATTGAAAGAGGAAATTGTGAAGAAAGAATGGATGGAGGCTTTTCTGAAATGTAAGGTTAAGAAAAAAATAAACGAAAAATACAAATAGGGAAAACAAGATAATAAGAAATAGGAAAAAGTGGGTAAAATAGGGAAATATTTAGTAATATTGGTAATATGACCACAAACAGAATAAAATAAAACCTGTGAACTAAAAGGGCCAAACAACACTGTGATAAGAGGTGTGAGTCTCCCCTCCCAGTCTCTTAATTGGAAAAGGACCAAAAGTAAATCTCCAGAAGTAAAGACAATGAACTGTTGACCCAACAATCACATGGAAGGGACATACTCATGGCTGTAATCCCAGGTCACTATCTTAAAAATCTGATGCTCAAGAATCAGAACCAAAGACAAAAATCTTCAATCAAATCACTTTGTTGTTAGAGCAGCCCTGTAGCACAACCTCATCTGAATTCAAACCTTTAAGATTACCTCTTCACAAGGAAATATTAATCCCAAAGAATCACAGAAGCACAGGAGTCTGAAATAGGAACTAAACTTAATTGATAGTTGTAAAACAAGCAATTCAAGGTAAGATTGTAAAGCATGAAAGTAAGTTTCAAGATAAGGTGATAGTATGACAATGCTTAAGATTATAGTAGCTAGAGACACGTCAGAGCCTCAGATTTATAAATAAACATGCAAGTCATAGGATTATCCAGCAGTCTTCAAGTACAAACCTTGTCAAGTAGGAAGAAATATTTATTAGCATACCACACTGATGGCTAGAAAACCCAGTTTTAATGCATTTTCTCATTTGTATATGATATTACCAAGAAAATAGGTTCCTTAAAGTGTGAAGAGAAACACAGCCCTGGTTGAAATTCCCTCTTAATTGCCCAACCAAGTAGAGGAGTGAATGTCATTACTATGCAAGGTTTAGGCAATTAGTTAATATGATTCAATATTACTAAGAATGTTTTGTAGGTCATTAGTAGTTATTTGCCTATATAAAATACAAGGGAGAAAACAATGTTACAGATATGTATGGAGAGGTTCTACCTCAAATATTAGCGAAAAATTTCAAGGAAAAACTAGGTACTGATTTGAAAGGACATATTATGGAGTATATGTAAATGTTTGAATAGAGAAAAAATGGTAAAGGATATTCAAAATGCAAAATGAAGTAGATGCTTGGTGATAATGACACAGCATTGTCTTTGGGACAGATAACAATTTGAAGCAAAAAACCATAATCTTAAAAACTTAGTTGAAATTGTGGAATACACAAAGTATACAAAATAGTTACTACAAGTATAGTTTACAATATAAACTACGTCTTTGACTTCCAACAAAAAGGAAAATATTTCCACACAATAAGCTTTTACCAGCATTGAAATGATGTCGAGTTTGGCACCTATAGAATGTGAAAAAAGTAAGGTTTAACAGATAAGTTTAAATGTTAATAAAAATAAGAAATTTCTCATCTGTCAAAGCATGTATTCAATGACATCAAATAGAATACATTTATAATTCATTAATTGTTTCCATTTTCTACTGAAGTATCAAAGTAGAATTTGATGCAGGTAATAAAAACAGTACAAAATATACAATTGTACTTCACACAATACAATTGTAAGATGTTTGTATGTTTCTTCCTGCATAATCTCAAATGAGACTCATTTTTGTCTAGTATAAATCTTTATTAACTGATTAGTAAATTAAAAATGATACACAGTAGAAATAAACTTTCAAACACTTGTAATTTTTTCCCCAACATTTCCTTTTGAAGACAAAGTGATGGAAATGTTGAGAAATAAACTAGGAATTTTTCCACTTTTGCATATACTCATCTGAGGCATCAAGAAAGCTCTTTAGCTTGAGTATCAACTCCATTACAGGCAAGGTTAGCAATCTAAACTTACAGTGACTCTACTTGGAATTTCTTTCCTTATTATAGTGTTAAAGAATTTGTTACACATAGTTGTTTGGATATAACTTCTATGAAACTTTTAGTTTCCTTTTGCATCTCATACACTGCTTGCTTCAACTGTGATATCTTCTTTGATTAGTTTCATCCATGGCTTCTTTCCCAAAGATGTGTTTTCTCATTATTCTACTGTTACCATCAATGCTAACTGAAGGACTGGTAAGTTCAAAATGTGTAATTATTTCATATATAACTAAAAAATTTATGAAATTGCACACCTCATGAGAATGGGAGACTACAGAGTCTGATAGAGGACAACATTTACACAGAGTCTTGGAAATATTTAAAGGTATATAGTGATAAGAGAGTAAGTTTCCATTCTCTACCACTTGTAGCTATTAGAGCCACCAGTGACAGGTAGCTACTAAACAAATGAAAATAGAGATGCACTATAAATATACTGTACTTGACAGACCTCCAATTAGACACTAAGGAAATTGTAATGCATGTCAGTTGCAAAGAATGAAGTGTTGAGTTCATATATGAAACCTGTCTTCTGTTGGAATGCTCTCAATGTGAAATGTGAGGTTCAGGTAGAAAAATCCACTATAGTACCAACAATCTCATTTTAAGTAATGCTGATTGAGAGGATCAGCACCAAAAATTATCCACTAACCTTTTAGCAAAAGGAATCTGCTTCAATATCAACAGTTGGACCCTACCTTGCTATCTAGCATACACATAGTTTTAAATATTATTGTTCATAAAATGATAATTTCATGAATTTATAAAAAATTTCCTTCTAATAAATATTCTGCTGATTGTTATTATAAAAACTTATTATTATTAAAACTTTAAGAATAAGTTTTACCTACAAAGAAGTTGATATACGAAACAGAAAGTTAGTATTAATTTTACTCCTATGAAAACTCATACTAAGTTTTAAAAGGAATTTGTTTTACATTTTGTGTTCAGTTCAATAGATGTAGAATGGAGATGACAACAGTGGCTTAGATAAAATGAAATGGCTATTAGAGATGTGTAGCGTGTTCTTTCATTCTAGCCATAAATTCTGCATTGTTTCTATTTGTTCAAACATAGTTTTATAATTGCTCTTATTGAGAATATAGAATAGGTAAGAAATGCGGATATGTTTGGCCATACACTATGTTGGAATATATGTCAACAAACCTATAAGCTGGAACAAACTTTGTCTTGAGCTCATGGCATCTTTTTTATCCTATTTGGTATTATACAAATAAAATTTGATATGTTTTATGTTTATTACTACAAATGTTGTTCAAATAAATTATTTCTTCTTCAGGTTCTAAAACGGACTCAGAAAGACCTCACCACATCAGCTGATCAACTAGCTCTCTTTGTTCATTGCCAATATCTAACACATACCATTCCCAAAGATCATGACTTATTTCTTGGTTTAAACGAAGCTAAATTAATATTGGACTCACCCCATAATATAGAATGCCTGTAGAACTTACATATGGCCTTGAATATACAAGAATATCATGTTCCTCCTGTAATGAACCAGTGAGCTTCATTAGCATGGCCTAATCATGGGACTAATGTTAGGCAACAATAACAAACATTTACTCTCTTATTAACAACTAATTTGATCTAATCTTGAAATTTGTGAGTACTCAGATTTTTCCAAATAAAATAGTAGCCTCCTAGTTTCCTAAATACTATGCCCTATATTGTGCTCTCCACCAAGTCTATATTCTCTTTACTCAATCACACAATTAAAAAATGAATGAAGAGTGTAAATGAGTTCAATATAGTAAGAAAATATATTCTCTCCATGTAGAGGCAGAATAAACATAGTGCTAAAATATGTATTAATGAAGCAGGAAGCTATGACATAGCATCACTTCAAATTTAATACCTAAGCTATTCTTCCTTTAAAATGTGAGTCTAAACCTTTCAAATGCTATAACCACTTACAAATGTTCCTCATGTTGTCATAACCAACAAACATAAGCATTTTCATTCCTTCTTTGTAACTATAAATTTGTAATGTTATGAATTGTAATGTTAACATATGATACATAGGATTTCGATCCCCTGTGAAATGGTCATTTTATCACTAAAGGGTTGCAACGAACAATTTGAGACCCTTTGCCTTAACTACACATATCACTTGTTGGGAGAATTCGAAATGGGATCAACATTGTTCCCTTACTTTTACTTACTTTAATCTGATCACACTGAAATGAAAATGCACTTGGATTCACACTATGAACATTTATGATCATACAGTACCATCATGTGTATGATTTCATCTTTTATGTGATTTATTGGAGATTTCATTCAAGTACATAATAGATTTTGATCACACTCACATTTCAAGCTCTCTTATTTACATCCATCTTCCTTGAACAGTAACAAATTTTCTCAAGAAATATTTTCTGGACTTTGGCTTTGGTTGTTGTTATTTGTGACAGGGTGTGTTTAGCCAGGGCTATATTTGAAGTCATTTGTATGAAGTGATTCCAGGAACAAGGCAACTCACAAGTGGTTAAGCCACTGCAGATAATTACTCCCTCTGCTCAGAAGCTGACCATTGACACTGTCTTCATAGAAGACAAGCAATTCCTATGAGAACCTTTCCCATTTAAAACTGAATGTTGACAAGTCCTGTCTTAAGAAGTCACCATAATGGCAAACAGATCCGTTTTTCCACGTGGAAATGTATAACAAGTAACATATGTATATTCATATTAATTTAAGCCAGCTGAGTTCTCTCAAATTTGAATAAGTTGTTGAAAAAGTACTTGTTCTTGGAGTTAGGGAAGGTGATTCTTCCAGAATTTCTCTATTGTCTCAGATTGTTTTTGCTATTCTGTGTTGCTTGGACTTCTACATTGTTAAGAAAAATAATTGCAAGGTCTAAAGAATTGTGTTGGAGTTATGGTGAGCATCCCATTACTCTGTATATTGCTATAGGTAAGATGGTCATTTTCACTACATTTATCCTCACTACCCAGGAGCATGGTAATTTTTTTCTATTTTCTGATATCTTACTCAATTTCTTTCTTCAGAGTCTTTAAGTCCTTGTCATATTTGTCTTTCTCTTGCATTTTTAGGCTCACACAAAGATATATATGTGGCTACCATAAAGAGTATTGATTGTCCATAATCTTTCTCATCCCCTTTATCATTTGTATAATGAAATCTAACTTAATTTTTTGAATTTCATTTGAAGCCAACCACTTTGCTGAAGTTGTTTATCTGCTGTAGGTATTCTCTAGTAGAAATTGAATAGGCTCTAATGTATATAGTATCATTCACCTAACTGTGATAATTTTACTACTTTCCAGTTTGTATCCCTTTGATCTCCTTTAGTTGCTAATTTCCCTATGTAGTACTTCAAGAACTACGTTGAAGAGAAAGTAAGAGATTTGGCATCTATGTTTTGTCCCTAAAATTAGGGGAATTCCTTTAAGATTCAATCGATTTAATTTGATGTTAACTACTATCTTGTCATACATTGTCTTTATTATGTTTAACTATGTACCTTGTATCTTTGATCTCTCTTGTATATAGAATAAAGGATTTTGCATATGAATCCATTCTTTTAGCCTATATCTTTTTACTGAGGAATTGAGTCCATTAATTTTGACAGATATTAATGTTCAATAGTTGCTAATTCCTTTTGATTTGATGTTGGTGGTAGAATTGTCTGTGTTTGTATATGTCTGTGAAATGGTTCCAGTTCTATGGGTTTTAATATTATGAAATTATTTAATTTTTGTACTTTTTTTAATTCTGAGTTTTTTTGATTAGATATTTTCTTTACTAACATTTCAGATGTTATCAACTTTCCTTATTTCCCCTCTAAAACCATGTAACACATCCCCCTTTCCCCTGCTCACCAACCTATGCATTACTGATTCCCTGTCCTTTCACTTCTCTACACTGGGTCATCTACACTTTCACCATTTACAGTGATTGAAACTTTTGCTGGATATAATTATGTGGGATGATATCTGTGATGCATCAGGGTCTGTAAGTTGTTACCCTATTCCCTTATAGCTTTTAGAGACTTTATTGAGAGGGTCGATGTAATTCTGATATGTCTTATAGTATATATTACATGGCCATTTTTGTCACATTTAAAATTCTTTTTTGTACCCTACATTTCTGATTTTTATTATTATGTTCTGAGAAGTCTTTCTTTTTTGGTTCTATCTGATGTTCTAGAGAGACTGTATCCAAACACATAAATCAGTAATGACAAGAGAGACATAAAACTGACACTGAAGAAATTCAAAGATCCATTATGTCTTATTTCAAATTTTAATCCACAAATTGGAAAATCTCAAGGAAATAATTGATTTCTAAACAGATAAAACATCTGAAAATTAATGCAGGATCACTAAAACTATTTAAACTGGCCTAATGTTCTTAAGAAATAAAGTAGTAATTCAAATTCTCTCAAACAACAGAAGCCCAGTACCAGAAAGTTTTAGAGGGGAATTCTAACCAACTTTCAGAAATAGCCAATACCACACTCACTGAAATATCCCACAAAATATAAATTGATGGGACACTCTAAACTCATTCTACGAAGCCACATTTACACAATTACTTAAACTATACAACTCAACAAAGGATAGGAACTTTAAATCAGATCCTCTTTTGAACATTGTTGAAAACCCTCAGTAAATACTTGTAAACTAACTGCAGGAACACTTCAAAGACATCATTCATCAAGAATAAACAAGAATAGTTCAAAAGAAAACAAAAATACTTCAATATAATCCACCACAAGAACAAACTGATTTGAAAAAAATATCATATGATTATCTCACTAGTCATTGAAAACCTTGGATGAAAATCCAGCCCTCATTCAGGTTACATATATTACAGAAACCATGGTACAGGGAACATACCTAAGCTTAATCAAAGCAATATGCAGCAAGCCAATAGGCAACATAAGACAAAATAGAGAGAAATAAATTTCAATAATATCATCAATAAGACAAAGATAACTAGTGACTCTGTGTCTATTCAATATAATACCTGAAACGCTAGGCAGAAAATGAAAGGAGATCAAGGCTACAAAAATTAGAAATGTGGTAGTATCACTATGTACAGATGATACAATAATATACAGAAACATATCCAAAACTCTACAAGAGATCTTTTCCAGATGATAAACACCATCAGCAAAGAGGCTGACACAAAATTAAACAAAAGAAATCACTAGACCTCCTTTATACAAATGATAAGCAGGGAAAGAAATTAGAGAAACAAAATCCTTTATAATAGCCATGAATAATATAAAATGTCTTGGTATAAATTTAATGAAAAACTAAAAGATATGTATGACAAGAATGTAAGTCCATAAAGAAAGAAACTGAAGAAGATATCAGAAGATTAAAAAGCACTCCAGTGATTATGTACAAGTACAATTTGAATAGGGAAAATGTCCATCTTACAAAAAAACACCTACAGATTCAGTGCAATCCCAAAAAAAATTCCAAAACATTTTTATATTTTATTAGTAATTTTCTTTATTTACATTTCAAATGTTATCCCTAAAGTTATCTATACACTTCCCCCACACTGCTCCCCTACACACCCACTCCCAATTCTTGACCTGGGCATCCCCCTGTACTGGGGCATATAAAGTTTGCAAGACCAAGGGTCCTNTCTTCCCAATGATGGCCAATTAGACCATCTTCTGCTACATATGCAGCTAGAGACACGAGTTCAGGGGGTACTGGTTAGTTCATATTGTTGTTCCACCTATAGGGTTGCAGACCACTTCAACTCCTTGGGTACTTTTTCTAGCTCCTCCACTGGGAGGCCCGTGTTCCATCCAATAGCTGACTGTGAGCATCCACTTCTGTGTTTGCCAGGCACTGGCATAGCCTCACAAGAGGCTGCTATATCAGAGTCCCTTCAGCAGAATCTTGCTGGCAGGTGCAATAGTGTATGGGTTTTGTGGCTGATGATGGGATGGATCTCGGGATGGGGTAGTCTCTGAATAGTCCATCCTTTCATCTTAGCACCAAACTTCGTCTCTGTAACTCCTTTCATGGGTATTTTGTTCAGTCTTCTAAAGAGGAATGAAGTATCCATGTGTTGGTCTTCCTTCTTGGTTTTCTTGTGTTTTGCAAATTGTATCTTGGGTGTTCTAAGATTCTGGACTAATATCCACTTATCAGTAAGTGCATACCTAGTGACTTCTTTAGTGATTGGGTTACCTCACTAAGGATGATATCCTCCACTCACGTGGAAACTGAACAACACTCTACTCAATGATTCCTTGGTCAAGAATGAAATAAAGAAAGAAATTAAAGACTTTTAAGAGGTTAATGAAAATGAAGCCACAACATACCCAAACTTATAGGACACAATGAAGGGAATCCCAAGAGGAAAACTCATAGCCCTGAGTACCTCCAAAGGAAACTAGAGAGAGCATACACTAGCAGCCTGACAGCACACCTAGTACCTCTAGAACTAAAGGAAGCAAATTCACCCAAGAAGACTAGACAGCAGGTAATAATCAAACTCAGGGCTGAAATCAACCAAATAGAATCAAAAAGAACTATTCAAAGAATCAACCAAACCAGGAGCTGCTTATTTGAGAAAAATCAACAAGATAGATAAACCCTTAGCAAGACAAACTAGAAGGCACAGGGAAAGTATCCTAATTAACAAAACCAGAAAAGAAAAAGGTGACATACCAAAAGAACATGAGGAAATCCAAAACATCATCAGATCCTAATACAAAAGGCTATACTCAACAAAACTAGAAAAACTGGATGAAATGAACAACTTCCTAGAAAAATAGCAGGTATCAAAGTTAAATCAAGATAAGATTAACTATCTAAACAGTCCCACTTCCCCTAAAGAAATAGAAGCAGTCATCAATAGTCTCCCAGTCAAAAAAAGCCCTGAACAAATGGATTTAATGCAGAGTTCTATTAGACCTTCAAAGACGACCTAATTCCAACCCTCCTCAAACTATTCCACAAAATCAAAACAGAAGGTACTCTATCCAATTCATTCTATGATGCCACAATTACTCTGATACCTACACCACACAAAGATTCAACAAAGAAAGAAAACTTCAGACTAATTTCCCTTCTGAATATTTATGCAAAAATACTCTATTAAATACTTGCAAACCGAATCCAAGAACAGATCAAAACTACTATCATCCTTCATGAACAAGTAGGCTTCATCCCAGGGATGCAGGGATTGTTTAATATATGGAAATTCATCAGTGTAATCCACTATATAAACAAACTTAAAGACAAAAATCACATTATCATCTCGTTAGATGCTGTGAAAAGATTTGAAAATATCCAAAACCCCTTCATGATAAAAGTCTTGGAAAGATCAGGAATTCAAGGCCCATAACTAAACATAATAAAAGCAATATATAGCAAACCAGTAGCCAACATCAAAGTAAATGGAGAGAAACTCGAAGCAATCCCACTAAAATCAGGGACTAGACAAGACTGCCCACTTTCTCCNTACCTATTCAATATAGTACTTGAATTCCTAGCCAGAGCAATCCAACAACAAAGGAGATCAGGGAATACAAATTGTAAAGGAAAAAGTCAAAATATCATTATTTTCAGATAGGATAGTATATATAAGTGACCCTAAAAATTCCAACAGAGAAATCCTAAACCTGATAAATAGTTTCAGTGCAGTAGCTGGATATAAAATCAACTCAAACAAATAAGGCCTTTCTCTACACAAAGGATAAATTGTCTGAGAAAGAAATTAGGAAACAATACCCTTCACTATAGTCACAAATAATATAAAATACCTTGGTGTGACTCTAACTAAGGAAGTGAAAGATTTGTTTGATAAGAACTTCAAGTCTCTGAAGAAAGAAGTTTAAGAAGATCTCAGAAGATGGAAAGATCTCCCATGCTCATGGATTTGCAGGATTAGCATAGTAAAAATGGCTATCCTACTGAAAGCAATCTACAGATTCAATGCAATCCCCATCAAAATTCCAACTCAGTTCTTCACAGAGTTAGAAAGGGGATTTTGCAAATTCATCTGGAATAATAAATAATCTAGGATAGCAAAAACCATTCTCAACAATAAAAGAACCTCGGGTGGAATCACCATGCCAAACCTTAAGCTGTACTACAGGGAAATTGTGATAAAAACTGCATGGTACTGGTACAGCGACAGACAGGTAGATCAATGGANTAGATTTGAAGACCCAGAAATGAATCCACACACCTATGGTCACTTGATATTTGACAAAGGAGCTGAAACCATCCAGTGGCAAAATGACAGCATTTTCAACAAATGGTGATAATAAAACTTGCCTATATCATGTATAAAAGTGCGAACTGATCCATTCTTATCTCCTTGTAAAAAGCTCAAGACTAAGTGGATCAAAGACCTCCACATAAAATCAGAGACACTGATATTTATCGAGTAGAAAATGGGAAAAAGCCTCAAAGATATCGGCACAGGGGGGAAAATTCCTAAACAGAACAGCAATGGCTTGTGCTGTCAAATCAAGATTTGACAAATAGGACCTCATAAAATTGAAAAGCTTCTGTAAGGCAAAAGACACTGTCAACAAGACAAAAAGGCCACCAACAGATTGGGAAAGGATTTTTATCAATCCTAAATCTGATAGGGGAATAATATTCAATATATACAAAGAGCTCAAAAAGCTGGACTCCAGAAATCCAAATATCCCCATTAAAAAATGGTGTACAGAGCTAAGCAAAGAATTCTCAACTGAGGAATACCGAATGGCTGAGAAGCACCTGCTTGTGGACGTTGTACATCGTGGTGCGCACTAGGCTCCGCACCACGATGTACAACGTCCACAAGCAGTAATACCACTCTGGAAATCATTCTGGTGGTTCCTCAGAAAATTATACATAATACTACCGGAAGATCCAGCAATACCTCTCCTAGACATATACCCAGAAGATATTCCAACTGGTAATAAGGACACATGCTCCACTATATTCATAGCAGCATTATTTATAATAGCCAGAAGCTGGAAAGAACCCAGATATCCCTCAATAGAGGGAATGGATACAGAAAATGTGGTACATTTACACAATAGAATACCATTCTGGTATTTAAAAAAAGGAATTTATGTAATTCTTGGGCTAATCGATGTATCCAAAACATTTTTAATGGACCTCGAATATACAATTTTCAACTTCATATGAAAAAACAAAAAGTAAAAACCATAATAGCAAAACAAACCTGAACAATAAAAGATATTCTAGAAAAATGACCATCTGAATTCAAGCTATAGTCCAGAGCAATAGAGGAATAGTTATAAAACTCTATAGAATTGGTACATTAAAAGACACAATCCTCAAAGGAATACAATCCAGACAAAAATATAAGTCCACACACTTGTGGACACGTGAATAGTTTTAGAAAAAGGAAATATCTTACAATGGTGAGTAGAAAGCATCTTCAACAAATGTTGCCAGATTTTTAATGCATGTTTACATGAAAAGAATTCCAATAGAACCACATATATCACCCTGCACAGTATTCAAGTACAAGTAGATAAAGGACCTCAACATAAAACCAGATACACTAAAACTCATAGTGGAAAAAGTTGAATATTATTTTAAGGGCATTGGTACAGGACACAATTTTCTGAACAAAACACTCTTGGCTCAGGGTCTAAGATTAAAAATTTATAAATGTGACCTCGTGAAACCGCAAAATTCTTTAAGGCAGAGAACACTGTCAAGAGTACAAAATGGTGGCTTAATGATTGACAAAGCGTCTTTACCAAACATGCATTTCTTAGAGGACTTTTATGCAAAATTTAAAAAGAACCCAGTAAGATAGACACCAATAACCCAAACATCATGATTAAAATTCAGGTTGCTGTTCTAACTGGGGTGCCTTAGTCCTCAGAGGGAGAAGATGAACCTTTCCTTGCAGAGTCTTGATGTGCTAGAGCAGGGTCCCACACCTGATCTGAGGAATAAGGGGTGGATGTGGAAACACTTGTTGGATGGTTACACTGAGTGGAATGTAAATTGAATCAATAAAAAATAAAATAGAAATAAATATTTTACTCCACTTTCAATTCACTCATGCTGTTAGTAATATATGTTTCTCTTCTTTTGATGGCTAAAATATATGCCTTTTTTGTTGTTTTGTTTTGGTTTGGTTTGGTTTGGTTTTTTGAGACAGGGTTTCTCTGTGTAGCCCTGGCTGTCCCGGAACTCACTCTGTAGACCAGGCTGGCCTACAAATCAGAAATTAAATTCAAAATAAAGAAACAAAATAAACCCCCAGAAACATCACAGAGATCAGATATGTTAACCATCTGCTGCTGGGCATGGGACCTTCTCTGAATCATAGTTTGTATAGCTTGTGAGACTCTAGGAGAAATCCCTCATTTCAAATTTGTTATCAATTAAAGATAATGTCTAAGTTAGTAACTGCTGAATGTGTTCACTTCCATTATCAGCACTGTTAAGCCAGTGGATTTAGAGTTCTGTACTCCATGTGTATGGAACTATAATATTTCTGTGTTCATTTGTTTATTAGTCATTTAGAGTCTAGGGATCCTTCATTCTTTGGTTGCATCTGCATTTGTTCTTAAAACTTTCACCTTCCTCAGTCTGAGGGATGATGAGAAAGATTTGTTAGTGACATCTCATTCCCAATTGAACAATCCTAACTTATCATTCTCTGCAGTGAGTCAAATTATGTTTTTGTTTAGTACATGGGACACTCTGTGTGGTTGATATTTTTGTTCTTCTTATGAGATTCCAGACACCTTCATCTCCTTCAAACCTTCCCCTAACTTACACATTGGAGTCTATTGCTCAGTCCAATGGTTGGATGAGGGTATCCACATCTGTATTTCTCAGGCTCTGACTGAACCTCTCAGACAGCTATATCAGGCTTCTGTCATTCAGTGCTTTTTGGCAATAGTAATAGTGTCTTGGTTTGGTATCTGCTGATGGGATGGATTCCAAGGAGGAACAATCTGTGGATGGCCTTTTCTTCAGTCTCTCCTCCACTTCTGGTTCCTGAAATTATTTTAGACAGGGGCAATTGTGAATTAATATTTTTGAGATGTATGTGTAGCATCTGACCTCAACCAGTGGTCGTGCTTAATCACTGGATAAGGTCTTTACAAGTACATTTTACACTTCAATGCATATTTCAGCAAAAGTCATCTCTGTTGAGTCCTGTGAACCTCTTGTATCCCAGGCCCCTACCCAGTTCCATCCTCACAGCTACACATCTCTCTTCAATTACCTGACCTTCTGTATCCCTGTTTCATTCTACACATGACACTGTCCTGTACTTTGTCCTTCCTCTCCTCTCTCCCTCCAAATTTTCTCCCTCCAGCTCCCTTCCATTATTTTTTTTATTCCCCCTTCTAAGTAGGACTATACAATCTACAATTTGTTCTTCCTTCTTCTGGGATTCATATAGTCTGTGTGTTATATCATGGTTATTCCAAGCATTTTGTCTTATATTAATTTAACATTGTGTACATACCATGTGTGTTCTTTTGTTACTGTGTTGCCTCACTCAAGATGGTATTTTCTAGTTCCATCCATTTGCCTGCAATTTTCATGAAGGCATTGTTTTTAATATCTGAATACTATTCCATTGTGTAAATGTACATTTTTGAATCCATTTCTCCATTGTGGGACATCTGGACTGTTTCCAGGTTCTAGTCATTATCAATAATGACTGCTATGAACATAGTGGAGCATTTGTCCTTGTTATATGCTGGAGCATTTTGTGTGTGTGTGTGTGTGTGTGTGTGTGTGTGTGTGTGTGTTGGGTTTTCATGTCACTGGAGGCTGATATATTTGTGTAGAGAGTGCAAACTTATTCATTAACTCCTCAGCACAGATAAGTGCTCCAAGACTTGCTCCAAATGTTGCCATCTATCAGAAACTTTAGATTCTTCTACTTTCATGGAGTGTCCAATTTCACATAGTTGTAAGCTAGTTTTGAGACGTTATCCATTTTAAATTACCCTTATTTCTGTAAGATTTTTTGGTAGTAGCAGAGTTATAAGAAATAACATTACTGGGAAAGAAGATATAGCTGTTTTTTTTTTTTTTTTTTTTTTTTTTTTTTAATATTGGTGGTGGAGTTCGTGTATGTGAATATGTGTGTATGCTACCTTCATTTTGACTTTGAAGGTGTGAAATTATGAATTTCTTGTGTTTTCTTCAGTGTACTTAGCCTCCTTGGTCTGGACGTTTTCTTTTAGCATGTCCTGTATGTCTGGATTTAGGAAAAGATATTGTTAAACTTAGTATTGTGGTGAAAAATTTTGTTTTCTGTATATATCAGGACTGAAACTTTGCTGAGTATACTAGCTTAGGCAAGCATCTGTGATTGTTTAGAGACTGCCGCATATCTAGGTAGGACTTCCTGTGTTTTAGAGTCTCTGTTGAGATGTTGAGTTTAATTCTAATAGGTCTGCCTTTATATGTTACTTGGCCTTTTACCATTACAGGCTTTAGTATTATATCTTTGTTTTGTACATTTAGTGTTTAGATGATTATTATTAGCAGTAGGATTTTTCTTTCTTTTTCTCCTTTTTCTATTTGGTAAAAGTTGTTTGTATATTGCTAAACCTCTCTTAATTTAGGTTAGGGTCATTATCTCTTATGATTGTTTAAAATACTGTCAGCATTTGAGCAGAGATTCTTCTTCTGTTTTTATTATTTTTTTGTCTTTTCACTGTGTCTTATATTTCCTCTGTAATTTATTTCAGGAATAATTTAAATTTACCATTTTCTTTGACAAATGCATTGATTTCTTCTACTGTATTTTCTATGCCTAAGATACTTTCTTCCATGTAGTGTAATCTGTAGCTGAAGCTTGCCTATGTAGTATGTGTTGTCTTATACAGGTTTTTCCTGCGTGGGTATCCCTCAGACTGTGGTTTGTCTTCTTTCTTTCTTTCTTTCTTTCTTTCTTTCTTTCTTTCTTTCTTTCTTTCTTTCTTTCTTTTCTTTCTTTCTTTCTTTCTTTCTTTCTTTCTTTCTTTCTTTTCTCTCTCTCTCTCTCTCTCTCTCTCTCTCTCTCTCTCTCTCTCTTCTTCTTCTTCTTCTCTTTCTCTCCTTCTCTCTCTCCTTCCTTCCTTCCTGTCTGCCTTCTTTCTTTCTTTCTTTCTTTCTTTCTTTCTTTCTTTCTTTCTTTCTTTCTTTCTTTCTTCCTTCCTTCCTTCCTTCCTTCCTTCCTTCCTTCCTTTCTTTCTTTTTTTCTTCATCTGGTTGTTTTAAAAATGCTAAGTCTGGGAGAATTTATACTTTTAGGGGGTGTGGTCTTGTTGGATGAACTTGGTCACTATGCTCAATCTCTTCCCAATACAGAAGAGATTGCTCCTCTTGTCAGTCTGTGGAATAGAATCTCCTCCGGGCTGCCTTTGGACCACTATGTAGAAATCTCATCTTTTCCATCACTCTGTCTGACTGCAAATTGCCATACTTCTGGTCATGGTGACAAGGGACTAAACATCTGAAACTGTAAGACAGCTCTATTTAAATGTGTTATTCTATTGGGGTTGTCATCACAATGCTTCTTCCCAGCAATAAAGCCCTAAGTAAAACAATTCTACTTCCATTTTCCAGTCTTGAAATATTTTATTCATCACCTTCACCTGTTTGATTTTATTTTTCATTATTTCTGATAGAATTTTTTAAATTTCCTTTTTAAAGGTCTCTATTGTCTTTATAAGAGTTGGATTAAAGTTGCTTTTCCTGTGCTTCAATTATATTATAATATACAGGCCTTGCTGTAAATAGGACAGCTGGTCTCTGGGTGTCCCATATTTACTTTGCTATTGTGGTTTGTGTTCTCATGCTGGCCTTTAGCCATTTGGGGTATCAGTTATTATGAATTCACATGGTGATTTATGATTTTATTTTCTTAATTGTGTGTTTAGATGTCCCCTTCTGTATCCTTGCTTTCTGTTCCTCCCATCTTCTGGCCTGAATGACTTGTGATTATGATTAATGTCTTTTTACTTTCGGTGTTTTGTGTCACCTGTGGTTTTTGTATCCTGCTTGGCTTCTGAGATTTGGGGTCTTAATCTTGTCTCTGTGGTCCCGAATACCACCCTGCCTTGGTGGCCCTCATGCACCTAAACCTTAGCGAAAGCAGCAGGAATTTTGGACTAGAAAAAAAAATTCAGAGGATAGAGCTCAGTTGCATATGTTTTAAGGGGAATTGTTGTACAAGGACATAAGGCATGTTATTACCTGCTTACCTCTGCTGTTGGCAGGCATCCAGGAAAGCAAGCAGTTATTGGCTAGGAAATGGAATTCAGGGGACAGCTTTCAAAGCAGATATTTGAAAAATACACTGTTAGAGATATCTATAGATTACTAAAATTAAGTATGTCTAAATGTATAAATAAAGACACAGATGTCTGACATCCATTCCAGTCCATTTGTTAATATTTCTTTAAGGATAGATAATACAATGAAATCAGTGGCATGGCTTTTAAAGGTGTACCTAGACAGATATAGGCTTTGTTTAGATATGACAAAGAAAAAAAAAAACCAGTGAACCAATTCTATCCATATCTAATCTGCTTAAACAATTATTTTATTACTGGCTATTACAGATATGTGATGGGAATGGTTCATGGAAGAGAATGGGTGGCATAGGCAGCTCCATCACCTCATCTCACCATGGCTGACAACTCTCAAAGATTGTCCAGGAAGTTCCTGCATACATGGCTGTCCCTGTGCTAATAGCAAGCAGCTCCTGTAAAAATATTACCTTTCCATAGCAAGTGAAAACTGTATCATTCTGCGTTCCCTGAAACCTATGCCAGTTTCACAAACATCTTGGGTTTATTGAGCTTCCTTCTTGCAACAGGGGCACACCTTCCAATTTTAGGAAAAAACTACCAAATAAGATCTTGTAAACTCCTGCCTCAGTAAATATAATAAGCATACTTAGAAAAATACTTTAGCACACAAATGTTTTTAATTTAAAAATTAAAATGTATGAAATATCAGTTTTATTCTCACTAGTATGATAACTTTCAAATGCATGCATTAAATATGATTGAATATTTTGGTTTAACTAGCCTACAAAATTCCAATGAATAGTACAAGCAAATAGCAATACAAAATGTGAATTTTGAAGTAGATATATAATATTTATGTAAATAATTTACAGGGTAATAGTAAAAATAATATCAGTGAGGCTGGGGTTGAGGTTCATGGGTAAAATGCCTGTCATGCATGCATGGATTTGAGTTTGGAAATCTAACAAAAAAACAAAAGGCAGCGGGTATGCTGCCATACTATTTCCTCAGCATTGGAAGGGTTAGAAAGTTAAGTCCAAGAAGTTCTGGGCAAACCAGTTGAACAATCAGAAAGTTCTTGAAAGGATACTCATACTACATATCTTTAAATGTCATTTCATTGCATCTAAGCCAACACTCCCCCTCCATCCTATATTTGTAAAACTCAAAATGGAATAGAATCTGACTTAACGCTAAAGATGAGTTTTCATAAGAGACAATGTAATATTAATTTTCTGCTTCTTATACCATCTCCTTTTGTATGTAAAATTTCTTTTTAAGTTGGAAGTATTTTAATGAATTTCATTATAATATACATTAAAATGAAGACATTTTAAAAATTGCTGCAAATATATAAAATATTTCCATCCATATGAAACAAACCTTGTATCAGTAATTCTATAAAAACTATCTGATTGCTACAAACCATGGTATGGTTTATTTATCTCTTGAGTTGAGGCTCACTTCACATACTATAAAGGATAACAGATAACTTTGGCTGTTGGTCTTTACACTCAACTTTATTTAAAATGAAATTCTTTTCCTGCCTCATATATCATAGTGAGAACTTTCAATGAAAGGCATGCTTCGTAACTGAATTCAACTCTTATGCTTTGCAAATGCTATTCAATCTCAAACCTCTAAATCTCTAATTTGAGATCTGGATAGTAGAGTGTATTTGTAGTGCACCTACATTAACATGTAGCTAGTTGTCAAATGTCACTGGTGTCTATTGTATTACTCAGTGGTAAATAGTGTAAACTTAATCAGATATCATCATAGTTCTTATTAGAGATTCAAGACTCCCTCAAAATTCTGTAACATATTAGAATCTTTATATTTTAGTACTTTGAAGAAGTGTGAAGAATTACACATTTTTTTATGAAGCTCAGAGATGATTATCCATTTTAACTTACCCTGCTCTCAGTGAGCATTGATGATAGCAGCAAAGTTAAAATAAAAATCATCACCAAGAACGGAGTCTTCACTGAAAGCAATCAAAGAGGATGTCTTAGTTTTAGTAAGCAGTGTTGGAAACAAAAAGTTTAACCACAGTATTAATAGAAGTTATGCCCACACAAATAATTATGTGTGGCAATATCTTTGTACCACTACAAAGGAAAGAGATATTATGGGGGTCTATGCAGTTTTATTATTCATGCAAATTATTTTTAAGCTAATGGATTTTATTGAGCACTTAGTTGTGTATTTGCCAACAGAATACAATTTCTAGTATACATAAATACTCTCTGCTCATTATACAGTGTTCACTCTCAGTCATTGCCAAATCCTACATCCCTTAGAATTTATTAAGGCCACTAAGTGTAAAAATATTAGCCTTTGTTTTCAAACTCATAGAAATAGCTTACCTTGTAATTTGTATAGGTGGCACCACATTTTGCATGGTATGTGTACATTTTGCTCCTTCAAACTCCTTTTTTAATAAGTATGTGAATTGCTTCAGATTGTTTTCTGGCTGAAAAGCCAATGCAATCATTTCCAGTAAACATCAAGTTCATTTTAATTTTGTTATTCCA
Source organism: Mus pahari (assembly GCF_900095145.1). NCBI lineage: Eukaryota > Metazoa > Chordata > Mammalia > Rodentia > Muridae > Mus > Mus pahari. The sequence goes on along the minus strand of NC_034607.1, from coordinate 6,908,302 downwards.
TTTACTGATCTTCTCTCTTCAAACCCTTCCGTTTGCTTCATAATGTTCTCTTTAAAACAATGACGTATTTTTAAATTGGTTTTTACTGCAAAAATTTGAGTCAGACCCACACCATATACATTTTTAATGTCTTTTATTAGCTTTTACTTAATTCATACAAATAAATAAAAAAAACAGTCTGGGTTATCATTGCCTATACATTTCAGAATAATCTGATTTATTTTTCTACTTGGTAGAACAAAAAATAGTGAATTGCAAGTAAGACCCATACTTCATATGATACATTACGTCAAATGGGGCCATACTATCTATCTATCATGGGAAGATGAGGAAATGTCATGAAACTGATTTTCTAGCCAACAGTATAGGTGTGCATATTGTTTCCTAATTGACGAGATTAAATCTTGAAAATTGCTGTGCAGTCCATAACTTTTCTGTATATTTTAAAGACTGAGGCTGTAACCTTAACATTGTAACTACTTTCATCACACTTGCAATTTACATTCATGCTCCATACTCTTAGCTGTATTTTCTTATTTCATAGACTTTCAGTTCATTCAGTTCCTCTTGCAAGTTTCTCTAGTTTCTCTACTTCTCTTTGTTTCTTATTTTCATTGGGTAGAGGTGTTTCTTTTGAGTTTTGAGGACAGATGTGGTTGTTCTGCATTGGTTGCTCTTCCCAGGAAATTGAATTAATTGAGGAGTTTCTCTTGGGTTCTAGTCTTTGAGCATTAGAATATTTAAGATAGTGACATTGGACAGCAGCTTTGATTAATTTTCCAGTTTGTCATTGTTGTTCCAGCAATTACCTATTTTGTCATTGTTCCTGGGGATTTCCTTCTATTCCTTTTCCAACCCCGAGATGCAGAGAAGAGACTCATGGTCATTTTTCCTATTTGTCAAGCATTTATTTCACAGATTTTTTTTTCTGTGCCTCTTATAACTGCATTACTTATTCCTTGTGTATTTTATCCAATCTTTCATATTTACTACAATGTTCTTTTGCCAATGTGTTGGTCTCATATTTTTGAATAAATGAAAGAATATATAAACATAAGTTTACAAAATAAATTTCAGGTTTATCAACATTTACTTGTCCCTCCTCTTTATATACCGAGATATGCTTTTTGATAGAGAAAATTATTTATCCTTGACATTAGTAAACATGACTTGATACTTATGATTCAATTTGGGAGTTTGTTGTAATAACATGAAAGTATATTAGAAACGAAACAGAATAAAACAGTAATTTACTGGAGCAGTTAAAGTGTATGAGAAAACACCTAATAGAGAAAACACAAACCATAATCTCCAACAAGAATAATATCAAGCAAACCACAAACAAACAAGATCCAAGCTCAAAGATTTAACAGGTCACTGCTAATCCATCAGTTTTTCTACTTATCATGTCAGGCTTTCAACGATCATTTGCATTATCTCATCTTCTACTTTAGTAACCTGCAAATCTTCCTTAGATTCTTTATTACCTCACATTCTCTGTTTCATGCTGTGCCCGGATATTTCAGCAGTATTTTGAGGAGAATTGCTCCGTTTGTGAATAAAATCTTTTTTTTAAAGATCTATTGATTTATTATATGTAAATACACTGTAGCTCTCTTCAGACACTCCAGAAGAGGGAGTCAGATCTCGTTAAGGATGGTTGTGAGCCACCATGTGGTTTCTGGGATTTGAACTCTGCACCTTTGGAAGAGCAATCAGGTACTCTTACCAGCTGAGCTATCTGACTAGCCCGAATGAAATGTTTTAAGCTTGTAACTAGACCTTTATTATCTGTGTCCCTAGTATTATATAGCTCAAGGGCAGGCCTTGGGATTAAGAGGTGAACATCTGGATAAAGGAGATATAAGATGTGGGAAACCAACAAAGAAACAAATGAAAACATGGGTATGTAGGCTCTTACTAGGGCTTGGGGTAAGAAGTGCAAATTTAGACAAAAGGACAAGAGAGAAATATACAAAGGCTTACTCAAAGATTATCAAGTTGTTATAATTTTACATTAGGTAGTATTACAATTCACATAATAACACAAATGTATGTGTATGCATGTATAACCCAAACTAGAAAGTCAGACATGGTATGTACCCACTTATAAGTGGATAACATGAGTAAAACTAAGGATAACCATAATGCAATCTGCAGATAATAAGAAGCTAAGAACAAGTAATGCCCAGGTATGGAATGTTAATTCTCACATAGAAGGGTGAAACAGAATAGAAATCATTTGTGGATGGGGAGAGGGGACTGCAAGTATGTGGAGAGTTGTGATGGCAACAGAAAGAATCTGGTGTTGTACGTGATGGATTGAGAGAAAACTGTAATCTGGGTGCAATCTCTGGGAAGAGCTAGAACCCTAGCGCAGTGAAAACACCCAGAAATCACAAGGGTGTCCTTAGCTAGGTTTCATAGCAACCGGGGTTATGGAATTTGAACTGGTTATCTCCTATAAATAACCAAGGAAGACATCTAGTAGAGAGATTGGGACACAAACCAAGGCACAGAAATCTCTGACGTACACCTTTTCATATGCACAAGATATGCTTGGTATAAGTGGCACAGAAATTGTTAGAGTGACCAATTAATACCTGGTCCATCATGAGACACATGCCATGAGAATGAGCCCACATTTTACACTATCTGTAGATCCTAGATCCAGGTATTGGATATTCCATAGACCCACTAAATAACCAAATATTATTGGAAAAAAAGGAATGATTGCTAAATATATTATGCAATACTCACAGTTTAGTATCTAACCCATCTGGTCATTAGAGATGCTTCACACAAAAACAGATGAAAGCAATGCAGATACCCCAAGGAGATACAGCCAAATATTTCTTATGCTTTGTATCATCTGCAAAATAATAAGGAATGTTGGTAAGAACCAGATAGGTCAAGAACACCAAAAGAATGAGCTAAGAGGATAATATGTCCATTACTTATTGGAACTCACAAGAACCAAACAGAAAATAAGGTAGCATGCATGGGTCTGACCTAGTTCAATTACATATGTTATGGTTGTGTACCTTGTTGCTTTTGTATGACTTGTATCAGGCAGCAGGAGCTGATTCTTACTCAGAAAGATTCCTTTTGGATCTTTCACCCTATTTTTTATCCTGTCTAGCCTTTTAGAATAGGTACCTATTTATTTTTTAAGTTTATATACAGTGGCACCTCAATAACGATTAAAATTGACCTATTTTGAAGAGAAAAGTAGGAGTAGTATTGGGCACAGTGGTCAGGTGGGACTAGAAGGAGAGGATATAGGGGACACTGTGGTCATGATGTAAAATAGGTAAAATGTTAAAAATAAACTCCCACTAAAAATTGAAATTTTCTTTCAAATATTATGTCTTTCAGGTAGGGCACAGTCACAATGCAGCCCGAGCAGATTCAAGTTTCAACACTATTAATTACTCAGTTTTCAATTATATAGGATTTAGTCATGATATTCTGCGATACTCCAAATAGCTTTTATCATTTTTCCAATTCTGCCATTTGCAGCACATTCAGTTTTTCTTCAAGGTTCTGGTGGGCTCCACTCCACTACAGGTGTTGTGTAGTACCATGGTACTGGCATCTCCAAAACACCTGAGCTATATTTTATATGCTAGCCTATAACTGGCTGCCTTTAAACTACCAACCTAAACAGGTTTTCATGGCCACTTCAGTCATTGTCTTTCAACTGTCAATGAGGCTAAAATTCCACAAGTATCCTCCCTCACCTAGCCTCCACAGTCTCTGGCCTCAGCTGCTCTCCATCAGCTTGTCATGCATTCAAGACTAATACTGTCTGTTTGCCTATTAATCTACCACTTTTGGCTACCAGTATGAGGTAGGAACCCCAGTCATATCTACAACAAGGATTCATGTGATGACTGTCAGGAAACACCTTCCAGAAGATTTCCCCTCAGTGATGCTGGTCTCTTCTTAATCAAAGTTAATTTCTCAGATCCAGCTTACCAGCATTTAGTGTGCCTGAAAAGCAAAGTTGTCCATTTAATGTTTATGGTATCTTGTTAATCACAGATTGAAACATCACCAAATAACTTAATGACAGAATCTTAAATCAAAATACCTAATGGCCTGATAGAATTTTAAATTTCTCTTTGAAAATTCATAAGCCAGGCCTCCATCCAGGAAACTACTCTCAACCATGCTTGCCATTCACACTCCAACAGAATACCACATTGAGTTCTCAACACTCAATTTATTTTGTTGCCCCAATTTCCAAAATTTATGCGAAAACACAGTCTGTCCTGTCATAACAGTACTCCAAACTCTTTCTACCAACTTGCCTTAGTTAGGATTTCTCTTTCTATCATGAAGACTGAACAAAAAAGGACTTATTTGGTTTATACTTCTGTATTGCTGATAACCATCTAAAAACTTTCTGGAGAGAAACATTACATGGTGGGTCCTGCATGCAGGGGCTGATGCAGAAATAAAGCATCATTGCTGAATACTGTCTTCTTTCATGTGACTTGCTCTATAAGAGGTTTTTGCTGAATTCAAGAACACAAGCCCAGAGAGGAAGCCATCCAAATAGTATTGTCCTTTACCCACAACTTTCTAATTAAAATTTTAATGACAGACAGACATTTGGAGGTCATTTTCTCATATATGGATTCTTACTTTAAGAAAATTCTGGTGTGTGTGTAAAGTAGCATAGTTGATCACGCCTATTTTATTTGATGTTTAGTTACTAAACTTAGCTTCCAGAGAAGACATTCCAAATTACATATGAAACCATGCCTTTTTTTATGGCAATATATATTGTCTATGTAGGTTATACAATAATTACCAAAGGGTTGGGGAGGAAAAGAATCTCAAAGAAACTGTAAGACTTCTGTGCGGAGCCCTCCCCACTTTAGTCTCGAGAAAAGAACACCCAAAAACCACGAATAAACCATATTGCTGTAAAAACACGAGGTAGTTTAATGTCAGAGCTCCGGGCTGTTGCATACCTCATGCAGGAGGTAGAGGCACCAAACTCATGCCTGGAAAGCTAGGGGGGTTTATAGGGGGAGGTGTTGGGGTTAGCAAGAATTGGTGTGGTTACACATGATTGGCCCTGCAGAGTGATTACAGGTCAGCAAGTTAGGATGTTGGGAACCTGAGGGGCGGGTCAGCAGAACATCTGGTTACTGTGTATTGGTGGGCCTGCTCAGATTTGCCCGGGCCTGCTAGGTTCCCAGCCTCAGGCTTCTAAACTCACAAAACAACTCTCTGGACATAAGTTACAAGCCTTAAATTTCATTTCCCTTCAAAACTTACAGTCTTGAGTTTAATATTTGACATATAGACAAAGAAAGTGTCAATGTAATATTTTAGGTATTATTTGATTCGGCTTCTCCACTTAAGATCCATGTCACGTGGTCTTTGTCTTAATCTCGCCTGAGGATTGCATCAACTTCAAGGGATGGCACAGATTCTGGCAGCCATAGTAAGGGGTTGTTAGAAGTATGCCTATAGAGAAGTGTATGGAGATAAATTAGTCATTAAGATTAGTAGTGAGTATTAACTGAGTGGCAGCCATAGGATACTTACAGTTTTAGTCTTCCTTCCTCACTTATATTCTGAAAGCAAATTATTCTCAGACAATTCAAAATAGACAAACACAGATGTGTGATTTACTAGTCACCAGGATGTGTCTTCTTTTTTCTAAAATCTAATGAGTTCTTGATAAGCATGAATATGAGATGTAAAAGTACAATAGTTTAGTGAATGTCAAACATATAGTAATATAAATAACTATGTTTGCATTTGAAATTTGAATTACCAGATTCTTAGGATCCTAAAATGTCCTTTAGGATAGTTTTACAACAGCTTATGTATAGGAAGTTTTCCTGATATATGTCATGTATATTTTGTTTGCTCAAGAGCCATAGCTACTAATTTAAGACAGATATTTGAACTTCTTAGTCACTTTCACAAATCCACTAAATGTGGGAATGCCTTATTAAAACTATGTTTTAAGTTGTTAATATTTTCTTTCTGGGATTGTTTCTCTTTTTTTCCCTTTTTCTTGGATAATTTCTTTATTTGCATTTCAAAAGTTTTTATTTTTCCAGGTCTTCCCTTGGGAAACCCCCTGTTCATCCCCTGCCTCCATGACGGTACTATCCAACACACCCACTCCCATCCTCCAGTCCTAGCATTCCCCTACACTGTGGCATTGAACATCCTCAAGCCTGAGGGCCTCTCCTCCCACTAATGGCCAAAAAGACCATCTTCTGACATATATGAAGGCATTTTACCAAATAAATGCACTCTTCACCTTAATGTTTTAATCATATATATATATATATATATATATATATATGAATTAATATATGATTCATATTTATTAATGATATTTAATCATATATATGTATTAATGATTTGATATTTATACATATTTGTGATATTTAATCACATATATATGAATTAATAAGATGGAGTAAATCTAATAGAAATGAAATATAAAGCTGAATACAAAGATTATGGCCTAGTTATAAATAAAAATAAAACCTTAGACGTTCAAAACATACCAAAATCAGGAGAACTCTGCCCACAAAATGATTACGTTGTTTTTTTTTATTCTATGAAAAATAAATCAACGGAAAAAAATGCCAGAAATTTAGTCATGTAAATTGAGAAATACTATATTAGACACATAGTTTACAAATAAATAATAATTAATTTAATTCAATTTAATTATACTACTTCCTTTAACTCATGTTTTACTTTGTCATATTAAATCACACTAATAGTCATAGTACAGAGCACATTGTAGATCATAATATAGGTATATTTTTTAATTTTTTTCTTTTTTTAAATTTATTTAATCTCTCTCACTATCTTTTTTCAAGACAGGGTTTCTGTGTATAGCCCTGGCTGTCCTGGAACTCACTTTATAGACCAGGGTGGCCTCGAAATCAGAAATCTGCCTGCTTCTGCCTCGCGAGTGCTGGGATTAAAGTCGTGTACCACCATGCCCGGGTATTTAATCTCTTTTTTATACTCCAGATTTTATTACCCTCCAGGTTCACACTTTGACTGTTACAAATCCCATCCTTCCTCCAAACCCCCTGTCTCCACAAGGATGTCCTCAACACCCAATCCCACTGTCCACCCACCAGACCTCTAAACTCCCTGGTGCTCCAGTTTCTTGAGGGTTAGGTGGATTTTCTTTACATGAACCCAGCCCCAGCAGTCCACTGCTTTATATATGTTGGGGATCTCATAGCAACTAGAGTATTCTGCCTGGTAGGAGGGCCCAGGTTGTAGAGATCTCTTGGATCAAGGAAAATTGAGACTACAGGGTTGCTCTTCTCCACAGCTTCTTCCAGCATTTCCCTAATTCAACCACAGCTTCTTTCCAATAGTTGGGTGTAAATATCTGCATCTAACTCTTTCAGCTGCTTGTTGGGTCTTTTGAATGATAGTCATGACAGGTCCCTTTTGGAGAACACTCCATACATAGCCTCAGTAATAGTGTCAGGCCTTAGGACCTCCCCTTGAGCTGGATACCATTTTGGGCCTGTTGCTGGACCTTCTTTTCCACAGGCTCCTCTCAACTTCCATCCTATCTTCAGATAGGAAGAACTACAAGTTAGAGTTTTGACAGTGGGATGGCAAACCCATTTCTTACTTGATGCCCTATCTTTCTGTTGCAGGTGGGTTCTACAAGTTCCCTCTCTCCACTGTAGGAAATTTCATCTGTGGTCCCTCCCTTTGAGACCTCACAGTCTCTCACATGCCAAGCCTCTTTTACATTTTGGGGTCTTGCCAATACACTACCTCCTGAGATTGCCTGTTTCCTTTCTTTCTACTGGCCCTCAGGACATTAGTCCATTTTCCCACCAAACACCAGATGATGTTCCCTTCTTCCACTCTTCAGGCCCCTTTCCCTCCCAGGTTCCCCCTTCACCTTGTGATTGCCTTCTTCTCCCTCCCAAGTGGGACTGAGACTCCTCACATGGGCCCTTCAAATTGTTGAATGTTGTGTGTTCTGTCGACTGTATCTTGGATATTCTATAATTTTTTGGCTAATATTCACTTATTAGTGAGTACATACCATGTATGTCCTTTTGGGTATGAGTTAACTCACTCATGATGATATTTTCTAGTTCCATCCATTTGCCTGAAAAATCTAGGATGCCCTCATTCTTAATAGCTGAGTAGTATTCCATTGTGTAAATGAACAACATTTTCTGTATCCATTCTTCTGTCATAGGACATCTGCACTGTTTCCAGAATCTGGCTCTCACAAACAAGGCTACTATGAACATGTTGGAACACGTGCCCCTGTGGCATCATGGGACATCTTTTGGGTATATACCCAAGATCAGTATAGCGTCAGGTAGATTTATTTCCAATTTTCTGAAGAACCTAAAGATTGATGTCCAGAGTGGTTGTTCCTGTTTGCAATCCCACCAGCAATGGAGGCATGTTTTTCTTTCACCACAATGTTGCCAACATAAGCTGTCACCTGCCTGTCTGATCTTAGTCATTCTACTTGATGTAAATTGGAATCTAAGGGTCATTTTGATTTGCATTTCTCTGATCACTAAGGACTTTTAACATTTCTTTAGGAGCTTCTTAGGCATTCAAGATTCCTCTGTGGTGAATTCTCAGTTTAGTTCTATATTCCAGTGTTTGGTTTCTTGGTGATTAGCTCTTTTGAGTTCTTTATATATTTTGGATACTAGCCCTCTATAAGATATGGGGTTAGTGAAGTTTTTTTTCCTCAATCTNTAGGTTGTCTAATTGACTACNTCCTTTGCCTTACAGAAGCTTTCTAGTTTCATGATGTCCCATTTATCAATTCTTGATCTTATAGCATGAGCCAATCATGTTCTGTTCAGTAAACCATCTTCTGTACCAATGCCTATAATGATATTTCCTACTTTCTTTACTGGGAGATTTGGTGTATCTTGTTTTATGTTAAGGTATTTGGTCACCTGCANTTTTGTGCAAGGTCACAAATATGGGTCTATTTGCAATCTTCTACATGTAGACAGCCATGTAAAAATCCAGCACAATTTGTTGAAGATACNTTCTTCTCCTCATTGTAAGATTTTTGCTTCTTTAAAAATATACAAGTGTGCATAGGTGTATAAGTTTATTTCTGGGTCTTCAGATTGTATTCCATTAAACAGTGTGTTTGTTTCTGAACCAACATCATGCAGTTGTTAATCATTATTACTCTGAGGTACAGCTTAAGGTTATGATGGTGATTTCTCCAGAAGTTCTCTATTTTTCAGGTTTGTTTTTCTATCCTGTTTATGGTTTTTTTTCCATATGGGAAGTTGAGAATTATACTTTCAATTACTGAAAAAAAATGTATTGAAATTTTCATTGGAATTGCATTGAATCTGCAGGTTGCATTTAGTATTATGGCCATTTTCACTATATTAATCCTACCTATCCATGATGGGGGATTTTTCCATTTTCTAATATCTTCTTCAGTTTTTTTATTCAGGGACTTAAGTTCATTTTTACACATCTTTCACTTGCTTGGTTATAGTTTGTCTTAGTCAGGGTTTCTATTCCTGCACAAACACCATGACCAAGAAGCAAGTTGGGGAGGAAAGGGTTTATTCAGCTTATATTTCCATACTGCTGTTGATCACCAAAGGATGCAGGACTGGAATTCAAGCAGGTCAGAAAACAGGAGCTGATGCAGAAGCCATGGAGGGATGTTATTTACTGGCTTGCCTCCCCCTGGCTTGCTCAGCATGCTTTCTTATAGAATCCAAGTCTACCAGCCCAGAGATGGTCCCACCCACAAGGGACCTCTCCCCCTTGATCACTAATTGAGGAAATGTCCCACAGCTGGATCTCATGGGGGCATTTCCCCAACTAAAGCTCCTTTCTCTGTGATAACTCCAGCTGTGTCAAGTTGACACAAAGCTAGCCAGTACATAGTTATTCCAAGATATTTTGTATTATTCAAGTCTATTGTAAAGGGTAATACGTCCTTTAATTTTGGCCTGCTTATCATTTGTATAAAGGATGTCTTCTGATTTCCTTGTGTTAATTTTCTATCCAGCCACTTTGCTGATAGTGTTCATCAGATGGAGAAATTCTTTGGTAGAATTTTGGTTAATGCTTCTGTATACTATCCTGTCATGTACAAATAGTGATACTTCTTCATAACCAATTTATATCACCTTGATCTCCTTTCAGTCACTCATTGCTCTTGTTAGAACTTCAAGTGATATATTGAATAGGCAAGGATTCCAGGGACAGCCTTGCCTTGGCCCTGATTTTAGTGAAGTCACTGGAAGTAGATTTCCATTTTGTTTGATAGTGGCTATTGGCTTGGAGCATATTGCTTTGATTATTCTGATGTATGTGCCCTGTATCAATGATTTCTCTAATACATTTTCCATGAATGGATGTTGGATTTATCAGAATCTTTTTCAGCGGCCAGTGAAATAGCCATATGGTTTGTTTTCTTCCTGTCAATTGGTTTTTATAATGTAGTATGCTGATACATTTTTTTCAACCATTTCTATTTAATCTTGATGGATGGTGTCTTTGATGTGCTCCTGAAGTAATCTTGCACGGGTTTATAGAGTGTTTTCTTGAAAGTTAAAAAGAGAAAGTTGTCTGAAGTTCTGTTTCTTTGTTGAGTTGTTATATGCTTAAAAATATCAGGGTGAATGGGGCCTCATATAATAAGTTTAGTGTATTTTATCTATTTGTATTTTCTATAATAGCTTGAGAATTATACATGTTAACTGGGTCTGAAGGTTAGTTAGAATTACATGCCCCAATACTGGGGTTTCCAGGGCCAGGAAGCAGGAGTGGGTGTGTTGGGCAGCAGGGTTGGGGTAGGGTATAGGGGACTTTCAGGATAGCATTTGAAATGTAAATGAAGAAAATATCTAATAAAGTTTGATAGAACTCTGCACTAAACCCTTCTGGCCCTGAGCACCTCTTCTTTGGGAGAATTTTAAAGACTGCTAATATTTCTTAAGGGAACTTAAGCCTAATTAAATAGCTTTTGTGCTCTTGATTTAACTTTGTGATTGGTATCTGTTTAGAAAATTGTCCACTATCTAGACATTTGCTAATTTACTGTAGTAATGATTAAAGAAAGATCTAAGTATTCTTTGAAATTCATGTATCAGAATTTTATGGTTCTCTTTTCATTACTGATTTTATTTATTTGTCTATTAATTTGTATACTCTCTATTTCTAGAATACCAAATTGGAAGAGAAAATAAAGCACTCTTGACAAGTAATAATCAAAACCTTACATGTATAGTGTAAAGGAAGACATTTAAAAGTTACCAAATAAAGTAGAAAAGTAACGTATGTTAGATATAACAGAATTATACTCAATTACTCAGTAGAGACTCTAAAAGCTAGAAGGGTCTGGGGCAAACTATTAAAGACCCTGATACAGCACAAATAACATTCTAGATTACTCTATCCATTGAAAGTTTCAATCACAGTAGAAGGAGAAACCAAGATATCTAAAGACAATGGAATCAAGTATCACAAAGATCCTAAAAGAAAATCACCAAATACAACTAGATTAGTTACAGTTAAGAAAGTACAAGAAATAAATAATTTTACACTACTGAAACAAATAGAACTGGAACCCTTGCATAGACACACACAAACACATACAATTCCACAAATAGCATCAAAGTAAAAGAAATTAATAATCCTTCAACATTAAAATCTGTTAACATTAATGGACTGAAATCCACAATAAAATGACAGAGGCTAAGAGAATGGATGCATAAACAGGATCCTTCATTCTCCTATATACCAGAGATATCAGGGGGTTAAGGGCTAGAGCTAAATATAATAAATGCAATATACAACAAGTCAATCGTTAATATCAAATTAAATGGATAGGAATTTGAAGCAATTACCCTAATTTCATGAACAAAACAGGACTATCTACTCTCTTACTATCTCTATAATTTTGTCCTAGAAATTCATGAGAGGGCAATAAGATAACTAAAGGATGTCAAGGGAATACAACTTGAAAAGAAAGAAGTAAAAATATTACAGGTGGAAAATGATTTGTTAATGTATACAAATGTTACTACTTAATTACTATGTAGAATTTCTACAACAGTTAAACTTCTTCCAGAGAGTGGTTAGCTTCAAGTTTATCATAAAAGAATTAAGTAGCCTTTTATTATACACATGGTAAACACCATGAGAAAGAATTTGGAGAGAAAATATAAAAATGTCTTGGTGTCACTCTAAGAAAGGAAGAGAAAGATGAATATGACAAAGACTTCAAGACTCTGAAGAAAGCAACTGAATAATGTATCAGAAAATGGAAAGAACTCCCATGCTCATGGGTAGGTAGGACTAATATAGTGAAAATTGCCATCCTAACAATTGCAATCTACAGACTCAATGGTGTCCCTATCAAAACTCCAACACAATTCTTTGCAGACATTGAAATATATAATTTCTAAACAATATGGAAACCATGAAACTCAGGATAGATTGGACAATCTGGAAGAATACGTGAAATTCTGGAGTATTCACCATCCCTGCCTTCAATATCAAGTACTTTGTCAAAACATATTCAAGTATTTAGAGAATTCAACTGACTTGAATAAATATAAACATCCATCATTGACGTTATATTTCCACATGGAAAAATCGATTTCTTTGCTGTCATAGTAACTTCTCAAGATTGGACATGGCAATTTTTGGTCATAAATGGGGAAGGGTCTCATTGGACCTGGTTGCTGTCTGTGAAGGCAATGGTAGTGGACAGCTTCTGAAGCAGGAGGAGTAAACATCTTGAGTGGCATAGCCTCTGATAATTTGCCATGTTCCGGGGATCTCTTCATACACATGATCATGTTTGTAGCCCTGGTTAAACCCAGCCTGTCACAAGTAATAACAACCAAAGCAAATATCCAGAAAGTATTTATTGAGAAAAAATTATGTTCAAGGGAGATGGATGAAAACAAGAGAGCCAGAAAAGTGATTTTGGTCAAAATCTATCACATACTTGTTGGAAATATCCAAAGAATAACATAAAAGACTTTTAAAAAACCATAATAGTTAGTACTGTATACTCATAAAGGTTCATAGAGTGAATCAAATTGCATTTTCACTCAAGCCTGATCAGATTAATGTAAGGATGAGTGAGGGACCCAGGATGATTTCTCTTGGAATCCAGACAAGTGACATGTGTACTTAATGAAAAGGGTCTCAAACTGTTAGTAGTAACACCTTTGGGTTAAAATGACTATTTCATATGGGTTGAAAATGACATATCCTGAATATTACATGTTAACATTACACTTTATAGCAATATAAATTTACAGGTATGAAGAAAAAATGAAAATCACCACAAGAAGAAGAACGCTAGTAAAAGGTTGTAGCATTAGAAAGGTAGAGACTCACTGATTTAAGAAAGAGGAGGTTAGGGTATTAATTTTGAAGTGATGTTAATTCCAAACTTCCTGCTACTTTATACATTATTTATATTTTTTTGCCTTTACTTAGAGTAAATGATTTTCTTAGTATATGGAATTTATTTACACCCCCCATTCATTGTTTGTTTGTGTGGATAAGTAAAGAGGATATAGACCTAATGAAGAACATAATATTTGGCACAGTATTTAGAACACTAGGGGGCTACTATTTTATTTGGAATTAAACTGAGAACTCACTAATTTCAAATTTTTGTCAACATAGATTTGAAAGAGACGGCAAAGTTTTGTTATTGTTACTTAACAAAATTCCTTTGATTAGGTCATGTTAATGAAACTCACTGTGTCCGTTACTTTGAGTAATATCCTAGTTCTTGGATATTCAAGGCAATACATAAGTTCTACTCGCTTTCAAACTTATCATTTATATTTTCAAACAATATTTCATTGTCATTGGAGTCACCTAATATCTCCTTAGGTTGTGATAAGTCATCTTCTATAAATTTGCAGTCAATCAAGACAATTCGTTGTTCCACACTGAATTCTTCCTGATCCTTTCGCAAAACCTGAAGTAGACATAGACAATTTTAACAAGGTTTACAGTAAGAAACACAAAACTTATCCAAATTTATTTGTATAGAATGAAATAGGATAAACAGAGACTCAAGATGAATTCTAGATCTTTATGCTATACCGATATTCTGACACTCAAAGTCAATTAGGGCTTGACTTGAGGGATAACTCAAAAGGGAGGTCCTTACTCAGAATTTTAACAGGACTATTTCAAATATTAGGGGCAAATTTCCAGGGATTCTCTACATCCAACTTTTTTATATTAACACAAAAATATATATTAGTCTATTGAAGGAAAGTAAAATAATGTAGTGAAATGATTAGTTTTTTTCTTTAGTTTAAAATAGTGATAGTAACATAACTGATAACCAAATTGCACTGGTTCAAATGTATACATATATTATTTGTAGAAATATGCATGCATGTATCAAAATCAGGGGTCAAACAATGCTTATACATTATCAGAACTGGATCTAAACTTGAATGTCAGCACCATTTTGGTGGCAAAAGATTAAGAGGAATATCTAAGCTCATGTTAAATATGTGACTCCATTATATATTTTTTCTGATATTTCAGGTAGGGTTATTCACATGAAAATGAACAAGGATAGATTTTATTACATTTTGTAGATGTGTCATATTTCTCAACATATACTATGGCTAATATGCCTATATTCTTACCTATATTTTATTCCCATGAACAGGGAATATTAGACAGTGTTTGAATAAATAGACCAACCTCACTTACCATGTAGAAAAAAAGGGCATGTTACACATTTTAATTAACATTTCATTTTATCTAAGCCTGAGTTGTTAACTCCATTCTATTTCTATTAAACTCAAAACAAATTGTAAAAAATGTCCTTTCAAATTTCAAAATAAGTATTCCTAGGAGAAAAGGTAATATTGATTTTCTGCTTCTTATACCACCTTTTTTGTAGATAATTTTTTCTTATTGTTTTATGTATTTATAATGACAATTAATAGAGTCTTTATTAAAAGAAAAAAATTAAGACTTACTGAGGATAATTCATAAATGATACTATTTAACAGAGTTCATATTTAATGAAATTATATAAGCAATTCTATTTAAAATCATATATATATGCTACACACCTAGGTAGGATGTAGTTACGTCTTTAGTTTGAAGCTGATCCCTTATGATACAGAGGTCAATAAATAATTTTGTCTGTTAGTCATCACAATCAGTTGTACTTAAAATGAAATCATTGGTACACTGTTGGATTTTTCTGCTCCACCCTCACATTTCACTTTGAGAACGTCCCAACATAAGACTTGCTTCATATCTGAATCCAACATTTCATTCTTTGCAACTGACATGCATCACAATTAGCTAAGTATCTAATTGGAGGTTGACAAGTAGAGTATATTTGTAGTGCATCTCCATTGTCATAGGGTACTATTCTTTCAGTGACAGGGTCAATTGCCAGCTGTCACAGATGGCTCTTATACCTGCCATTTGTGGGGAGTGCAAACTTATTCTCTTATAACCATAGCCCTTTGAAGTGCTACAAGACTCACTCAAAATACTGTCACCTATCAGATCTTTTGGATGTTTTCAATTTCACAAAGTTCTTAGGTATATCTAAAATGATTATCAATTGTAAACTTACCACTCCTTCAGTGAACATTGATGGTAAAAAAAGAAAGAGGAAAAAACATATCACTGGGAATGAAGCCATGGCTGAAAATAACCAAAGAAGAAATCATAGTTGAAGCACATAATACGTGAAACACAGAAGGAAACTGAAAACTTAATAGAAGTTATTCCCAAGCAACTATATGTGACAAACTCTTTAACAATATAAGAAGGAAAGAGATACCAAGTAGGGTCTCTGTAGGTTTATTGTGCCAACCTTGCCTCTAATACAACTGATTCATAAGCTAAACTGCTTTCCTGATGCCTCATGTGTGCATTTGCAAAATGAGAAATATTCTTAGTTTCTTTCTGAACATTTCTATTACTCTGTCAACAAATGCAAAATTTGAGAAAAATATTACAAGTTTCTGAAAGTCGATTTCCACTGTGCATTATCTTACATTTTACTACTCTCTGTATATAACGTTCTATAGTAGACATGTATAAGTGTGTCAGGATTATGATTATGCAGGCAGAAACAAATAAACACTTTAGAAACACATTGTGAGAAGAACAATTGTAAATTATGATACTGTTTCACTTACTTGCATCAAATTTCACGTTGCTCCATTAGTAGAAAATGTAAACATAATTAATGAATTGTAAATTTATTCTGAGTGATGGCATTCAGTCCATACTTTGCAGATGGGATATTTCATATTGTTATTAAGAATGAAACATATTTGGTCAGTATCATAGTTTTTGCTCTCAGTAAGAGCCAAATTCTACATCCTGTGGATGCTGGTAGAAATTCTTAGAGTGGACACATTAGCCTGGCTGCAGGAACTCAGAGTAATAGTTTATATTGTAAATTGAATGGGTAGTACCTTATATTGTGTAGTATGTATATCTTCTCCAAATTCATATCATTTTTAAAAATCGTGTTATTTGCCTCAAATTGTTTTATGACTCAAATGCAATGCAAAGCCATTATCATCAAGCATCTATAAAAATTTGAAGTTTGAAAATCATTTACCTATTTACTCTATTCAAATCATTCCATAAATTCCATAATGATTCCTTTTAAATCAGTGTCTATAAAATTTCTTTGGAATTTATGCCTAAAATTTGAGTCAGAATCTCTCCACACATATCTGTAATATTATTTCCCCCCTTGTATTTCATACAGCCAAATAACTAACAATGACCTACAAAACATTCTTGGTAGTACTGAATCATCATACAATCATTGCTTATAACTTGTAGAATAGAGATATTCACTCCTCTAATTGGTGGACGAATTAATAGGGAATTGCAAGTAAGGCTTCTGTTTCTTCTGATACTTAAGGAAACTATTTTCTTGCTATTATCCTGTACACATGAAAAAATGCATTGAAATTGAGTTTTCTAGTCATCCGTATGGTGTGTTTCTATATACTACTTCCTACTTGATGAGGTTCATACTTGAGATTTGCTTATACTTCCATTACTTCCATGTATTTTTCAAATCAGAGGCACTGATGTGTCTCTAGCCACTGTAATCTTTGCACTGTAACAACTATCATTTTGAAAGTTACATTTTTCTTTACAATCTTACCTTTAATTGCTTGTTTCACAAAATTTCTGTTCCTGTTTCAGTCTCCTTTGCTTCTCTGATTCTTTGGGATTCCTCCTTTCCTTGTGAAGTGTTGATTTTAGAGGTTTAAAATCAGATGTAGATGTGCTACAGAGCCTGCTATTCCAAGCAAAGAGTCTCCTGACTTCTGATTCTTGAGCATCAGACTATTTAAGACAGTGACATTGGATCTCATCCATGAGTACTTTCCTTTCAAGTGTTGTTGGATCAACAATCTACTGTTTCACTTTACTCATGGAAAATTCCATTTGTTGCTTTTTCAAATGAGAGACAGGGAGGGAAGATTCACAACTATTTTAACAGTATCAGTTTACTGTTTTAGTTCACAGGTTTGTTTTGTTTTGATTTGGTTTGTTTTTGCTCATATTAACTATATTTCTAAATATTTCTCTATTTTTGCCACCCTTTCATATTTCTTGCTATGTTTAAAGGGGTGGCAGGAAAAGACTGGGAGTCAGAAAGTAAACCAGTGGAAAATATCTCTTGATCTAGCTGGAGGGCTAGTACTGAGGAGAATACCAGGAATCTATGATGGTGAGTATAGTTGAGATCCTGTAATAGGGTGTGGAGAGACTGAAGTAGCTAACTCATGTAGCCAGTCAAGAATACCAAAGTACTTTGGAGACAATAATTCACCCACAAAACTTCAACCCCAAGTATTCTTTAATTTCTGAAGAGATAAAGATAGAGCAGAAACTATGTCAAAAGTCCAACAATGACTGACACAACTTGAGATCCATTCCATGAGACAGAAGCAACCTGACACTATTAAAGATACTCAGCTATCCTGCAAACAGAACCCGAACATAACTATCTTTCCAGAGGCATCATCCAGCAGAGAACGAAGGGAGTTGAACATCCACAATCAAACATCTAACAGAAGTTAGTCTTCTGGAATAGTGGGATATAATACTAAGCAAACATAGGGTCTAAGGCCACAACAAGAAAAATTACAATGTCAACTACCCTGTGCCCATGGGGACTCACAGATTCTGGTTCAACCTGCAATGACCATGCAGAGTATGGAACATTTCTCCCTACATACTTGTAGCAAATATTCTTCTTGGTCTTCATATGGTAACCCTAATAAGCAGAGTAGAGCAGTCTATATCTATGTTCCCTTCTGTTAGACCCTTTCCACCTCCTTGGACTCCCTGCTTGGGACTCAGTGGGAGAGAATGTATATATTCCTTTTGTAACTAGATGCTCCTGAGTGTGGTGGTACCAAAAGAATTGGTCCCTCCACTCTGAGGAGAAAAAGAGAGGGAATTGAAATAGGAGATTTTGAGGAAAGGAGGGAGTAAAGACTTTGATTGAAATGTAGTGTGAAGAAAAAAATAAACAAAAAAATTCCAAGAATAAAAGAAAACAACATAGTAAATTTCATATTAACTTTCCCCTTCTAAATTAGACTCAAACATGCTCACTTACATAGTCCCCTCTTTCTAACTTGTTTCTTTGTGTCTATTGATAGTACCATGTTTATTCTGCACTTTATGGCTAATCTCCACTTATAAGTGACTAGATAATATACCTGTATTTCTAGCTCTGTGTTGTCTTATTCAGGATGTTATTAAGTTCCATCCTTTTTTCTGCAAAATTCATGATGTCTTTTAAAAAATAGATTAATAGTGTTCCATTGTGCAGAAGTACCACATTTTCTTTATCCACTCTTCAGTTATTGTTCATATAGATTGTTTCGACTTACTGGCTATTACAAATAAAGTTGTTATGAACATGAATGAAGAAGTGTTCATGTAGTGTAATGGGACATGTTATGAGCTTTGTTAAGAGCTCAGGAGTAGTATAAATATGTCTTGAGGTAAAATAATTCCCAGTTTCCTGAGAAACCACTAAATTGATTTCCAACATGGTACAATTTTGCACTCCTACTAACAAGGCTGGAGTAATCCTATGCTCCAATTCCTCTCCACCATGTGCTTGAGTTTTTCATCTTAGCCATTCTGAGATTTGTAAGATTATATCTCAGGGTCATTTTATTTTCTTTTCCCTTATTACTAAAGAAATGGAACATTTCTATAATTGCTTCTTGTGCATAATTTTATACTATATTAAAATTTTAATTTTTAGCTGGGCTGTGGTGGCACATGCCTTTAATTCCAGCACTTGGGAGGCAGAGGGAGGGCCATTTCTGAGTTTGAGGGCAGCCTGGTCTAAAAAGTGAGTTCCAGGAGAGCCTGGGCTACACAGAGAAACCCTGTCTTGAAAAAACAACCCAACACAAAACAAAAAAATTCACTGTTTAGCTCTCTTCTGCCTTTTTAATTGGGTTAGTTGTTTTGTTGGTTTCTACATTCTTGAGTACTATATTCATTTATATTATCCCTTTGTCAGATTTAGGCTTAGTGAAAATATTTTTCCAATGTGTAAGCATGTGTTTTGCATATTGATGATGCCATTGGCTTTAAAGTAACTTTTCATATTCAGGAAGTTTCATTTGACAATGGTTGACCATAGAGCCTGAGTGCTTTGTATTCTGTTTAGGAAATTATCTCCTATAACAATTTGTTCAAGGGTTTCTCTATCTTCTCTTCTATTAGATTTAGTGTATCTGGCTTTATTTTGAGGTCTTTGATAGACTTGGACTTGAGGTTTTTGTGGAGCAATAAACATGGGTCTATTAACATTCTTCTACATGCCAACATATAGTTAGAATTGCTCCATTTCTTGAATATGCTTTATTTTGTCCATTGTATATTTTTGCCTTCACTGCCAAAAATCAAATGTGCATACCTGAGGTGTGTGTGTTTATTCATTGGTCTTGATTAAATTCCTTTGATCAATCTGTCTCTTTTTGTACCAATACCATACAATTTTATTATAATTGCTCTGAACTATAAAGTAAACTCATAGATGGTGACACCTCCAGAATTTCTTCTATTCTCCAGGACTTAAAAAAAAACTGTTGTGGATTTTTTGTTTTCACACCTGAACTTGAGAATTATTCTTTTAAATTCTACAAAGAATTGTGAAGAATTTTTATCAGAATTGTGTTAAATCTGTTGATTGTATTTGCAAAAATGACATTTTCACTTTTATACTCATGAGAATGGAAGGTAGATTCATCTTCTGATATCTTCTGATATCTTCTTCTAGCTCTTCTTTTAGATATTATCATACAGGTCTTTCACTTGCTTTGTTAGATGTACACCAAGATATTTTATGTTACTTGTGTTTATTGTAAACAATTCATGCCTCACTAATTTCTTTCTCACCACCTTAATATTTGCATAGAGGAGGAATACTAATGCTTTTGTTTTTTTGTATGTGTTTTGGATGTTTGTTTGTTTGTTTGTTTGTTTGTTTTTAGTTTATATTGCATCCAGTTATTTTGCTGAAGTTATTATCAGCTATGGGATTTCTCTAGTAGAATTTTGGAGGTCACTTACATATACAATCATATCATGTACAAATAGTAATATTATGGCTCTTTTTAAAGAGCCATAATATCACATTGATGTCCTTTAGTTGTCTTCTTGCTCTAGCTAGAACTTCAGGTACTATGTTGAATAGACAGTGAGAGAGTGTGATGCTTTGTCTTATCACTTATTTAGTCATATTGCTTTAAGTTTTTTCTCCATTTAATTCAATGTTGTCAATTTGTTTAGTGTATTTTGCTTTTATAATGTTTAGGTATACACCTTATGTCAAAAACTTTTGAGATCAAACTTTTAAGATCAAAGTGTGTCAGAATTTCTCAAGTGTTCTTTCAATATCTAATGAGATAATCACGTGATTTCTTTCTTTCATTTAGCTTATATGGAGGATTATATTGATGGAATTTTTGTATAATGAGTCATACTTGCATCCCTACAGTAAAATCTTATCCATGATGTTGGTTAATGATTTAATGTGTTCTTGGATTCAGTTTGTAAGGTTTTTTTCTTTTTTATTGAGTATTTTTGCATCTATGTTCAGAAAGGAAATTGGTCTGAAATTATTTCTTTTTCCAAGGCCAAGCACTGGACTGAAGTTGGTGACCCCTATACAATTAATAGGGGAATGATTGGAGGAATGGAATAGGATGGCAACTTCATAGGCAGAACAACAGTTTTAACTAACTAGGATGCCTGGGAGATACTAGAGACTGAGCAAACCAAAGAGCATACATGTGATAGTTCAAGGCCAGTGGCACATTTGTAGAATAAGACTGCATTGTCTGGCTTCAGTGGGAGAGGACATGACACAAAATGTAGAGACTCAATGTCCCAGGAAAGGGAGATTCCTGAAGGGTTCCCCTCTCACATGTGAAGGTGAGGGTTTGAGGGAAAATTTATATGAGTATGTCAGAGTGTGGCAAGATATGGTATATAAACAAATTGAATAATTAATAATACATGTATAAATAAGAAATTGACTCTCCACTTTATTTCTATTATATTCCTGTAACAATGTGGCATAATAGCTTATATCTTCTGTAAACTCTGATGCCAGTTTGTACTTAATACAGAATGGCTTCACATGAATAAGGACTTGGAGGTTTCAATGAAAAGTTATAAGAACAATAAGGAAATGTTTCAGCTCTCCTAAAGTATAGTTAATTCATTTCACAAATGTTTCTATCCTTAAGAAAGAAATTAATCCCATTGACCTCTTATGAAGAACAGTGCAGCTATATAAATAAGGACACTCTTAACACAGAGTGTCCTTGTCATAATTTTGTTCCTTTTTGCATGGGTAGATACACTGTAATTCTAGAAAACCAAATTATTGTTGATACAGGGAGAGTAAAGTAAAGGAATATACGTTTTCACCCAATATAGACAGGATATCAGGAAGGTAATTTGGTGATTGTAAGGAGGAATAACTCTTGCCCAAAAGCTATGGATGAGTCAGTGGCAAGATACTGTGGGATATAAGTGAAGTGAGGATTGGCAATTTAAAATATTGGCAAAGAAACAGGTTTATATAAGATAGTATAAGATAATCCATTACATCCTTTGATTAGATAACATCAGGAATTTAGAAAATTCTTAGACAAATGGAATCTGTAGGATATCGTCCTAACTGAGATAACCCAATCACAAAAGAACACACATGATATGTACTCAGTGATAAATGGACATTAGCCCAGAAGCTCAGAATATTCAAGATACAATTTGCAAAACACATGAAAGTCAAGAAGAATGAAGAGCAAACTGTGGATACTTTGATTCTTTTTAGAAAGGGGAAAAAATATCTATTGAAAGAGTTGCAGAGACATATTTCAGAGCACAAACTTAAGGAATGATCCTCTAGAGGCTATTCCATCTGGGAATCCAGGCCATAAACAACCACTAAACTCAGACACTATTGTGAATTACAACCAGAGCTAGCTGACAGGAGCCTGATAAAACTGTCTCCAGAGAGGCTTTGCCAGTGCCTGACAAATACAGAAGTTGATGCGAACAACCATCCATTGGATGAAGCTCACAGTATCAAATGAAGTAACTAGAGAAAGTACTCAAGGAGATGAAGGTGTTTGCAGCCCTATGGGAAAAACAACAATATGAACTAACCAGTACCCCCAGAGCTCCCAGGGACTAAACCACCAATCAAAGAAAACACATGGTGGGATTCATGGCTCTAGCTGCACATGTAGCAGAGGATGGCCTAGTTGGTCATCAATGGGAAGAGATGCCCTTGGTCCTATGAAGGTTCTATGTACTAGTATAGGAGAATGTCATGGCCAGAAAGCAGGAATGGGTCTGTTAGGGAGCAAGGGGGTAGGGGGAGAAGATAGGGAATTTTTGGAGGGGAAACTAGGAAAGAGGATAACATTTGAAATGTAAATAAATAAAATATCTAAAAAAAAAACAAAAGGAAAGAAAATAATCTCACAGCAATACTCAGTGGTATACATGCATATATGAGGGCATTGTTGTTATTTGGGGCTAAGGCAAAGTTCTGTAAGATACTATAAATGTGGATAATAATGAGCATACAACAGAATTCATTTCTATTAAGCAGAATTACACAGTTGTAACTGTTACAGACCCTGGTAACAGAAGATGGCCTAGTCAGCCATCATTGGGAATAGAGGCCCCTTGGTCTTGCAAACTTAATATGCCCCAGTCCCGGGGAACACCAGAGCCAAGAAGTGGGAGTGGGTGGATAGGGGAGCAGGGGGAGGAGGGTATAGTGGACTTTGATGATAGCATTTGAAATGTAAATGAAGTAAATAACTAATTAAAAAAATAAAACTCAACAAAAAGATATCTTTAAAGGGTTTTCCAAAATTTTGAGTTCCATGGCAAAAATATTCAGAATTTTTACAACAATGTTTGTTTTGTGGAAACACTAAGACTAATGGGTACACACAATTCATCACTTGGAATAAATAAATGATGTAGGTTTAACAAAATTGGAAAAATAGATCAAGGTAGGAAAGGGAATGTTGGAAGGGGGATATGATCTTGTATTTTCTGGAATAAAAGAACTTAAGTCCTGAGAGCCAGCAGAGAGCTAAGAAGGTAGGAGGTGGGAGATCCTCTAGAATGGCCAGAGGCATGGGAGGTAAGATATTCTCAGAACTCAAAAGGAAGGACCTTAGATGAAATGTCATGCAGTGGTGAAAAGGAACATGTACATCTCACCCCCAGCAGGAAGACAGGACATAATGTAAGGAGTGGATTTGCCATTCCACAGTCAAAACCCTGATCCATAATTGTTCCTATTTGAAAGAAATGCAGGGATGGAAATGGAGAGGAGCCCTAGGAAAAGAAGGTTCAGCAACAGGCCCAAAGTGGGCATGCCTACATTTAGTGGATTTATGAAAGTGAATAAGAAGTTCAGATATCTTTTGTCTTAAATCAGTTGCTATGGCTTTTGAACAAAGAAAATATACATAACATATATCAGGAAAACTTCCTATACATAAGTTGTTGTAATACTATCCCAGAGGTCATTTTAAGATCCTAAGAATCTGGTAATTCAAATTTCAAACACAATCATAGTTATTTATATTATTATATGTTTGACATTTGTAAATAAAACATCTGTGTTTGTCTATTTTGATTTGTCTGAGAAGAATTTGTTTTCAGAATATAAGTGATGAAGGAAGACACAATAATATATATATATATATATATATATATATATATATATATATATTTCCAGATTCCAGATGGGAGTGTAAACAGGTGTGGACACTATGGAAATAAATGTGGTGATTTCTCAGAAAATTGGGAATTTATCTACCTCAAGATGCAGGTATACATTTTCTGGGTAAATACTCAAAAGAAACTTCACCATACTACTAATATAGTTGGTCAATTATTTTCTGAGGGACTTTATTTGTAATAGCCAGAAATCGTAAGCATTCTACATCTACATTAACTGGAAAAGGGATAGAGAAAATGTGGTACACTGACACAAAGGATTCTTTCTATGATATTAAAATAAATAGCAAAATAAAACTTGCCAGAATGCACATGGAACTAGAAACAATAAGCTAACACAGATTCAGAAAATTAAACATAGTATATAATCACTTATAATTGAATATTAGAGGTAAAGTAAAGTATAACTATCCAAATATCCTCAGACCAAGAGAAACTAAGAAACCAATAGCCTTCAATTAGAGAACATGTAAATCTCATGTAAAGGGGAAATTGAATTGACATCCTCAGTATATATGGAGAGTGGACTTTATATTGCTGTGGTATGAGGATGGGAACAGATGGAATTAGGTGTGTGGAGGAGAGAGTGAGAGTATGCTAGGAACAAGATTGGAATTTGATTGTATCACTTGGAAGAGGTAGAAACCTAGGTCAAGGGAAACTCCTAGAAATTGATAAACATAATGACAACTAAGTCTCTTAACTTAGGAGGATATAGAGTATGAACTGCCAATCTCCTGTGGCCAAGAAAAATATTCAGTGTAGGTATTTGAAGATCAATCTAGGTAAACATATATGAGTTACAATTTGCTCTGCTTATAAGATGAACTTGGATAAGCGTGGCAAAGAAATTTTGAGAAGGATCAATCAATGACTCATCTATCCTGAGTGCCACTGCATGATTGGAAGCCCACCCATGACACTGCTAAGTACAAGAGTCTGGATATACTGAAGACCAAATATAGCAAAAAACATGAATGACAAAAAAAAAGGTCAATAAAATGTTGCAGCATTAGGAATGTTCAAAACTACTAGATTAAAGGGAAGAATATTTTACACAAAAATGGACTTGGACCATGAGTCTGTAATTTAAATACTTGTACATTCATTAACATACTACTAGGAAAAGAACTTTATGTTAAGGCCGCCTCAGTCCTTTAAGACTCACTAATAGTCTTAAGGCTGGATTGCATGGCTAACTATACTCCCAATCACTTGTTTATCTGCATGCCTCTGACACCTTCTTACTATGGCTACCAGGTTCTGTGCCTTCCACTAAAGCTGATGCAATCCTAATGATAGATTCTGACAGTGTCCTTGTGACTTGGCTGTGCAATGGAACAGCTGAATCAAATAACCATTCTAAATATTTACAGTGAAACTTTTTAATCATGAAGTCAAATATCAGAATGAAGGACAAAACTTTCTTTGAGATTCTTGTCTACATTAACACTTTTGTCACCACTGTATAAACTAGATAAACAACATCCATATATTTATGAAAGACAAAAATTGATGTGTGATTGGTAATTTCTTATCTGGAAGCTAGGTTAGTAACTAAACTTCAAGTAAAACACATGTGTTTACCAGTGGTCACCTATGATACTTTATACACACCCAGGGTTATATAAAAATAGGAAGCTTCATTTGAGGAAATAATCTCCAATGATCTGATTATAATTCATTTTTTAAATTAGTAATTAATGAAAAATGACCAAGCCCATTGTGAGCAATTCCCTCTTTGAGCTGCTGTTCTGGGATTCTCTTTAGCAAGTCATGTAAAACAGTCCATCCCTGGCTTCTGAATCAGCTGCTGCCTGCAGATTCCTGTCATGTTTTGAATCTTTACTGAATTCCTTAGCAGATGAACAGTGATATGGAACTGTTAATGAATTAAACTTACTCCCGGCATTTTTTTTTTCCATAATGTTTCATTGCAGCAAAAGAAACTGTAAATGATGTTGCTACTATGATTTGGGGTCATTGCAGTTGCAAAAAATACTGTGTTTTAGGCAGGATTGTGGAAATACTTTGAAATTTTTCGTGAGAAATTCAGTGTTGAGAACTCACTGGTGAGTTTTGTGGGAATTTGAAATACAAGCATATTGAGAGTAGTGCACAGTACAGAAGTTTAGCTTATGAAGTTTCAAAGAGAAGTTAAGGGCTCTGTTGGAGAAATATATATATATATATATATATATATATATATATATATATATATATATAGCAAAATACTGGGTATACATATGCTTATTTACCAGTCCTTAGTTTGCTTACCTCAACCTCTACTATACCTTTCCTCTATCTTCTTGAACCAAACCATTCTTAAATTATTAATCCCTGTTATAACCTGAATTCTTTTGTACCATGTGTGTTCTAAACCTACTATTTGTTTAGGTTTTAGGATCCTACATCATTTTTATCTATTTTGTATTTAATTGGCTTTTGCCCCCCCCTTTTCACTGCAGGTTTTCCTGTTGTAGTTTTCTATTTTTTGATAACCCAAGGAATGATCTCAAAAGTGGCTGTACTTTAGCAATCTATCAACAGTGTTTAAGAGTACTGCTTCTGATATTTACTCTGGTATGCCCAGGCGCCGGTCGTTGCTGAGGAGAGTGCAGACTGCAGAAGCAACACAGCTTCTGGGACTGATGCTGGTTTTGGCTCCAGACCTCAGGGCACCATCCCCACCAGAGGAGAGGTGGCCCCTGGGAATGCTCTTAATGCCTGAGCTGGTAAGGGAGCCATCATTGCTCTGGTATGCCCAGGCTCCAGTCATTGCTGGGGAGAACGCAGACTGCAGAAGCAACACAGCTTCTGGGACAGTACTTGTTCTGGCTCCAGACATACTGGCACCATCCCTGCCAAAGGAGAGGTGTCAGCCCTGAAGGGCTCTCACTGCCTGAGCTGGTAAGGCAGCCATCTTTGCTCCTATTCACTCAGGCTCCAGTCTGCGCTGACGAGAGTGAGGACAACAGAAGCTACACAGCTTTGGGACAGGCAAAAACAATCTAGCTCCTGGAACTGACCCTGTTTCAAGCTCCAGACATCTGAGCACCTTCCCTGCCAGAGGAAAGGTGGCCACCCTGGAGGGCTCTGTCTGTCAGAGAAGGTGAGAGAGACAAATTATGTCCAGGATCCCTCGAAGTCTAGCCTGTGCAGGGGAGTATGGAAACTGCAGAGGTGACACATCTTCTGGGACAGGTCCCGTTTGGGGCCTACATCTTCAGCCAGGAGGCAGATCTGAATGCCAGGACTCTGTGCACCTTCCCTGCAAGAGGAGAGCTTGCCTGAAGAGAGTACTCTGACAACTGAGACTAAGGAGAGAGCTGGACACTCAGTACTACAGACAGAGGCTAACAGAATCACAGGACGAACAAGCTCCAACCAGAGACAACTATAACAACTAACTCCAGAGATTACCAGATGGAGAAAGGCAAATGTAGGAATCTTACTAACAGAAACCAAGACCACTCACCATCATCCGAACCAAGCACTCCCGCCTCAATCACTCCTGGATACCCCAACACACCCAAAAAGCAAGAATCGGGATTAAAAGCATGCCTCATGATGCTGGTAGAGGATTTTAAGAAGGGCATTAATAACTCACTTAAAGAAATACAGGAGAACGCTGCTAAAGAGATACAAGTCCTTAAAGAAATAAAGGAGAATGCTCCTAAAGAGGTACAAGTAATTAAAGAAATACAGGAGAAAACTGCTAAAGGGTTAGAAATCCTTAAAGAAACAGAGGAAAACACAATCAAAGAGGTGATGGAATTTAACAAAACAATTCAAGATCTAAAAAGTTAAGTAGAAGCAATAAAGAAAACACAAAGTGACATAACTCTCGAGATAGAAACCCTAAGAAAGAAATCAGGAACCATAGATGTGAGCATCAGCAACAGAATACAAATATGGAAGAGAGAATCTCAGGTGCAGAAGATTCCATAGAGAACATGGGCACAACAATCAAAGAAAATGCAAAATGCAAAAAGATCCTAACTCAAAATATCCAGGAAATCCAGAA
>NC_034607.1:6876800-6879059 GCF_900095145.1 Mus pahari | reverse complement strand
AAATACAAGAGCAGCCACATTAATTAAAGAAATTTTAGTAAAGCTCAAAGCACACATTGCAACTCACACAATAATAGTGGGAGACTTTAACACCCCACTCTCACCAGATGTTGGAAAGAGAAACTAAACACAGATCCTGGAAACAGAAACTAAACACAGACACATGGACACTAACAAGTTATGAAACAAATGGATTTAATAGACATCTACAGAACATTTTATCCTAAAACAAAAGGATACAACTTCTCCTGTGCACCACATGGTACCTCCACCAAAATTGACCATATAATTGGTCACAGAGCAGGCCTCCATAGATACAAAAATATTGAAATTATCCCATGCATCCTATCAGATCACCATTAAACTAAGGCTGTTCTTCAATAACAGCATAAATAATAAAAAGAAAGCACTCATGTGGAAACTCAACAACACACTTCTCAATGATTACTTGGACAAAGATGAAATAAAGAAAGAAATTAAAGCCTTTTTAGAGTTTAATGAAAACAAAGTCACAACTTAACCAAACTTCTGGTACACAATGAAGGCAGTCCTAAGAGGAAAACTCATAGCCCTGAGTGCCTCCAAAAAGAAACTAAAGAGAACATATACTAGCAACCTGTCAGAACATCTAGAAGCCCTAGAACAAAAGGAAGCAAATTCACCCAAGAGGAGTAGACAGCATGAAATAATTAAACTCAGGGCTGAAATCAACCAAGTGAAAACAAAAAGAACTATTCAAAGAATCAAGCAAACCAGGAACTGCTTCTTTGAGAAAATAAACAAGATAGAAAAACCCTTAGCCAGACTAATTAGAGGGCATAGGAACAGTATTCTAAAACAAAATCAGAAATGAAAAGGGAGACATAACAACAGATGCTGAGGAAATCCAAAACATCATCAGATCCTACTACAAAAGGCTATACTCAACAAAACTGGAAAACCTGGATGAAATGGACAACTGCCTAGAAAGATACCAGGTACTAAAGTTAAATCAGGATCAGATTAACGATCTAAACAATCCCATTTCTGCTAAAGAAATAGAAGCAGTCATCAATAGTCCCCCAACCAAAAAAAGCCCAGGGCCAGATAGGTATAGTCTAAAGTTCTATCAGACTTTCTAAGAAGACCTAATTCCAACTTTCCTCAATGTATTCAATAAAATAGAAACAGAAGGTACTCTACCCAATTCATTCTATGAAGCCACAATTACTCTGATAACTAAGCCACACAAAGATCCAACAAAGAAAGACAACTTCAGAACAATTTCTCTTATGAATATCAATGCAAAAATTCTAAATAAAATCCTCACAAACTGAATGCAAGAACACATCTAAATGATCATCCATCATGACCAAGTAGGCTTCATCCCAGGGATGCAGGGATGGTTTAATATATGGAAATCCATCAATACAATATAATCCACTACATAAACAAACTCACAGACAAAAAACACATGATCATCTCATTAGATGCTGAGAAGCATTTCAAAAAATGCAATACCCCTTCATGATAAAATTCCTGGAAATAGAAGGAATTCATGGCCCCTACCTAAATATAAGAAAAGCAATCTACAGCAAACCAGTAGCCAACATCAAAGTAAATGGAGAGAAACTCAAAACAATCGCACTAAAATCAGTGACTAGATAAGGCTGCCCACATTCTNCCTACCTATTCAATATAGTACTTAAAGTCCTAGCCAGAGTAATTTGACAACAAAAAGATATTAAAGGGATACAAATTGTCATAGAACAAGTCAAAATATTATTATTTGCAGATGATATGATGGTATACATAAGTGACCCTAAAAAGTCCACCAGAGAACTCCTAAACCTGATAAACAGCTTCAGTGCAGTAGCTGGATATAAAATTATCTCAAATAAATCAGTAGCCCTCATCTACATGAAGGAAAAATGGGCTGAGAATGAAATTAGGGAAACAATACCCTTCACAATAGTCACTAATAATATACAATACCTTGCTGTGACTCTAAGATCGTGAAAGATTTGTATGATAAGAACTTCAAGTCTCTGAAGAAAGAAATGAAAGAATATCTCAGAAGATGGAACGATCTCCCATGCTCATGGATTGGCAGAATTAACATAGTCAAAATGGTCATCCTGCTGAAAGCAATCTACAGATTCAATGTAATCCCCATCAAAATGCCAACACAATTCTTCACTGAGTTAGAAANGGCAATTTGTAAATTCATCTGAAAAATAAAATACCTAGGATAGCAAAAACCATTCTCAACAATAAAAG
>NC_034607.1:6859119-6876647 GCF_900095145.1 Mus pahari | reverse complement strand
ACAGACAGGTAGATCAATGGAATAGAATTGAAGACCCAGAAATTAATCCACACANCTATTGTCACTTGATCTTTGACAAGGGAGCTGAAACCATCCATTGGAAAAATGACAGCATTTTCAACAAATGGTGTTGGCACAACTGGCAGTTATCATGTAGAAGAATGAGAATTTGACCCATTCTTATCTCCTAGTACAAACTCAAGTCTAAGTGGATCAAAGACCTCCTCATAAAAACAGAGACACTGAAATTGATAGAGGAAAAAGTGGGGAAAAACCTCGAAGATATGGGCACAGGGAAAATTTTCTTAACAGAAGGGCAAGGGCTTGTACTGTAAAATCAAGAACTGACAAATGGGACCTCATAAAATTGCAAAGCTTCTATAAGGCAAAAGACACTGTGAACAAGATAAAAAGGCCACCAACAGACAGGGAAAGGATTTTTACCAATCCTGAATCTGATAGAGGACTAATATCCAATATATACAAAGAGCTCAAGAAGCTGGACTACAGAAATTCAAATAATACCATTAAAAATGGGGTACAGAACTAAACAAATTCTCAACTGAGGAATACCAAGTGGCTGAGAAACACCTGAAAAAATGTTCAACANCTTTAATCATCAGGGAAATGCAAATCAAAACAACCTTGAGATTCCACCTCACACCAGTCAGAATGGCTAAGATCAAAAATTCAGGTGACAGCAGATGCTGGCAAGGATGTGGAGTAAGAGGAACACTCCTCCATTTTTGTTAGGACTGCAAGCTTGTAAAATCACTGTCAAAAATCAGTCTGGCAGTTCTTCAAAAAATTGGACATAGTACTACAGAGGGACCTAGCAATACCTCTGTTGGGCATATATCCAGAAGATGTTCCAACTGGTAATAAGGACACATGCTCTGCTATGTTCATAGCAGCTTTATTTATAAAAATAAGCTGGAAAGAGCCACAATGTCCCTCAACAGAGGAATGGATACAGAAAATGTGGTACACATTTACACAATGGAATACTACTCAGGTATAAAAAACAAAGAATTTATGAAATTCTTGGCCAAATGGATATATCTGGAGGATATCATCCTTAGTGAGTTAACCCAATCACAAAAGAAGTTACTAGATATGCACTCACTTGTAAGTGGATATTAGCCCAGAAACTTAGAATACCCAAATACAATTTACAAAACACAAGAAAACCAAACAGCAAGAAGACCAATGGATGGATACTTCATTCCTCCTTAGAATAGGGCACAAAATTCCCATAAAAGGAGTTACAAAGTTTGGAGCTAAGACGAAAGGATGGACTATCGAGACTAACCCACCCAGGGATCCATCCCATCATCAGCCACCAAACCCAGACATTATTGCACATGCCAGAATGTTTCTGCTGAAGGGACCCTGATATGGGGGCCTTTTGTGAGGCTATGCCAGTGCCTGACAATCACAGAAGTGTATGCACACAGTCAGCTATTGAATGGAACACACAGCCCCCAATGGAGGAGCTAGAGAATGTACCCAAGAAGCTGAAGGTGTCTGCAATGCTATAGGTGCAACAAAAATATGAACTAACCAGTACCCCCAAAGCTCGTGTCACTAGCTGCATATGTAGTAGAAGATGGCATATTCAGCCATCGTTGGGAAGAGAGGCCCCTTGGTCTTGCAAACTTTATAATCCCCATAGAGGGGAATGCCAGAACCAAAGAGTAGGAATGGGTGTGTAGGGCAGCAATGTGGGGGGAGGGTATAGTGGATATTTGGGATAGCATTTGAAATGTAAATGAAGAAAATATCTAATAAAAGAGTTAAAAGGACAAATTAAAAAAAATGATAAGGTCATTTAAGACCCTTTAACATAAATGATTGAATAATGACATTAATAAATTAATAAATTAATTAATAAATTAATTTAGTAATTAATAAATTAATAAATTAATTTATTAATTAATCATTGAATAATGATTGAAAAAGCCGTGTTTTGTGCAGGTCTCTATTGGTGAAAAACAGCCCATTTTTAAATATGGAAAAGAAGAATAAATCTGAGATGAATGGTAGTGTTCATTCAAATGAGATGCGTTCTTCAAAACTTGAATAAGGCACTGCTAAATTATTTCTTTTTTGATGATAAACACTTGTGAATAGAACAGCATGCACACTTATATTTCAAGTTGGTTGGCTACCCTCCCACAAATTCTCCTATAGGGAAATTTTACCATAAATAATCACTGCGAAAATCTCATAGGGCATTTGAGGTAAGCTTTGAAAGTTTTGCCTTTGTTTCTTTGTGTGTGTGTGTGTGTGTGTGTGTGTGTGTGTGTGTGTGTGTGTGTGTATCACTTTGACACTCATATCACAAAATTTCCTTGAAGTGGACATATCTTTCACAGTCTGTTTGCTTCACATGTAGCTATTGATGTTGGCCATCAATAATTTAATACCGTCCATAACTTATGGTTAATTCTTAGACAGTCATTTTCATAGATCTACTTTTTTATTTGCTTGGGATTTTTAACTCAAGAAGAGAGTATCATCTACTAAACCATATCATACAGAAAAAGACAAAGAAATCTTTTAATATTTTAATTTAAATTAAATTTTAAACACAGTTTTAAATTCTTAAAATAGAATGTCACATCTTATTAATGACAGAAATATAAAGGATAAAATAAAATGAAATAAATTGTAATATTGCTAACAATGGCTTTTCTGCAAATAAATATGGAGCAGAACCAGTTTTTTTCAGTCTACAATGTAAATCAAACTATCTAGAATATACAAATCTTTCTACTTTTACTTAAATACAACTCTGGGTCACAAACCTTCCAGTTCATTAACAGTAGGGTAATATGGGCCACCATTTTAAAAGAAACTGTGATTTTCTGATCTTCTATGGGTGAAGCAGCTACTCCCTATCACGTTTATTGAGATTTGTTCTCTCATTAAAACCAGAGCTTCCTGATTGCTAAACTGGTTTGCCCCAGAACTTCTTGTACTTCACATTCTTTATTTTTTTTTTTTTTCAATACAGGGTATCTCTGTATAGTCCTGGCTATCCTGGAGCTCACTTTGTAGACCAGACTGGCCTCAAACTCAGAAATCTGCCTGTCTCTGCCTCCCGAGTGATGGGATTAAAGTTATGTGCCTGCATGCCCATCTACACTTAACGTTCTTACCCTTCCAATGCTGAGGTAATACTATGGCAGCCTACCTGCTGGTTTTTGTTTTTTGTTAGATTTCCAAACTCAAATCTAAGCATGCATGACAGGCATTTTACCCATGAACCTCATTCCCAGTCTCACTGTTACTCTTTTTTACTATCACACTATCAATAATTTTCATAAATATTACATATCTACTTCACAATAGACATTTTGTAATGCTATTTGCTGGTAGTATTCATTGAAATTTTACAAGCTCGTTAAACCAAAATATTCAATCATATTTGATACATTCATTTGAATGTTTTCATACTAGTGAGATTAAAACTGATATTTCATACATTTTAATTTTTAAATTACAAACATTTATGTGCTGAAGTATTTCTTCTAATTATGCTTACTGTATTGACTGAGGCAGGATTTTATGAGTTCTTATCTGGTAGTTCTTTCCTAAAAGTGGAAGATGTACTCCTGGTGCAAGAATGAAGATCAATAGACTCAAGATGTTTGTGAAACTGACATAGGTTTCAGGGAACCCAGAAAGATACACTTTTCAATTGCTATGGAAAGATAGCATTTTTATAGGAGCTGCTTGCTATTACCACAGGGACACCCATGTATGCAGGTACTTCCTGGAGAATGTTTGAGAGTTGTCAGCCATGGTGAGATGAGGTGATACACCTGCCTAAGATACCCATTATCCTCCATGAATCACTTACATCACATTTCTGAAACAGACAGTAATAAAGTAATTGTTTAAGCTGGTTAGATATGGGTAGAATTGGTTCATTGGTCTGTTATCTGTGTCATATCTAAAGTAAAGTCTATCTCTGTCTATGTACACCATTAAAAGCCATGCCACTGATTTCATTGTGTGATCTATCCTTAAAGAAATATTAACAAATGGACTGGAATGGATATAGATATCTGTGTCTTTATCTTTACAATTAGTCATATTTAATCTTAATAATCTATAGATATCTCTAACAGTATATTTTTAAAATATGTGCTTTGAAAGATGTCCCCTGAATTCCATTTCCTAGCCAATAACTGCTTGCTTTTCTGGATTCCTGCCAACAGCAGAGGCAAGCAGGTAAGGCCTTGCCTTAAGCCCTTGCCCAAAAATTCCCCTTAAAACACATGCAAGAGATTTATACTGAGCTCTGTCCTCTGAATACATTTTTCTAGTCTAAAACGCCTGCTGTTTTCCTTAAGGTCTAGCTTCATGAGGGCCACCAAGGCAGGGTGCTATTAGGGACCACAGAGACAAGATTAAAACCCCAAATCTCAGAAGCCAAGAGGATACAAAATTCACATGTGACACACAACACTGAAAGTAAAGAGACAGTAATCAGAATCCCAAGTCACTCAGTCCAGAAGAAGGGGGAACAGAAAGCAAGGATGCAGAATGGGACATCTAAACACAGAACTAAGAAAATAAACTCACAAATCACCATGTGAACTCAAAATAACTGATAACACATATTGCTAAAGGCCAGCATAAGAACACAATCCATAATAGTGAGGTAAATATGGCACACTCAGAGCCCAGCTGTCCTGTTTACAGCAAGGCCTGTATATTCTAATATAATTGAAAGCACAAGAAAAGCAACTTTAATCCAACTCTTACAAAGACAATAGAGGACTTTAAAGAGAAAATCAAAAAAAAAAACTATCAGAAATAAAGAAAAATACAATCAAACAGGTGAAGGTGATGAATAAAATATTTCAAGATATGAAAATGGAAGTAGAATTGTTTTACTTAGGGATTTATTGCTGGGAATAGACACATTATGATGACAACCCCAATAGAATAAAACATTTAAATACAGCTGTATTACAGTTTCAAAGGTATAGTCCAATGTCATCATGATCAGAAACATGGCAGTTTCCAGGCAGACAGAGTGATTGAGAAAATGGGATTTCTACATATTGGTCCAAGGGCTTCCAGGAGGAGACTCTATTCCAGAGACTGCCAAGAGGATCACCTCCTCTGTACTGGGAAGAGATTGAGCATAGTGATAAATTTCATCCAACAAGATCACACCCCTGAAAAGTACAAATTCCCATGGACTTAGCATTTTTCAAACAACCAGATGAAGAAAAGAAAGAAAGAAAGAAAGAAAGAAAGAAAGAAAGAAAGAAAGAAAGAAAGAAAGAAAGACAGACAGACAGACAGACAGACAGACAGAAAGAAAGAAAGAAAGAAAGAAAGAAAGAAAGAAAGAAGAGAGGGAAGGAGGGGGGAGGGAGGGAAGGAGGGAGGAAGGAAGGAAGGAAGGAAGAAAGAAAGAAAAAGAAAGAAAGAAAGAAAGAAAGAAAGAAAGAAAGAAAGAAAGAAAGAAAGAAAGAAAGAAAGAAAGAAAGAACCACAATCTGAGGGAATCCCAACCAGGAAAAAACTTTAAAAGGGAACATATACTACATATGAAAGCTTCTACTACAGATTACACTACATGGATGAAAGAATCTTAGGCATAGAAAAATACACTAGAAGAAATCAATGCATTTGTCAAGGAAAATGGTAAATTTAACTTTTTTTCTGAAATAAAACATACAGCAAATATTAGACACAGTGAAAAGACAAAAGATGATATTAAGAGAAGAAGAATCTCAGCTCAAACACTGATAGTATTTTAAACAGTCATAAGAGAGAATGACCCTAACCTAAATTGAGAGGCTTAGCTATGTACAAACAACTTTACCAAATAGAAAAGGGAGGAAAAGAAAAAAAAAAAAATCCTACCGCCAA
This sequence comes from Mus pahari, assembly GCF_900095145.1. Classification (NCBI taxonomy): domain Eukaryota; kingdom Metazoa; phylum Chordata; class Mammalia; order Rodentia; family Muridae; genus Mus; species Mus pahari. The sequence goes on along the minus strand of NC_034607.1, from coordinate 6,870,746 downwards.
ATAATCTTCTAAATAGTAAATGAACAAAACAAAGATATAATACTAAAGCCTGTAATGGTAAAAGGTCAAGTAACATATAAAGGCAGACCTACTAGAATTAAACTCAACATCTCAACAGAGACTCTAAAACCCAGAAAGTCCTACCTAGATATCCTGCAGTCTCTAAATAATCATAGATGCTTACCTGAGCTAGTATACTCAGCAAAAGTTTCAGTCCTGATAGATACAGAAAACAAAATATTTTACAACGTACTAAGTTTAACAATAGATTTCCCTAAATCCAGACATACAGAACATGGTAAAAGAAAATGTCCAGACCATGGAGGTAGAGTACACTCAAGAAAACACAAGAAATTCAATATTTCACACCTACAAAATCAAAATGAATGTAGCATACACACATGCTCACATACACAAACTCCACCATCAATATCAAAATAATAGTGATATCTTCTTTCCCAGTAACTTTGTTTCTGATAACTCTATTGCTACCAAAAAAATCTTACAGAAATAAGAGTAAGTTTAAAATGGATAACTTCTTAGAACTAGCTAACAGCTATGTGAAATTGGACACTAGATGAAAGTAGATGAATCTAAAGTTTCTGATAGATGGCAACATTTGGAGCAAGTCTTGGAGCACTTATCTGTCCTGAGGAATAAACGAATAAATTTACACTCTCTACCCAAATATATCAGCCAGTGACATGAAAACGCTACACAGAAAAAAACATGTTCCAGTATATAACAATGACAAATGCTCCACTATATTCATAGCAGCCTTATTTATAATGACTAGAAGCTGGAAACAGCCCAGATGTCCCCCAACAGAGAAATGGATAAAAAAAAATGGTGTACATTTACACAATGGAGTACTTCTCAGATAATTAAAAACAATGCCTTCATGAAAATTGCAGGCAAATGGATGGAACTAGAAAATACCATCTTGATTGAGGTAATCCAGTAACAAAAGAAAACACATGGTATGTACACAATGATAAGTTAATTTAAGAAAAAATGCTTGGAATACCCATGATATAACCCACAGACTATATGAATCCCAGAAGAAGGAAGAACAAATTGTGGATTGTATAGTCCTACTTAGAAGGGGGAATAAAAAAAATGGAAGGGAGAGGGAGGGAGAAAACTGGGAGGGAGGAGAAGAAGGACAAAGTATAGGGCAAGGTCATGTGTGGGATGAGACAAGGAATGAATACAAAGGGTCAGAAAATTGAACAGAAGTGCGTAGCTGTGAGGATGGGAGTGGAAAGGGGCCTGGGATGCAAGAGGTTCCCAGTACTCAACAGAGATGACATTTGCTAAAATATACAACGAAGTGTAGAATGTACCTGTAGAGCCCTTATCCAGTGATAAAGCATGACCACTGGTATAGGTCAATGCTACACATGCAACTCAAAAATATTAATCCACAATTGCCCCTGTCTAAAATAATTTCAGGAACCAGAAGTGGAGCAGAGACTGAAGAAAAGGCCATCCACAGATTGTTCCTCCTTGGAATCCATCCCATCTGCAGATACCAAAACAAGACACTATTACTAATGCCAAAAAGCACTGGATGACGGAGCATGATGTAGCTGTCAGAGATGTTCGGCCAGAGCCTGACAAATACAGATGTGGATGCTCTCAACCAACCATTGAACTGAGCATTTGACTCCAATGTATAAGGTAGAGGAAAGTTTGAAGAGCTGAAGGTGTTTGGAACCTCATAAGAAAAACAAAAGTGTCAACAATACAGACCCTCCCAGGGACTAAACAAAAACACACTTTGAGCCACTGCAGAGAGTGATAAGGTAGGATTGTTCAATTGGGAATAAGATGTCACTAACAACTCTTTCTCCTCACCCCTCAGACTGAGGAAGATGAATGTTTTAAGAACAAATGCAGATGCAACCAAAGAATAAAGAATCTAAATGACTAATATACAAATGAACACAGAAACATTATAGCGTCATGCACATGGAGTGCAGAATTCTAAACCCACTGGCTTACCAGTGCTGATAATGGAAGTGAACACATTCAGCAGTTACTAACTTAGACATTATCTTGAATTGATAACAATTTCAAAATGAGGAATTTCCCCAAGAGTCTCACAAGCTATACAAATTATGATTCAGAGAAGGTCCCATGCCCAGTAACAGATGGTTAACATAACTGACCTATGTGATGTTTCTGGAGGTTTATTTTGTTTCCTTAATTTTAATTGTATTTTATTTTAATTTCATTTTTACACTCCATATTCCATTCCCTGCCTGCACCCCCCCTAAGTTGATTTCATTTCATAAAACTCTCTGGGTATGTAAAAACTTCTTTGCTCAAACCCCATTTCATGTACATATAGGATTTCCTTATGCATGGATGTGTCACTGTGACTGTATGAGTGCCTTGTATGTTTCTGCTTCCTTTTGCACGTGTATTTGCTTGTTTTGTTTTTTCTCACTTGTTTCATTTAATTTTATTTATCTTACTTTATAACACCTCTTTCCTCACCTTTTTAGATTACTACTTATAAGCTAATGAGTGTGATCACAAAGGATGTGGATTGGGGTGATGTGATGTAGAGAGGATCCAGAAAGAGTTTTAAGCAAGAGGAAATACAGTATATGGTCTATTAAAATATTTCTCAATTTAAATGTTATGAAAAGAAAAAAATGTTTATTTGAATTACATAAGGCTATGTTCTAATAGGCTTATTGCAAATCCATAGTTTGCATACCTCTACATCTATCACACCATTTTTCCATCTTTCTGCATCAAACTCTTTTTCAAATATGAATCCCTATCATAACCTCTCTTCTTTCATTCTATATGTGCTCTAATGCAAGGTTTTAAGGTTGCACATCATTTTTATCTACCCTGCATTTTAATTGATCATTTTCCTTGTGCTTAATTTTTTTTCCGTTTGTTTTATTTTGGCCATCATTGGAGCCCAAAAGTAATAATGATAATATATTGCCAATGTCCTGTAATATAGACATTATGAAAGTCGCAGTATTGAAAATAGAAAGGCCATACTATTCAGACTTTCAAATACTAGGCATTATTTAAATTAAATCACATCAGCATATTTTTCTTCCCATACATAATTGCAGCAATATTTATAATATCATATAGAATCAAGGTAATTTAAATGTATGTTTTTTTAAATGCATAAATATCTTCTGTACTAAAAAATGCATACAGGGCTGGAGAGATGGCTCAGTCATTAAAGGCTAGGCTCACAATAAAAAAATATAAGAGTTTGGTTCCCAGTAGCCAGTGCTGTCTCTCCAGCCATCTTTTTTGCTGGGTTGTGGTGGCACGTGCCTTTAATCCCAGCAGTTCAGAGGTAGAGCAGGCAGATTTCTGAGTTTAAGGTCAGCCTGGTCTACAGAGTGAGTTCCAGGATAGCCAGGGCTATACAGAGAAACACTGCCTCAAGAAAACTAAATGTAAAAAAAAAAAAAAAAAAAAATTTTTAAAAAAAATAAAAATAAAAAAAAAAAAAAAAAAAAAAAAGGCCTAACTTTTAGCCATCAAAAGAGGATAACCATATATTCCTAAGAGCATGAGTGAATTGAAAGTGGAGTAAAATATTTTATTTCTATTTTTTTGAATTTATTCAATTTATATTCCACTTAGTGTATCCATCCAACAAGCCTTTCCACATCCACCCCTTAGTCCTCAGATCAGGGGTGTGCCCCTGGGTACCCAACTGTCTAGCACATCAAGACTGCAAGGAATGATTCATCCTCTCCCTCTGAGGACTAAGGCACCCCAGCTAGAACAGCAATGCAAATTTTAGTCATGATGTTTGGGTTGTTGATGTCTATCTTACTGGCTTCTTTTAACATTTTGCATAAAAGTCCTCTAAGATATGCGTGGTGGGTAATGAGGCTTTGTCAATCATTAGGCCACCAATTGTCCTCTTGACAGTGTCCTCTTTCTTAAAGAATCTTCGAAGTTTCACGAAGTCACATTTATCAATTTTTGATATTAGAGCCTGAGCCAAGGTTGTTCTGTTCAGAAAATTGGGTCCTGTCCCAATGCCCTTAAAATAATTTTCAACTTTTTCTACTATGAGTTTTAGCATATCTGGTTTTATGTTGAGGTCCTTGATCCAATTGTACTTGAATACTTTGCAGGGTGATATATGTGGCTCTATTGGAATTCTTTTCATGTAAACAGGCATTTAGAAATCCAGCAACATTTGTTGAAGATGCTTTCTACTCACCATTGTAAGATATTTCCTTTTTAAAACCTATTCATACATCCACAGGTGTGTGGACTCATTTTTGTGTCTGAATTGTATTCCATTTGAGGATTGGGTCTTCTTCTGTACCAACCCCATACTGTTTTATCACTATTGCCCTAGACTATAGCTTGAATTCAGATTGTCATTTTTCCAGAATATATTTTATTGTTCAGGTTTGTTTTGCTATTATGTTTTTTTTTATTTCCCATATGAAGTTGAAAATTGTACATTGAAGGTCCATTAAAAATGTTTTGGAATTTTGATTGGAATTGCACTGAAACTGTAGGTGGTTTTTTGGTAAGATGGACATTTTCCCTATGCAAATTGTACCTATCCACAATCACTGGGGTGCTTTTTAATCTTCTGATATCTTCTTCACTTTCTGTCTTCATGGACTTACATTCTTATCAAACACTCTCTTTGAGATTTTGATTAGATTTACACCAAGACATTTTATATTATTTATGGCTATTGTAATGGATTTTGTTACTCTAATTTCTTTCCCTGATTATCATTTGTATAAACGATGTCTACTGATTTCTTTGGTTTAATTTTGTGTCCAGCCTCTTTGCTGATGTTGTTTATCATCTAGAAAAGTTCTCTTGTAGAGTCTTGGATATGTTTCTGTATATTATCATATCATCTGTAAATATTGATACTGCCACATTTCTAATTTTTTAGCCTTGATTTCCTTTCATTCTCTTATTAATCTGCCTAGAGCTTCACATAGTACATTGAATAGACATGGAGTCACTAGGTAGTCTTGTCTTGTCCATGATATTAGTGAAAATTATTTCTCTCTATTTTGTTTTATGTTGCCTATTGGCTTACTGCATATTGTTGTGATTAAGCTTAGGTATGTTTCCTTTACCATGGTTTCTCTAATATATGTAACCTGAATGAGGGCTGGATTTTCATCAAAGATTTTCCATGACTAGTGAAATAATCATATGATTTTTTGTTTCAAATCAGTTTGTTTTTGTGGTGTATTATGTTGAAGGATTTTTGTTTTCTTTTGAACTAATCTTGTTTATTCTTGATGGATGATGTTTTTAAAGTGTTCCTACAGTTAGTTTACAAGTATTTACTGAGGGTTTTTCAGCAATGCTCAAAAGAGAAATTGATCTACAGTTGCCATTCTTTGTTGAGTTGTGTAGTTTAGGTAATGGTGTAAATGTGGCTTCATATAATGAGTTTAAAGTGTTCCATCTATTTTGTGTGTGTGTGTGTGTGTGTGTGTGTGTGTGTGTGTGTGTGTGTGTGCGCGTGTGTATGATAGTTCAGTGAGTGTGATATTGGCTGTTTCTGAAAGTTTGTTAGAATTTTCCTCTAATACTTCCTGGTCCTGGGCTTTTGTAGTTTGAGAGAATTTAAACAGTGTTACTGATCTTGCATTAACTTTCATAAGTGTTATCTGTTTTGAAATCAACCATTTCCTTGAGATTTCCCAATTTTGTGGAGTAAAGATTTGAACTAAGACCTAATGACACTTTGAATTTCTGCAGTGTCAGCTTATGTCTCTCTTATCATTACTGATTTCATTATTTGGATTCAGTCTTTCCAGAACATCAGATAAAACCAAAAATATTTCTCTGAACATGATAATGAAAATCAGAAATGTAGGGTACAAAAATAATTTAAAGTGACAAAAAATGGCCAAATAATACATACTGTCAGACATATCAGAATTACACACATCTTCTCAATAGAGACTCAAAAAAGCTAGAAGGGCATAGGGTGATAACTTACAGACCCTGATGCATCACAGTTATCATCCCATATAATTATATCCAGCAAAAATTTCAATCACTGTAAATGGAAAAAGTATAGATGCCCCAGTGTAGAGAAATAAAAAGACAAGGAATTAGAATATTTACAATCTTCATTCAATTTTTTATTTGTGTGATTGAGTAAAGAGGATATAGACTTGGTGGAGAGCATAATACGGGGCACAGTATTTAGGAAACTAGGAGGCTACTATTTTATTTGGAAAATCTGAGTACTCACGATTGTTGTTAATGAGAGAGTAAATGTTTGTTATTGTTGCCTAACATTAGTCCCTTGATTAGGCCATGCTACTGAACCTTACTGGTCCATTACAGAAGGAACATGATATTTCTTGTATATTCAAGGCCATATGTAAGTTCTACAAGCATTCCAAATTATGGGGTGAGTCCAATAATATTTTAGCTTCATTTAAACCAAGAAATAACTCATGACCTTTGGAAATGGTATATGTTAAATATTGGTAATCAACAAAGAGAGCTAGTTGATCAGCTGATGTTGTGAGGTCTTTCTGAGTCCGTTTTAGAACCTGAAGAAGAAATAATTTATTTGAACAACATGTATAGTAATAAACATAAAAAATATCCAAATTTACTTGTACAGGACCAAATAGGATAAAAAGAGGCCATGAGCTCAAGACAAAGTTTGTTCCAGCTTATAGGTTTGTTGACATATATTCCAACATAGTGTATGGCCAAACATATCTGCATTTCTTACCTATTGTATATTCTCAATAAGAGCAATTATAAAACTATGTTTGCACAAATAGAAATGACACACAAATTACATCTAGAAAGAGAGAACATGCTACACATCTCTAATAGCCATTTCATTTTATCTAAGCCAGTGTTGTCATCTCTATTCTATATCTATTGAACTGAACACAAAAGGTAAAACAAATTCCTTTTAAAATTCAGTATAAGTTTTCATAGGCATAAAGTAATACTAATTTTCTGCTTCCTATACCAACTTTTTGTAGGTAAAATTTATTCCTAAAGTTTTAATAATAATAAGTGTTTATAATAACAATCAGCAGAATATATATTAGAAAGAAAATTTTTACAAATTACTGAGAATAAATCATAAAATTACCATTTTAATAGAGTTTATATTTTATGAACAATACTATTTAAAACTATGTATATGCTAGACAGGAAGGTAGGGTTCATCACTTGATTTTGAAGCAGATTCCTTTTGCTAAAAGGTTAATGGATAACTTTGGTGCTGATACTCTCAATCAGCATTACTTAAAATGAGATTGTTGGTACCATACTGGATTTTTCTACCCGAAACTCACATTTTACATTAAGACTATTCCAACAGAAGACAGATTTCATATCTGAATTCAACACTCCATTCTTTGCAACTGACATGCATTACAATTTCCTTAGTGTCTAATTGGAGGTCTGTCAAGTATACTATATTTATAGTGCATCTCTATTTTCATGCGTTTAGTTGCCACCTGTCACTGGTGGCTCTAATAGCTGCAAGTGGTAGAGAATGGAAACTTACTCTCTTATCACTATATACCTTTTAAGACATTCAAGACTGTCTAAATGCTGTCCTCTATCAGACTCTGTGGAGTTTACTACTCTCATGAGGTATGCAATTTCATAAATTTGTTAGGTATATATGTAATAATTACCCATTTTGAACTTACCAGTCCTTCAGTGAGCATTGATGGTAACAGCAGAATAATGAGAAAACACATCTCTGGGAAAGAAGCCATGGATGAAACTAATCAAAGAAGATATAACAGTTGAAGCAAGCGGTATATGTGATGCAAAAGGAAACTAAAAGTTTGATAGAAGTTATATCTAAGCAACTATGTGTAACATATCCTTTAACAATATAATAAGGAAAGAAATTCCAAGTAGTTACACTCTAAGTTAGTCGTGCTAACCTTGCCTGTAATAGGGCTGATACTTAAGATAAAGAGCTTTACTGATGCTTCAGATGAGTATATGCAAATGTGGAAAAATTCCTAGTTTCTTTCTCAACATTTCCATTACTTTGTCTTCAACAGGAAAAGTTGGGGAAAAAAAAACAATTACAAATGTTTGAAAGTTGATTTCTATTGTGTATCATTTTTTATTTACTAATCAGTTTATATAGATTCATACTAAACATAAATAAGTCTCATTTTTGATTATGCAGGAAGAAACATACAAAAATCTTACAATTATATTGTGTGAAGAACAACTGTATATTTTGCTACTGTTTTTATTACCTGCATCAAATTCTACTTTGATCCTTCAGTAGAAAATAGAAACATAATTAATGAATTAAAAATTTATTCTATTTGATCTCATTGAATATATGCTTTGACAGATGAGAAATTTCTTATTTTTATTTAAGATTTATACTTATCTGTTAAATCTTATTCTTTTCACATTCTATAGGTGCCAAACTCTACATCATTTCAATGCTGGTAAAAGCTTATTTGTGTGGAAACATTTGCCTTTTTGTTGGAACTCAAAGACAGAGTTTGTATTGTAAAGTATACTTGTAGTAATTTATTTTGTAAACTCTATGTATTCCACAATTTCAAATAAGTTTTTAAGATTATGTTTTTTGCTTCAAATTGTTACCTGTCCCAAAGACAATGCATTGTCATTATCATGAAGTATCTACTACATTTTGCATTTTGAATATCCTTTACCATTTTTTCTCTATTCAATCAATTCCATATACTCCATAACATGTTCTTTCAAATCAGTACCTATTTTTTCCTTGGAATTTATGGCAAATATCTGAGGTAGAACCTCTCCATACATATATGTAACATTGTGTTCTCCCTTGTATCTAATATAGGCAAATAACTACTAATGACCTACAATACATTCTTCATAATACTGAATCATATTAACTCATTGCCTAAATCTTGCATAGTAATGGCATTCACTGTCCTACTTGGTTGAGCAATTAGTAGGGAATTTCAACTAGGGCCATGATTCTCCTCACACTTTAAGGAAAATATTGTCTTGGTCACACTTTAAGGAAATATTGTATGAACAAATGCATTAAAATGGAGTTTTCTAGCCATCAGTTTGGTATGCTAATATATATTTCTTCCTACTTGACCAGGTTTATACTTGAAGCCTTCTGGGTAATCCCATAAATTACATGTGTATTGACAAGTCTGAGGCTCTGATGTGTCTCTAGGTACTATAATTTTAGCATTGTAAGACTATCATCTTAGGTTGAAACTTATTTTCATGTTCTACAATCTTACCTTGAATTGCTTGTTTTATAACTATCTGTTCAGTACAGTTCAGTTCCTATTTCAGGCTCCTGTGCTTCCGTGGTTCTTTGGTATTATATTTCCTTGTGAAGAAGTAATCATAAAGGTTTGAAGTCAGATGAGGTTGTGCCACTGGGCTGCTCTAACAGCAAAGTGGTTTGATTGAAGAGTTTGTCTTGGGTTCTGACTCTTGAGCATCAGACTTGTTAAGATAGTGACCTGGGATCAGAGCCATGAGTATGTCCCTTCCATGTGATTGTTGGGTCAACAGTTCATTGTCTTTACTTCCAGAGATTTACATTTGGTCCTTTTCCAATTAAGAGACTGGGAGGGGAGACTCACATCACTTATCACAGTGTGGTTTGACCCTTTTAGCTCACAGGTTTTATTTTGTTCTGTTTGTGGTCATATTACCAATATTCCTAAATATTTCTCTATTTTACCCACTTTTTCCTAATTCTTACTATCTTATTTTCTCTACTTATAGTTTTTGTTTATTTTTTCTTTTTTTTTTCTCAATAGCTTTCTCCACAATCAATTGTGAGCAATACATATGCTACTCTCCTACCCAAGAACATCTAGTCACAGAAGGAATATACACATTCTCTCCCACGGAAGCCAAATCACGGAGTACATGGTGGTGAAAAGGGATTTAACAGTAGAGAACATAGACATAGACTGCCTCACTCTGCTTCTTAGGATTACCATATGAAGACCAAGAAGAACACTTGCTACTAGTATGTAGGTAGTAAGGTTCCAGCCCTTGTATGATCATTCTTTGTTGCCCCAGACTCTGTGTGCTCCATTTATACAGGTTAGTTGACACAGTAAGTCGTTTTGTAATGCCCTTGGACCCTTAGTCTTGCCAAGTAATATATCCCACTCTTCCACAATAATCTTTAACTACTGCCTAATATTTAATTGTGGGAGTGCATCTGCCTCAATTATCTGTTTGATGACACCTTGTAAGAGACAGTTATGTTAGGCTTCTGTTTGCAAGATAGCTGAGTATCAGTAACAGTGTGAGAAGATTTTTTTTTTTTTTATCACATGTAATGGGTCTCAAGTTGTACCAGTCATTGTTTGACTGGTGCCACAGTCTCTGTTATATCTTTAATTCTTCATACCTTTAGGCAAAAAATCTTGGGTTGCAGGATTTTTGGGTAAATTGATATCCCCAACACTTCTTTGGAATTATTGTCTGACTACATGAGTTGGCTATTTCAGTCTCTCTAACCTCTCCTGTAGGAATCTCATCTAGACTAACCAACATAAATTCTCTGTAATATCCCAAATCACAGGCCTCCAGCTAGATCAAGATATGCTTCCCACAGTTTGTTATTCTTACTCCCAGCTTTCTCCTTCCATCCCTCTTCTCGTACATTATCACCATTCCTTTTTTGTTCTCACCTACTCTCATACACCGTTCTCTCTCTCTCTCTCTCTCTCTCTCTCTCTCTCTATATATATATATATATATATATATATATATATATATATATATACTGATAATGAATAAATTTCCCCTTCTCAGTGAAATTCAAACATAATCATTTATATTGTACCCTATTACTAATTTGTTTCTTTCTGTCTGTTGATAGTAGCATGATTACCCAGCACTTTATAACTAAACCCCACTTACAAGTGAATAGATACCATATCCATATTTTTACATATGTGTTACCTCACTCAGGATAGTATAATTGAGTTCCATTCATTTACCTACAAAAAAAAAAAAAAAAACCCCACAGGATTTCTAGGCTTTTAATAGGTGAATATGTTTCAATTATGCAGAATGCCACTTTTCTTTAACCATTCTTCAGTTGTCAGATATCTACGTAATTTCAACTTTCTCGCTACTACAAAAAATGTTGTTATGAAAATAATTGTGTAAGTATCCATGTAGTATAATATGACATCTAATGGGTATATGCCCAGGATTGGTGTAACTATGTCTTGAGGTAAAACAATTCTGAGTTTTCTGTGAAACTACAAAATTGGTTTCCAAACAGGTTTTACAAGCTCACATTTCCACTAAACATGGAAAAGTGTTCCTGTTCTCTAAATCCTCTCCACCATGTGCTGTCACTTGAGTTTTTCATCTTAGCTATTCTGAGAGATTTAAGATTGAACCTCAGGATCATTTTATTTGTATTACCCCAATTTCTAAATAAATGGAACATTTCTATTAATGCTTCTTGCCCAACTGTGATTGCTTTGTTGTGAATTCTCTGTTTTTCTCTGCCCCCCCCACCCTTTTTTTTTTTTTTTTTTTGGTTTTTTGAGACAAGGTTTCTCTGTATAGCCCTGGCTGTCCTGGAACTCACTTTGTAGACCAGGCTGGCCTCG
>NC_034607.1:6841043-6859074 GCF_900095145.1 Mus pahari | reverse complement strand
CCACCATGCCCAGCTTTGTTCCCCATTTTTTAAGTGGGTTATTTGTTTTCTTGGTTTGTACTTTCTTGAGCACAGTTTCATTTTTTATTTTATTGTTTTCTCAGTTTAGTGAACATATTTTCCCAATGAGTGGGCATTTGTTTGTTCCTATGGTTGGTATGATTTGCTTTAAAGTGATTTTTCATTTGTGTGAGATTTAATTTGATAATTTTTGATCACAGAGCCTGAGTCATTGGTATTCTGTTCAAGAAATTACCTCCTGTATAAGTTCATTAAAGGCTATTTCCTATCTTCTCTTCCATTATACTAACTGTAATGATTTTATTTTGTGGTCTTTGATCCACTTGGACTTAAGTTTTCAGTGGGGTAATAAACATGGATCTACTCTCAATCTTTTACATGCAGACATCTAGTTAGAGTAGCACTATTTGTATGCTTTCTTTTATCCATTGTATGGCTTGTCCTCTTTGTCAAAAATCAAGGGTGTATAGGTGACGGGTGTGGAATTATTTACTGATCTTGATTCAAATCTATTGATCAATCTGTCTGTTTCTGTACCAATACCTTAAAATTTTACTAATGCTCTGAAATACATTCTTAGGTGAGATATTATGATATATCCAGAAGTTATTTCATTATGCTGGATTATTAAAAAAAAAAACAAACAACAACAACAACAACAACAACAACAACAACAACAAAAAACATCCTGGGTTTTTGTTTTTGAACCTGAAATTGAGAACTATTCTTTTAAATTCTGCAGAATATTGTGTTGGAATGTTTATTGAAGTTGTTTTGGATTTGTAGATTGTTTTTCTAAGATGATCATTTTCACTGTGTTATTCATACTGCTTGTTGAGGATGGGAGATATTTTATCTTTTCATACCTTCTTCTAGGTTTTGTTTTAGACATGAGAAAATTTTGTCACACAGTTCTTTGTTAGACTTATATAAAGTCTATAGCAAGATATTATATATTAATTGTGACCATTGTGAAAGGTCTTGTGTCCTTAAATATTTCTCACCACATTTGTTATTACTATAAATGGTGGTTCCTGATGTTTTTTTAGTTTATTTTGTATTCAGTTATTTTGCTGAAAGTTTTAATTTACTGTGGTGTTTCTCTGGTAGAATTTTATGGTTGCTTATATATACTAACATATGATGTACAAATAGTGATAGCATGATTCCTTCTTTTCCAATTGTATCCCATTTATTTCCTTCAGTTGTCTAATTGCTCTTGCTAGAGCTTCAAGGTCTATGTTGAACAGACAGAAGCAGAATATGGTGCATTGTCTTATCTCTGCTTTAGTGATACTGCTTTAAGGTTTTTCTCCATTTAATGAAATGTTGTCAATTGGCTTGATGTATTTTGATTTTATTATGTTTAGGTCTTCCTTTTGTGTCACTGTTCAAACACTTTTAAGATGAAAGTGGGTTACTATTTCTCAAATGTTCTTTCATAATCTGATAAGATAATGATGTAATTCTTTTCAGTTTGTTTATATGGTAGATTATATTGATGGAATTTTGGTATATTAAAACATCCTTGTAGGCCTGTGATGAATCCTTATTGTTCATGATAGATGATGATTTAATGTGTTCTTGAATTCAGTTAATGAGAATTTTTTCATTGAGAATTCTTTTACACGTATGTGCATAAGAAAAATTGTTCTGAAGTTCTTGTTCTTTTTCCAAGGCAACCCTTTGGACTGAAGTTTAGGACCCTTATGAAATTGTTAGGAAATAGTGAAGGAACTGAATGGGATGACAACATCATAGGCAGAACAAAAGTGTTAATAAACCTGCACCCCTGGGAGATTCCATAGATGGAGCTACTGACAAAGGAGCATACATAGGTTGGTCCAATGTCCCTAACACATTTGTACCATAAGACTGCCTTGTCTGGCCTCAGTGGGAGCGGATGTGCCAAATTCTTTAGGGACTCAATGCCCCAGGAAGGGGAGATTCTTGGTGAGAATCCTTTCATTGTTGAAGGAGAGGGGTATGGGGAAAAAAATCTACCTGATCATGTCAGGGTGTGGCAATGTATATGATGTAAATAAATTGTATAATTAATAGTAATAAAACATGCATAAGTAAGAAGTTGACTTCTCTAGATATTTTTATTTTTTACTCATGTAATAACCTGGGGTAATAGCATGTATCTACTGTAACCTCAAATGCCACTATGTAGTTGATACGGAATTGCTTTACATAAACCAGTACTTGGGAGGTTCAATAATGAGTTTCATGAATATTAAGAAAATGTTTGAGATCTCCAAAGGTATAGGTAATGCATTTCACAGATGGTTCTATCCTTAAGAAGAAAATTAATCCATTTGAGATTTTATGAAGAAAAATGCAGCTATATGACAAGGAATGAGATGATGACAGCTCTTAAGACAGAATGTTCTTGATATGAATTTTTTTTCCTGGTTGAAAACACTGAGATTCCAGCCAAGCCAAATTTTTTTGAGTCACAGAAATTAAATTAAGTAATATAGCCTCTTCACCCAATATAGAAGAAATGTCAGGAAGGTACTTTGGTGATTGTAAGGAGGAAGAACTCTTGCCCAAAGTTATGGATGAGTCAGTGGCAAGAGAACTGTGGGATATCAGTGAAGTGCTGGTTAGTGATTTAAAAAGGGAGTAAAGATAACCAGATGATACCTAAGACTATCAACACCATTGTTCAAGAATGTTATGTTGTATGCATGTGCTAATTAAAACCAATCTTGCAGCATTCTTAATCAGAGGTGCACATGGATATTTGAAGACACTTCTGTTATTTGGGGCTAAGGCAAAGTTTAGCAAAGATGTTATAAATGTAGATTATAAATAGAATGTATAACATAATTCTCCTTTATTAAAAGGACTTGGGCAAATATAACTGTTAAAAATATTGGTAATTTAAAAGATATCTTGAAAATCTCCCTTGCCAAAGATCAAGTGACCATAGATGTGTGGGTTCATTTGTGGGTCTTCAATTCTATTCTATTGCTCTACTTGTCTGTCGCTATACCAGTACCATGCAGTTTTTATCACAATTTCTCTGTAGTACAGTTTTAGCTCAGGCATAGTGATTCCCCCCAGAGATTCTTTTATCATTGAGAAGAGTTTTTGCTATCCTAGCTTTTTTTGTTATTACAGATGAATTTGCAAATTGCCCTTTCTAACTCGATGAAGAATTGAGTTGGAATTTAGATAGGGATTGCACTGACTCTGTAGATTGCTTTTGGCAAGATAGCCTTTTTTACAATGTTGATCCTTGATTCGTGAGCATGGGAGATTTTTCCATCTTCTGAGATCTTATTTAATTTCTTTCTTCAAAGTCTTGAAGTTCTTATCATACAGATCTTTCACTTCCTTATTGTCACGCCAAGGTATTTTATATTATTTGTGACTATTGTGAAGGGTGTTTGTTGCTTCCCTAATTTCTTTCTCCTCCTGTTTATCATTTGTGTAGAGAAAGGCCAATGATTTGTTTGAGTTAATTTTATATCCAGCTACTGCACTGAAGCGGGTTTAGGAGTACTCTGGTGGAATTTTTGGGGTCACTTATGTATACTTTCTGGCACAACTAGCGGTTACCATGTAGAAGAATGAGCATTGATCCATTCTTATCTCATTGTACTAAGGTCAAGTCTAAGTGGATCANGGAACTCCACAGAAAACCAGAGACACTGAAACTTATAGAGGAGAAAGTGGAGAAAAGCCTCGAAGATATGTGCATAGGTAAAAAAAAAAAAAAAAATCCTGAACAGAACTGTAAAGGCTTCTGCTGTAAGATTGAGAATCAACAAATGGGACCTCATAAAAATGCAAAGTTCCATAAGGCAAAAGACAATGTCAATAAGGCAAAACGGCCAACAACAGATTGAGAAAGTATTTTTACCAATCCTAAATCCAAAAGTGGAGTAATATCCAATATACACAAAGAACAAAAGAAGTTGGACTCCAGAAAATTAAATAACTCCATTAAAAAATATGGCACAGATCTAAACAAAGATTTCTCAATTAGGGAACATCGAATGACTGAGAATCAATGGAGAAAATGTTCAACATCCTTAATCAACATGGAAATGCAAATCAAAACAACCCTAAGATTCCACCTCAAACCAGTCAGAATGGCTAAGATCAACAATTCAGGTGACAGCAGATGCTAGGGAGGATGTTGAGAAAGAGAAACACTCCTCCATTGTTGGTGGGATTACAAGCTGGTACAACCATTTTGGACATCAGTCTAATGGTTCCTCAGAAAATTGGACATAGTGCTACAGGAAGATTGAGCAACACCACTCCTGGGCATATACCTAGAAGATGTTCCAACTTGTAATCATGACACATGTTCTACTATGCTCATAGCAGCCATATTTACAACAGCCAGAAGCTGGAAAAAACCCAGATGTCCCTCAACAGAGGAATGGATACAGAAAATGTGGTACATTTACACAATGGAGTACTACTCAGCAAATAAAAAAATGAATTCATGAAATTNTTAGGCAAATAGATATATCTGGAGGATATCATTGTAAGTGAGGTAACTCTTTCACAAAAGAACACACATGATATGCACTCACTAATAAGTGGATATTAGCCCAGAAACTTAGAATATCCAAGATACAATTTGCAATACACATGAAATGTAAGAAGAAGAATAACCAAATTGTGGATACTTCGCTCCTTCTTAGAATGGGGAATAAAATACCAATGGAAGGAGTTACAGAGACAAATTTCAGAGCTGAGACATAAGGAAGGGCCATTCAGAGACTTCCCCATCCTAGGATCCATCACATATACATCCACCAAACACAGATAATATTGCATATGCCAGAAAGATTTTGCTGACAGTACCCTGATATAGTTCTCTCTTGTGAGGATATGCTAGTGCCCGTCGAATACAGAGGTGGATGCTCACACTCATCTATTGAATGGAACATAGGGCCCCTAATGAAGGAGCAAGAGAAAGTATCCAAGTAGCTAAAGGGGTCTGCAACCCTATAGGAGGAACAGCAATATGAACTAACCAGTAATCCCAGAGCTGTGTTTCTAGTTGCATATGTAGAAGAGGATGGCCTAGTCAGCCATCAATGGGAGGAAAGGCCCTTGGTCTTGCTAAGATCATATGCCCCAGTACAGGGGAATGCCAGGGCCAGGAAGCGGGAGTGGGTGGGTTGGGGAGCAGGGCAGGGGGAGTTGATAGGGGCTTTGGAGATAGCATTTAAAATGTAAATGAAGAGAATATCTAACAAAAAAAGAATATGTTACTGAGATTTTCAGGGCTGAAATGCACTCAAGGAAAAAAAAACCAGCCAATTCTTACAAAAGCTTATTTTCATTTCTATTTTTATACAAAGGTAATAAGAATGATTTTTAATAGATTCACTCTTAGTTCTTAGATTCTGATCTTTTTAAAAAGCTGCTGGAATTTGTTACATTTTGAGACATTTTGTTGTATATTGTTAAGTTCTATCTCTAAACTACAAAATGCTTTTTTGCTTGTCCTTATTCTGCATCAAAGTTTTATATTAAGTTAGAAAAAAAACAATTTAAGGTAAACAGTTCATTTATTTCGAAGTATGACTTCATTAAGACACATCCTGGAGATTAGTAAAGTACACATATTAGTTTATCTATTTTGAATTTCCCAAGAATTTCCTCCTGGACAATTAGAGATGAAAATAAATACATATACATTTGTGTGTGTGTGTAGGAGTGTGTGTGTGTGTGTGTGTGTGTGTGTGTGTGTGTGTGTGTGTGTGTTTATTTTACAAGTAAAATGGGAGAATAATATTTTTTTCACCAATATCAGAATTTATTGATTAGCATCAAATTACCTAACCAAATTATTACATAGGCCACAATAACAAGCAGTCTTAATTTGAACCATAATATTATGGGCATGTGACTTAGGGCTTGCTAGAGTTAAACACCATGGGACCAGAATCAAGTCCAACAAGACAGGCTTTAGTTGCTTTTACTTCCATTAAGTGTACATCATCAAAGGAAGGCCAGGCAGGAAATCAAGCAGAGAAGGAACATGAAGGAAATAACTGATGCACAGGCATGGAGTAATGCTGATTACTGGCTTGTTCACCTGTCTTGCTCAGCCTGATTTCTTATGCAACCTAAGATGTCTACTCTCTACATACAGCTGATAACTCTCACATTAGTCATTAACTAAAAACAAAGATTTACAGATGGATCTTTTCAAGCTATTTTCTCAAATGAGGTTCCTTCATTTCAGATAACTATAAGGTTTACCATGTTGACATAACACTACACTGCAAAACTGACACATGTTCACTTGAAAAAAATAAACTATTTATCCATCCCTTTTCCTTATAATAAATCCCCAAAATGTCATAGTTTTGTTGGTTATTTTATTTATTTAAATTTCAAATATTATCTCCCTTCCAGGTTTTACCTCCGCATATTCCCTATCGCATACCCCTCCCCCTGCTTCTATAAAGGTGTTCCTCCATTCACCCACCCTCTCCTTCCTCATCACCTGTGCATCACTGGGCCATCAAGTCTTCATAAGCCAAGGGCCTTCCCTCCCACTGATGCCAAATAAGGCATTCCTCTGCTACATATGCAGCTTGAGCCATGAGTCCCTCCATGTATTCTCTTTGGTTGGAGGTTTAGTCCTTTGGAGCACTGGAATGTCTGGTTAGTTGATATTGTTTTTATTCCTATGAGGTTGCAAACCCCTTCATCTCATTCAATCCCTCCCCTACCTCCATCATTGTGGTTGCATGCTCAGTCTGATGGTTGGTTGACTGCAAGTATCTGCATGGCTATTGGTCAGACTCTGGCAGAGCCTCTCAGGAATCTGCTTTATCAATCTTTTTAAAGCAAGAATCAGCATGTGTCTGGATTTGGCATCTTCATATGAGATGGATTCCCAGGTGGGGAACTCGCTCTTTGGTGTTCCTTCAATCTCTGTTCCACTCTTTGTTCCTGCATTTCCTTTTGACATTAGAAATAATTGTTCAATATTTTTGAGATGGGTGGGTAGCCCCATCCCTCAACTATGGTTATGTCTAACCTCTGGATGTGGTATCTATAGGTTCTCTCTCCTCCTTATTGGGTGTTTCACCTAATATCATCCCTGTAAGATCCTGAAGCCATTTGATTTCCTGGCATCCAGGACTTTCTGGTGTATACACCCAGTTCTCCATCCCCCAGTGCTACACAACTCTATTCAAATTCATGACCCTCTGTACATTCCCTCTCATTATTCCCACAACTTATCTTGCCCCCCTTATTCCCTCTCCCTGCCTTCTCCCACCCAAGTTCCTCCCTCCCTCTACATTCCATGATGATTTTGTTCCCCCTTCTATGTAAAACCACTGCATGACTTCAAGCCCACTCATGACACTGCTAAGTGACAGAATCTGGATATCTCAAAGACAAAATATAGTAAGAAATATAAATTTAAAAATATAAATTTAAAAAGTCATTGGAATGATTTGCAATGATATTCTGCTATACTCACGGATTCATGCTTAGCCTACCTACCATCAGAGAGACTTTACCCAGCAACTGATTGAAACAGATAGATTGAACGTAAACAGGTGCAGACATCTAAACTTTCCATAGAAGATAGGGAATCTGTATTTAAAAAGAAAACATCAACAACAACAACAAAAAAGAACACCAAATGAAAACTTCAGTGCCAGGAATTACATTTAATTGAGTTGTTTGACAAGAAGACACCAGAGAAATTCTTACCTATCCAGAATATTTCTAAATAGTTTCTCGAAAAACTGATGCCAAGGAGCTATTGCTAAGGATAACACGTACATATTCATTAAACATGGAGAGTTTAAATTGGTTACTATCTAGAGTTTCACCACTTCTGACTAACGTTCATGGCAATAGAATGTATTCAACATTTTACTAGAGGAGAAAGAGAAACTTCAGCCATCTAAAAATCCTTTCATCTATAAGAGGCAAACTGCAAGATATTCTGCAAGATATTCTGGTGCAATAAAGGTATAGGCACTGTAAGAGCAATCAACAACTATTTCATTTGATATAAGGCACACTAAATGAGATGCAACCCATGATTAACACCACACTGGTAGCCAAGAACCTAAGACTAGAACTGCCATGGCACATTGGGTAAAGCCATACATATACTGATCTGGCAAAGGAGAATACCAACAAAATACCTCATAATGACATTCTGCTATAGTCATAGATTAGGATCTTGATCAATCATCATTAAAGAAGGTCCATCCTATAGTAGATGGAAATGAAAGGAGAGACCAATAGTTGAAACAAGGAAATAGAGTGGAAACTTTGGAACACTTAGTTTTCAATGGTAAATCTCCATCAAATGCCTATCCTCATTCCTCACAGAATGATGGCAGAGGAGGGTGAAATTGTGTGAGACATAATAGAGATATAACAATAAAAATAAAGGCTTTCTAGACCCCAAAGGGCTGATACGTATGTGTCCTCAGAGTGATTGTAGCTGCCTGAATATGAGCTACAAGTTTTAAGGCAGAAGACTTAACATTAGTGATATGGGAATTTAGTACATCCAGCAATCCCTAATATTAAAGATATTTCCAATTGATAACCTTGCCAAAATGAAGAAATCCCAGGTCTCACAGGATATACAAACTACAGTAAAGAACATACATCATGCCAAGAATTAGATGGCAGACATAAGTGAACTCAGTAATATATTTGATGGATTATTTTACCTATAACACTTTCTCTGTTAATTTTTCGAAGGATTTTGGAAGCATTTTGAAATTTGGGGATAGAAATCAACGGAGTGTTGAGAGCTCAGTGGGTGTTTTTGGGAATTTGAAGTATCATTATATGGAGATTACTACAAAATATACAAGTTTGGCTTTTTCAAAGTGAACTGAAAGGCTCAGAGCATCTGTTCAAAATTATATATATATATATTATATATATATATATTATATATATTTTATATGTATATATATTATATATATATTATTGTATTATATAATACAATATATAATATGTATTAAATAATACATATATAATAATAAACATATATAAACATTATTTTTTAGATATCTATATATATTAAACTTAATATAATCTTATTATTATATTAATATAATTTAATATATACACACATATGTATGTATATATATATATATATATATATATATATATATATTTAATTAACTTACAAATCACTAGGTTTTTGTAGGATTATTTAGCAATTCTTAGTTTGCTTACCTTAACATCTACCACACCTTTCCTCCATCTTTTGAACCAAACCATTCTTAACATATGAATCCCTATTATACCCTGAATTTATGCATACCATGTGTGTTCTACACCTAGTTTTTGTTATTTTTATTGGTTGAAATGATTTTGTCTTCCATATCATTTTTCCCATTCTGCACTTAAGCAGACTTTTTCTTCCCCTTCTTTCACTACACTTTTTCCTTTTGTACTGTTCTGCATTGATAGTGCCACTCTCCAAGTTCATTTTGCTCAGGATCTAGTGATTCACATTCATTAATGAACCCTTCCAAACTAACAATTGTAATAAGTTGGCTTCCTCCATGATTATAATAATTAAACCACATATAGTAGATAAGCTTATCACCATATATGAGAGAGAAAAGCTTGTGTTTATGTGTCTATGCGTGGAAAACCTCATTAAGGATAGACTAATAAAGTTCTTTCCATTTTCCTGCAAAGGTAATAACTTAATTTTTCTTCATGTTTTATTAATATCACATTGCATACATGTAATGCATTTTATTATGTATTATTCAGCTGAGAGAAAGCTAGATTGATTGTTTTCATCACTATTATGAACACAAAAGAAATAAATATATATATTCAAATTTTGATACAGAAAACTACAAAGTCTTTTGCTTATATGGCCATGGGTGGTGACATGGGATCGCATGGTATTTCTTGTTTGATATTTTTAGAACTCAAGCACTGATTTCAATAGTGGCTGCACTTTATCATTCTGTCAATAGTATGGCTTACAACATATATTTTATCATGTATTAAACTTTTTGTCATTTGGGTTATTGATAATAATTTTGAATAAGTAATATGTAATATTTTCCCCTTTTTAGTGTAAATTTTCACTCGTGTGAGACTAGTTTTGCTCAAAAATCACAAACCTGAATTCCTACTTCTCCCATTCCTATCCTATTGCCACATCACTTTCACATGTAAATTTATGGACTTTCCTTCTTTGACTTTTAAAACTGCTGAACCATGGTGATAGAACACAGGCATACTTACCTGCTTTAATAATTCTGTGGTATAGTGCTTACTGTCACCTTCCTAGAGAATGATATCAGCAATATACATCAAGATTAATCTCTTCCTTTGTATGACTTTTTCTCCATTTTCACTTAAATATTCTAAGATTCAATCTCGCCAATGAACAGTAGTGAAGAAATTTGACAAACTTCTCTTGCTGATGAGTGATTAGCAATATGTGACTTTATCTTGTGCTAAAATTTAAATAAAAGTTGAAAATGATTCTTGCCATGTACAGAAATATCACAAATTAATAATTACATTTTCTGAGGGTGAATATGTATAATAAATCACATATATTAGACAATATTAAGAGTATATGAGTTCATGAGAATATTGAATAAAACCAAGACTGAGAATAAGTTAGTATACCACATATAAAATAACAAGTAAAAAACTTAACCCATTTTAATTGTTGAATTAGGGAAGGCTGAAGCAACCTAAAAATAAGGGAGATCCTACAGGAGGACCAGCAGTCTCAGTGAATCTGTACCCCTGAGATCTCTCAAACACTGGACCACCAAACAGACAGCATACACCAGCTGATACGAGGCCCCCAAAGCATATAAAGTAGAGGACTTCCAGGTCTGTGTTCATTCAGAGATGATGCACCTAACCTTCAAAACACCAGAGGTCACAGGGAGTTTAAAGGTCAAGTGGGGTGGAGGTGTTGGGGCATCCACAAGGAGAGGTGGTTGGGTGAGCAGTTGGAGGGTGGATAGGAGAGGCAGGGAATGGAATATGGAAGACAATAAATAAATTAAAAGTCAAATTAAATTTAAAAAGTATATGAGTTCAAGAGAACATTGAATAAAACCAAGACTGAGAATAAATTAACATACAGCATGCACAATAACAAGTTAAAAAAAAAATAACCCATTCTCTGTTCCATTAAAGGAACAGACCTCATCTTAGATACTGTAACCACTTTAAATATTACAAATCAAATAGCTTACATACCAGATATACACATTACAGTTCTTTCTAAATTTAATTTTATTTGTAATTCATTGTTTATACTCCATATTCTGTTAATTAATAATAAATTAAGAATGCTGCTCCTCCTACAGGATTGCCCTTCTCCCCAGCTTTGTTCAGCCTTTCCTAATTAAAAAACAGGGGTCAGCTGCTTCTGCCCATAGGCTAGGTGAAAATATCTGCATTTGACTCTTTAAGCTCCTTTTTGGGTCTTTCAGAGAGCAGTCATGATAGATCCCTTTTTGTGAGTGCTCCATAGCCTCAGTAATAGTGTTAGACCTTGGGACCTCCCCTTGAGCTGGATCCCACTTTGGGCCTAAAACTGGATCTTCTTTTCTTCAGGCTCTTCTCTATTTCCACCCCTGTAATTCTTTCAGATGGAAACAATTATGGGTCAGAGGTGTGACTATGGTATGGGAACCCCATTCCTCACTTGTCAAGTTTTCCTGCTGGAGGTAGGCTCCACAAGTTACTTCTTCCCACTATTAGGAATTTCATCAATGGTCCCTCCATGTGAGTCCTGATAGTCTCTCACCTCCCAGGTCTCTGGTTCATTCTGGGGTGTCCCCCAGCCTCCTATTTTATGAGGTTGCTTGTTTATATTATTTCTGCAGGCCCTCGGGGCTTCAGTCCATTTCCCACACCCAATACCAGATCGGGTTTCCCTCTCCCTGTCCATCACTGTCCCTCCATCCCATCCACTTTCCCCCCCAAGTCCCTCCCTCCCTCCTCACTTATGATTGCTTTCTTCTGTCTCCTAAGAGGGACTGAGGCATCCTAACTTGGGGACTTCAGTTTGTTGAGCCTTTTGAATTCTGTGAACTGTATCTTGTGTGTTCTGTATGGATTGTTTGTTTGTTTGTTTGTCTAATATCCATTTATTAGTAAGTACATTCCATGCTTGTCCTTTTGACTCTGAGTTACCTCACTCTGTATGATATTTTCTAGTTCCATCCAATTGCCTGCAATACTCAGGATGTCCTCATTCTTAATAGTGGAATATTATTCCATTGTGTAAATGAACCACATTTTCTGTATTCATTCTTCTGTCCTAAGACATCAGCATTGTTTCCAGCTCTGACTTTCACAAATAAGGCCACTATGTACATAGTGGAACATTTGCCCCTGAAGCATGATGGGGCATCATTTGGGTATGTTCTCAAGAGTCATATAGTCTTCAGATAGTCATATAGTCTTCAGATACACATAGTCATATAGTCTTCAGATTCAAATATTTCCAATTTTCTGAGAAACCTACAGATTGATTTACAGAGTGGTTGTACAAGTTTGCAATCCCACCAGCAATGGAGGAGTGTTCCTCTGTCACCATATCCTCTCCAACATGTATTTTTACCTTGAGGTTTTGATCTTGGCCATTCTGACTGGTGTGGTGGAATCTCCGGGTCATTTTAATTTATATTTCTCTGATCAATAAGGATTTGAATGTTTGTTTAGGGGTTTCTCGGCCATTCGTGATTCCTCATTTGTGAATTTTTAACTTGGTAAATTTATAGTAAAGAAGTTGTAACAAAACATTTTAAGAAAAGAAGTCATCACAATATAAAGTTTTTAATTAATAGTTGCAGCATTGGTAATAATCAGAACTACTAACATAAAGGGATACATGCTTTACACTGTAAAGACCATGGCCTCATGTATGTGTTACTTAAATACTTGTGAATTCATTAGCAAGAGAAAGGGCAAAGAACTGTTACTATTCTATGGCTTCCACTCAGTTAATACACTTACTATGGTCATAAGGGTTGATTTATGCTAACTACTATTCCAAATATTTGTCTAAATGTATTTTCTGAAACCTCCTTACTATGGCTGCCAGGATCTGTGCCTACCCTGAATGTGATGCAATCCTGAGTCCAGATTCAGACATGATCCATGTGACCTGGCTCTAAATTGAGCAAGTCAATCAAATAATACTTAAAATAAATATCACAGTGACACTTTTCATCTTTATAACAAATATTAGACTCAGGAGCACAAGCTACTTTAAGTTTCTTGTCCTCCCTAGCCACTTGGTAGCTATTTTATGACTTATACATACAATATGCATTTCAATAGAAAATAAAGGATTTGATGTGTAATTAGGAATGTATTGTCTGAAAGCTAGGTATACCAACACAAAGACAGAAACTACACCATAGAAAAAGCAAGAAAGTAATCCTTCAACAAACATAAAAGAAGACAGCCGAAAGAACAGAATCCAAACTTTAACAAGGAAAATAACAGGAAGCAATTATTTTTCTTTAACATCTCTAAAATTGATTCAATTCCCCAATAAAAAGACATAGACTAATAGACTGGCTACACAAACAGGACCCAATATTTTGCTGCTTACCCTGGGAAAAAAACCACCTCAGGGAAAAAGACAGACACTATCTCAGAGTGAAAGGCTGGAAAACAATTTTCCAAGCAAATGGTTCGAAGAAACAAGCTGGAGTAGTCATTCTAATATCGAATAAAATTGACTTCCAACCCAAAGTTATCAAAAAAGTCAAGGAGGGTCACTTCACACCCATCAAAGGTATAATCTACAATGAGGAACACTCAATTCTGAATATCTATGCTCCAAATACAAGAGCAGCCACAGTCATTAAAGAAACTTTAGTAAAGCTCAAAGCACATTGCACCTCACACAGTAATAGTGGAAGACTTCAATACCACAATCTCACCAATGGACAGATCTTAGAAACAGAAACTAAACAGAGACAGAAATAAATGGTTTTAATAGATATCTACAGGACATTTTATCCTAAAATAAAAGGATATACCTTCTCCTCAGCACCACATGGTACCTTCTCCAAAACTGACCATATAATCAGTCACAAACCAGGCCTTGACAGATACAAAAATATTGAAATTGTCCCATGCATTCTATCAGATCACTATGGACTAAGGCTGACTTTCAATAACAGCATGAATAATAGAAAGACAACACTCACATGGAAACTCAGCAATACTCTACTCAATAATTCCTTGGTCAAGGATGAAATAAAGTATTTAAAGACTTTTTAGAGTTTAATGGAAATGAAGCCACAACATACCAAAACTTATGGGACAAATGAAGGCAACCCTAAGAGGAAAACTCATAGTCCTTAGTGCCTCCAAAAAGAAATTAGAGACAGCATATACTAGCAGCCTGACAGCACAACTAAAAACCCTAGAACTAAAGGAAGCAAATTCACCCAAGAGGAATAGATGGTGGGAAATAATCAAACTCAGGGCTGAAATTAACCAAGTGGAAACACAAAGAACTATTCAAAAAAAAATCAACCAAACCAGGAGCTGGTTCTTTGATAAAATCAACAAGACAGATAAACCCTTAGCCAGACTAACTAGAGGGCACAGGACAGTATTCTACTTAACATAATCAGAAGTGAAAAAGGAATCATAACAGGTTCTGAGGAAATCCAAAACATCATCAGATCCTAATACAAAAGACTGTACTCAACAAAACTGGAAAATCTGGATGAAATGGACAAATTCCTAGACAGATATCAGATACCAAAGTTAAATCAGGATCAGATTAACCATCTGAATAGTCTCATTTCACCTAAGGAAATAGAAGAAGTCATTAATAGTCTCCCAACCAAAACAAGCCCAGGACCAGCTGGGTATAGCACAGAATTCAATCAGGCTTTCAAAGAAGACCTAATTCCAACTCTCCTCAAACTATTCCATAAAATGGAAACAGAAGAGACATCCAGCACCTTTCCTGCCAGAGGAGAGGTGTCCGCCCTGGAGGGTTCTCAGTGCCTGAGCTGGTAATATAGCCATCTTTGCTCCAGTGTGTTGCCAGGGGAAGGGCAGCCTGCAGAAGCAACACAGCTTCTGGAAAAGACTCCATGTCTGACTCCAAATATACGGGCACATTCCCTGCCAGAGGAGAGGCAGCTGCCCAGTCTGAGCTGGAAAGGGAGCCATCTTTACTCTGGTAAGCCTGGGCTCCAGTCTGCACTGTTGAAAGTGTGGACCACAGAAACTACATATCTTTGGGACAGACAGAAGCAACCTAGCTTCTGGGACAGACCCTGTTTCGAGCTGCAGGATTTGGGCACCTCCCTCACCAGAGGAAATGTGGCCACCTGTTAGGGCTTTGTTGGCCAGAGCAGGTGAGAGAGTCATATTGTTTCCAGGGTTCCTCGGGGTCTAGTCTGTGCAGGTGAGTGTGTAAACAGCAGAGGCAGATCTGAACGCCAGGCCTCTGTGCAACTTCCCTGCTAGAGAAAAGCTTGCCTCCAGAGAGTAATCTGACCAGTGAGACTCAGGAGAGAGCTGGACTCCCAGGACTGCAGACAGAGGCTAACAGAGTCACAGGAGGAAAAAGTTCCAACCAGAGACAACTAGAACAACCAACTCCAGAGATCACCAGATGGCAAAAGGCAAACCTAGGAACCTTACTAACAGAAACCAAGACCACTCACCATCATCAGAACCTAGCACTCCCAGCTCAGTCAGTCCTGGATACCAAAACATATCCAAAAAGCAAGAATTGGATTTAAAGGCATACCTCTCAATGCTGGTAGAGGACTTTAAGAAGGGCATTAACAACTCACTTCAAGAACTACAGGACAATGCTGCTAAAGAGGTACAAGTCCATAAAGAAAAACACTAGAATACTTCTAAAGAGGTAGAAATCCTTAAAGAAAGAGAGGAGAAGAGAAACAAACAGGTGATGGAATTGAAGAAAACCATCCAAGACCTAAAAAGGGGAATAGAAGCAATAAAGAAAAACCGAAATGTGACAACTCTGGAGATAGAAAACCTAGGAAAGAAATCAGGAAACATAGATGTGAGCATCAACAGTAGAATACAGGAGATAGAAGAGAGAATCTCAGGTGCAGAAGATTCCATAGAAAACATGGGCACAACAATCCAAGAATATGCAAAATGCAAAAAGATCCTAACACAAAACATCCAGGAAATCCAGGACAACATGAGAAGACCAAACCTAAAGATAATAGGCGTAGATAAGAATGAAGATTTTTCAACTTAAAGGGCCAGCAAATATCTTCAACAAAATTACAGTAGTAAACTTCCTGAACCTAAGGAAAGAGATGCCCATGAACATACAAGAAGCCTACAGAACTCCAAATAGACTGGACCAAAAAGAAATTCCTCCCAATATATAATAATCAGAACAACAAATGCACTCCATAAAGATAGAATATTAAAGCAACAAAGGAAAATGGTCAAGTATCATATAAAGGCAGGCCTATTAGAATTACACCAGAATTCTCACCAGAGACTACAAAAGCCAGAAGATCCTGGCCAGATGTTATACAGATCATAAGAGAACACAAATGCCAGCCCAGAATACTATACCCAGCAAAACTCTCAATTACCATAGATGGAGAAACCAAAGTATTCAATGATAAAATCAAATTCACACAATATCTATCCATGAATCCAGCCCTTCAAAGGATAATAAAGGGAAAACATATACACAAGGAAGAAACTACATCCTAGAAAAATCAAGAAAGTAATTCTTTAACAAGCCTAAAAGAAGTCAGCTGCAAGAACAAAATCCCAACTTTAATAACAAAAATAATAGGAAGCAATTACTTTTTGTTAATTTCTCTTAACAACACTGGTCTCAATTCCCCCATAAGAAGACATAGACTAATAGACTGACTACACAAACAGGACCCGACATTTTGGTGCTTACAGGAAACCCACATCAGGGAAAAAGATAGACACTACCTCAAAGTGAAAGGCTGGAAAACAATTTTTCAAGCAAATGGTCCAAAGAAACAAGCTGGAGTAGACATTCTGATATCAAATAAAATTGGCTTCCAACCCAAAGTTATCAAAAAAACAAGGAGGGGAACTTCATACCCATCAAAGGTAAAATCTACCAAAAGGAACACTCAATTCTGAATATTTATGATCCAAATACAAGAGCAGCCACGTTCATTAAAGAAACTTTAGTAAAGCTCAAAGCACACATTGCACCTCATACGATAGTAGTGGAAGATTTCAACACCCTACTCTCACCAATGGACAGATCCATGAAACAGAGACTAAACAGAGACACATGGACACTAACAAAAGTTATGAAACAAATGGATTTAGTAGATATCTACAGAACATTTTATCCTAAAACAAAAATATATAACTTCTTCTCAGCCCCACATGGTACCTCCTCCAAAATTGACCATATAATTGGTCACAAAACAGGCCTCCACAGATATAAAAATATTGAAATTTTCCCATGCATCCTATCAGATCACCACCGACTAAAGCTGATCTTCAATAACAGCATAAACAATAGAAAGCCAACACTCACATGGAAACTGAACAACATTCTTCTCAATGATTACTTGGTCAAGGATCAAATAAAGAAAGAAATTAAAGACTTTTTAAGAGTTTAATGAAAATGTAGCTACAACATACCCAAACTTATGGAATGCAATGAAGGCAGTCCTAAGAGGAATACTCATAGCCCTGAGTGCCTCCAAAAAGAAACTAGAGACAGTATTTACTATCAACCTGACAGAACACCTAGAAGCCCTAGAAATAAGGAAGCAAATTCACCCAAGAGGAGTAGAAGGCAGGAAATGATCAAACATAGGGCTGAAATGAACCAAGTGGATACAAAAAGAACTATTCGAAGAATCAACCAAACCAGGAGCAGGTTCTTGAGAAAATGAACAAGATAGATAAATCCTTAGCCTGACTAACTAGAGGGCACAGGGACAGCATCCTAATTAACAAATTCAGAAATGAAAAGGGAGACATA
>NC_034607.1:6308140-6309706 GCF_900095145.1 Mus pahari | reverse complement strand
TTTTTATACAGCATAGTCAGGGATTCTTTGGATTTTATGGTGACAGGGTGGTGACAAGGGAAGTCATCTTCCAAATACTATATAAAATTTGTTTAGGTTGTGAGGTGGAATCGCACAAATGGGAAGGGGAACTCTTCTGATCTAGGCAGTAACTTTCTAGTGCTATCAGGAACTAGTATGATTTTTTTATAACCAGCCACAGCTGCCTGCAACCCCTGATTACCCTCCACTAATGGTCCAAGCACAGGGCCCTTATCTTTCCAAGGAAGTTTGATCTTTGCTTTTTTTCAAGGACAAGTACCAGTTTCACTCGGAAATGCTTAGCCATTTATCAGTGAGAGTGTCATCCTTGGGGACACAGAGGTGAGATAGGTTGCCATTTGTCTATTCTCAAGCTGGCATCTGTTGCTCCCTAGGGGGGCAGATGTGGTTTCCTTAGGGGTGCCTCCATGAAAACTGGAATAGTGATATTAAGGGAAGGGGCATTCTGTGTTAGCTGTGGGAAGGAGCATCGGGGAGGGGAAGTTCTTGGAGAAAGCACAGAAGCAAGCTGCCAGTGCCACTTCAGCTACTAGGATCAAACTGGAATGGGATTAGCTGAAATACACAACAAAGGGGAGAGAGAACCTGTAGTGACTATATCCAGGTTAGGCACAGTCCTCAGTTGAGGGATGGGTCACTCACCCATCTCAAATATATAACCTAGAATTTCTCCTGTCTAAAGGAAATACAGGGACAAAGAATGGAGAAGAGGCTAAAGGAAAGACCATCCAGAGACTGTCTCACCTGGGGATCCATCCCATATGCAGACACCAAACCCAGACACAGGGGCTGATGCCAAGAAGTACTTGCTGACAGGCAACAGATAAAGATGTCTCCTGAGAGGCATTGCCACAGCCTGACCAAGACAAATGCAGATGTTTGTAGCCAACAATTGGACTTAGTTCAGAACCACAATGAAGGAGTTAAGAGAAGGACTAAAGGAGCTGAAGGAGTTTGCAGTCCCATAGGAGGAAGAACAATATCAGCCAACCAGTCCATACAGAGCTCCCCAAGACTAAACCAACAAGAAAAGAATACACATGGAGGAACCCATGGCTACATATGCATACTTATGAGGGCATGGGCTTATCTGGCATCAATGGGAAAAGAGGCCCTTTATTCTTTGAGGGTGTGATTCCCCAGATCAGGGGAATGTTAAGGTGGTGAGGCTGGAGTGGGTAGGTGGTTCAGTTGGGAAGCATCCTCATAGAATCAGGGGGAAGGGGAAAGGGAAAGATGGTTTGAGGAGGGAAAACCTTGAAGGGGGATAACCAATGAAAAATTGAATTTTTTTTTCTTTTTTATTTTGTGATTTGTTTTGTTTTGTTTTTGCTTTATTTTATTTTATTTTTTATTATTATTTTCTTTATTTACATTTCAAATGGTATCCCGAAAGTTCCCTATACCCCCCCCGCCCNTGCTCCCCAACCCACCCACTCCCACTACTTGGCCCAGGCCTTCCCTTTTACTGGGTCATATAAAGTTTGCAAGACCAAGGGGCCTCTCACCCAATGATGGCTGATT
>NC_034607.1:6281850-6305855 GCF_900095145.1 Mus pahari | reverse complement strand
ACCAGATGTTCTTTTATTGTTGAGAATAGTTTTTGCTATCCAAGGTTTTTTGTTCTTTCAGAGTGGTATTCCTGGGCCTTCAGGTAGATCTATTTCCAATTTTCTAAAGAACATTCAAATTGTTTTCCAGAGTGGTTGTTCTAGTTTGCAATCCCACTATCAATGGATGACAAACAGTGAAAGTAACTTTACATATTTTGTACTCTAAGAACTAGCTGTTACCAATAATCTTAAAGTGAAAGCTGTTCATAAATTCATGAGAAATATATGTTTCGGTCACTAAACTCAAGGTGAAAATAAAAGCAACCTAGAGCCACAGGTGGAGATGAGTAAATCTGCAGCTGTTCCCTGAGTCTTAGTCTCATTAAACAAGACATTATTATTACAAATCTGAGAATGGAATAGCATACATGTATTTTCCAGAAAGCAGATATCGGTTCTTTGGGTTCAGGGACTATGGGGACAGTCACCTAGGAATTCTCCATACAGGTTAAGTAGTATGTTTTTGTAGGCATTTCGATGTGGTCCTGGATTTTTTACCTGGATTGACAATGCAAAGGCTGCAAGGTTAGAAATGTGACCTCATGTTTGCCTTTTTATGAAACCATAGTGTCTCAGATATGTCTGAATGACCTTGACTTTGTAACCACAATAATGCTGCCCCCAGCCTCACTGGAGACTGGTGATCAGGAGATATAAAAAAAATATTGTGCTTGCTTCAAAACTTTTATGTTTGATATCGTCTAATTCCCTTTTTCTGTTCTAAATCTGTACTACTCTATATCACAAAAAAAATGCTGACACAGGAAAATAGAAAAGCATTTACCCATCCCCCTACGAACTTTGTTACCCAACTTCTTTGTATGATTTCAATACAAGACTGGGCTGAGTCAAGTCTGTATGGGCATTCTGACTCCCAATTTCAGAAATCCCTCATGGAAATGAACAAGGCTGTCAGTTTCCTCAATTGTTGTGTTTTCTTATTTACCTAACAGGTATCCTTAGTCTTTGATGACCCCCAGCTCATGTCGAGGATAGACTCTGGCAATATAGCAGTGGACAAGACAAGGAGAGGCCCTTGGTCTTGTGTAGATCATATGTCCCAGTACAGGAGAATGCTGGTGCCAGGAAGTGGGAGTGGGTAGGTTGGGGAGCAGAGTGGAGGGATTGTATAGGGGACTTTCAGGATAGCATTTGAAATATAAATGAAGAAAATATCTAAGAAAAAAGAAAAAAGAAAGAAAAAATTTTAATTGTGAGAACCAACAGCAAAAATTATCCCTTAATCTCTATATTCTTCCAAAATTTCAAAAGATAAATAACACCTATCTCACTCTGCTGAACACAGATGGTTTATTACGATTACTGACATATTGTTCATTCAATGTGAATTTTCTTAAGATACTATATTTTATATACTCTTCCCAATACTTTTAAAATATCTGTCTCCTAATACGGTTCTACTGACAATCATTTAAAAAGTAATTATACAATTGAAAATAATTTTCCTACTATGAATACAATAGAAATGGAAAGTTATTACTAACATTTTTCCTAAAATAATTTCATGTTTGAATTTTGAAAGGAAATTGTTTATATTTGGATTTGAATAACAAAAGTAGCATAAAATATGCAAATTTTGGCTTAGACTAGATGCAATAATTCACAATTACAGATGTCTAGAATATTCATTCATTATCCAATGAATTGCTAAGTGTTTTGGATTGTTATGTTCAAGGACTTACTAGTAATCCCTGTTCTTGAGACTCTAAAATAGGAAAGAAATGTAAACAGAGAGTACAGAAATGCCATACGATATAGTGGGATCTATGAGGATAGGATGCTGAAATACTAAATAAATCATTATTTGTTCATGGTCAAGTGAATAACTCACACCACAATATCAGAGAAAATATGTAACCATACTGTGTCCTTTATGTGTGCTTAAAATGTTGCTCTTACCCATATGCCACCATACTATCAGATCATGTTCTGACAATGCACAAGCTTTACTCTACCTCTGCAGGGGTATCACCACATGATAGAGAGTCTATCACCACATGCACATTTCTATAAGATAATAAATAAATTTGAACTAGAGATATTAGTTCATCAATTACATTAGTATCAAACCTGATCAAACTAAGAATCGATGACTTCACTAGATCAAGTTACTCTTCCCAAACAGTATAAAAAATATATGTTAATATCTGAAATATTGCTGTGGAAAATCCCTGGTAAATTTGCTCCTAGTATTTAAAATGGTCTGGTTAGAGTAATGAGTAAGAAGCTTTTCTTGAACTGACCTAAGCTCTCTCTGACTTTGGGTGACAGTAGGCCAGTGTAGCCTGGTAATTGTAGGGTATGTCATGAAATCAGCCCCTTCTCATCTCACTGTATCTTGTATATATACAAATGGATAGTATTTTTGTATCTTGAAGTAATGCTTACTATAAAAAAAATCCCCCTTTCAGGTTCTGCAAGAGACTCAGAAAGAACTCACCATATCTGCTGACCACAGGAGTACCTGATTGACTGCCAAATAGAACACATAATTTTGAGAATTTTGAGCAGTTATTTTGTGGTTCCAACCAACAGCAAGAAATGTTGGAATGCCTACTCTATGACATTCGATTCATATTGAACATGGGTGAATATATATATATATATATATATATATATATATATATATATATATATTCTCAATAAGCTTCCTTGGCATGGCCCATGCAAGGGACTAGTGTTAGGCACAAAATACAAAGTTTTCATCTCCTTTTCAATAACAACTTGGCAAATACATAAGAACAGTGAGTACTGAGTATTTTCTCCAATAATGTTAAGCAGAAACTTCCTAGTATTCAAAATACTGTTCCACATAATATATTCTCTTTAAGTCCCACAAACTATTTAGTTAGCCACATGATTAATTGGAAGTGTAAATTTACTAAGTTAAGAATATTATTCTTTCTATCTACTGGCAGCAAAAAGGAATGATGAGTAAGCAGTTTATGGAAGAGAAAGATAGGAACTATAATCACTTCAAAAACCATCCTTGACTTAAATTTTTGGTTCCCAACCTTCCTAATGCTGAGACACTTAAATACAATTCCTCATGTTGTGGTGATTGCCAACTGTAAAATTATTTTTAGTGGTACTTCATAATTGTAAATCAGCTACCATTTAAAATTTTCAAATACTTCTTCACATTTATTTGTTTCAGTGTAAAATTTTATACGTGCATAAAACTAATTTTTCACATACCCATTGAATTCCATTGCTATTTTCCCCATTCCTATCCTCTGCCCTCATTGCTTCCCTTTGTGAATTTACATACTTAACTATTTTTCCCTTGTAAAACTGCTGAATCCATATAGTGCCACTTGTATATCCTGACATATATGTCATAAATAGGTAAAATTATACAAAAGAAGTAGAAACAATTTGTTTTAAAAGTGTTGCAGCATTAGGATTGTTGGGGATTACTCCCTTAAAGGGAAGAATAGTTTGTACTACAAAGACCTTGGACCTGTGAGTATGTGAGCACACCAATAAGGAAAACTACAACTATCTTATGGCTGCCACTCACTTTGTTAACACCCACTGCTCTTAAGGATTGATTGTACAACTAACTATTCTCCCAAGCAATTAATTGTCTATATACGTGTTTCCCACATCTTCTTACTATGGCTGCCAGGATTTATTTCATCCCTTTAAGCTGATGCAATTCTGTGGCCAAATTCAGACATTGCCCTCGTGACTTGGCTATGGTTGCCAGGATCTATGTCATCCCCTTAAGCTGATGCAATTCTGAGGCCAAATTCAGATATTGCCCTTGTGACTTGGCTATATCTGTCAGGATCTATGTCATCCCCTCAAGCTGATGCAATTCTGAGGCCAAATTCAGACATTGCCCTTGTGACTTGGCTCTTCAGTGGAACAGGTGAAATAAATAATACTTTATATAAATATCAAGGGGACACTTTATTTTTCTTCTGTCAAATATCAGACTCAAGAACATCAGCTTCATTGAGCTTCTTGTCCTACCTAAGGTTTTTTTAGCCATTGTATAACCTACATATGCAACATCTATTTATATAGAAAAGGCAAAAATTGATGTGTGATTTGTAATGCATGTCTGGAAGCTAGGTTAACAACTAAATTTCAAATAAAATGCTTGTGTTTGCCAGTACTCATCTATGCTACTTTACACACAAACAAGAATTATCTGGAAATAGGAAACCTCATATGAGATCAAGTCTTTCAGAGATGAGTATGTAAATAATTTTCTTAGTTAGTAATATATTGAAGAAGGCCAAGCCTATTTTTGAGTTGATGGGCTAGTGTTCTTGTGTTCTTTAAGAAATCTGGTTCACAAAGTCAGTTGAAACAAACCAGTAAGAAGCACCCCTCAATGGATTCTGCATCAGCTCCTGCCTGCCTGTTTCTGCCATGTCGTTGTTAGTGGTGGTTGGTTGGTTTCTTACTTGCTTCTTTTTCTGTTCTGATTTCCATAGATGATTGTAATTTAATCCTACTGATAAAACTTTTTTTGTTCTTTTATTTGTAGAAAAGCAACTGCTAGCATATTTTAAAGAATATGTGAATGTGTATGTTAATAATATAGAGTAGCATCACTGGGCCTGCCCTTTGGTCATGAGACTTGTAGGAGTCCAGGATCATCCTGCTTCCCTGTGGAGGCCTGATGAACCTAAAGAAATCCACCTTGGAAATATGCCCCACCACTTCCCTCCAAGTCTTGTATACTGGAGAGTAGCTGGAAAAATCTGGTTCACCTAGAGTACATACAGCAGAGAGGCCTGTAGGCACCCCAATAGTATCAACTTGAGAGAAACATCCACCAAGTACTTGATAATGAGGTCCACCAGATGTACATCCAGGATTCATGTTGGCTGATTTTCATTGTCTATCCCATGATTCCACCTGTCTTCTGGATAAGTCATGCCATCATCCGGATTATCCAGCCAACACCAGGTATAAACAGATGTCTAATGGGAATTAAAGAGGCAGGGCAAATAGTATCACTAGAGCCCAGCTATTCTGCTACAGCAAAGCTCAGATAGCCTAAGAAAACTGGAAGACAAGATGATCTTAAAAAGATGATAGAGCTCTGTAAAGAGAAAACGAACAAGTCCCTCAAAGAAATACAGAAAAATCCTTTCAAATATGTTGAAGTATTAAAAGAAAAAGAAGATAAAATATAAAGAAATACAGGAATATACAATCAAACAGGTGAACAACATGAATCAAACTATCCAAGACCTAGAAATAAAAATAAAAGCAAAAAATAACATACACTGAGGCAATCCAGGTGATGATAAACCTAGGAAAGAAATTAGGAACTAGAAATTTACAAGCACCAGCAGCAGAATACCAAGGATGGAAGAGAGAATCTTAGGTAGGCTGAGAAGATATGATAGAATAAATCGATACAGCAGTCAAGGAAAATGAAAGTTATAAACACTTCATAGCACAACACATCCAGGAAATTTGGGACACTATAAAGTGTTCAAACGAGAATAATAGAAATAGATGAAGGAGAAGATGCCTAGTTCAAAGGTCCAGAAAATATCTTCAAGGAAATAAAAGACAAAAAATTTCCACACCTAAAGAAAGAGATGTTATAAATGTACAAGAAGTTTACAGAAAAACAAATTGGTCCCAACAATAAAATATGACTGTCATATAATAATCAAATCCCTAAATGTACAGTGCAAAGAAGGAATTTTAAAAGTTGCCAAGAAAAATGGCCAAGTAATGTATAATGCCGGGCATATCAGAATTACTCCCAAAATTTCATCAGACTCTAAAAGTCATTAAGGCCTGGGCAGATTTTTTTCAGACCCTGAGATATCACAGGTGTCACTCCAGACTCATACACTAAGAAAAATGTTCAATCACCATGTATAGAGAAACAAATATACTCCATGACAAACAGAAATTTACACAATATCTTTCCATTAAGTCTGTCATACAGAGGGTACTAGAATGAAAATACTAACCCCATGAAGCTAAAAATACTCAAGAAAACACATGAAATAATTAAATCTATACCAGTAAAACCAATTGAAAGAAATATGCACATACACACACAGAGGCACACACAAACCCATACAGTTTCACCACCAACATCAAAGGAACAGGCATAAGCAATCATTAGTCTGGAGCAGAGACTAAAGGAATGACCATCCAGAGACTGCCACACCTGGGGATCCATCCCATATACAGTCACCAAACCCAGACACAATTGTGGATGTCAACAAGTGATTGCTGACAGGAACCTGATATTGCTGTCTGCTGAGTGGCTCTGCCAGTGCCTGACAAATACAGAAGTGGATGCTCACAGTCATCTATTAGATGGAGCACATGGTCACAAATGAAGGAGCTAGCGAAAGTACTCAAGGAGATGAAGGGGTTTGCAGCCTCTTAGGAGTAACAACAATATGAACTAACCAGTAACCCCCAGAGCTCCCAAGGACTAAGCTATCAACTAAAGAAAGCACATGGTGGGACTCATGGCTCCAGTTGCATATGTAGCAGAGGATGGCATAGTCTGTCATCAATGGGAGGAGGCCCTTCTTCCTGTGAAGGTTCTATCCCCCAGTGTAAGGGAATGCCAGCACTAGGAAGAGGGAGTGGGTGGGTTGATGAACAGGGGAAGCGGGGAGGCAATAGGAGGAGGGTGTTTTCAGAGTGGAAAACATGTTTTCCTGGGAAAACATCCCAGGAAAGGGGATAACATTTGAAATATAAATTAAAAAATTATCTAATAAAAAATGGGAAATAAAAGAACTAATTTTATACCAAAAAAATCATTGGTCATTAATATCTGTCAACATTAATGGATCCAGTTCCCCAATAAAGATAAACAAGCTCTCATAATGGATGCACAAAATTCCATTATTCTGCTATATACAAGAGACATTATGGTTATCAGGCACATACCTAAACACAGCAAAGGCAATATACAGCAAGTCGATAAGTAACATCAAAGTAAATGGAGAAAACATTAACGCAATTCCACTAAAATCAGGAACAAGATAGTCTATCTACTTTCTTCCCATCTTTTCTGTTTAGACATTGACATTTTTGCTAGAGAAATGTAAAAATGAAAGGAAATAAAATTGATACAAAATATAAAGGAAGAAATAAAAATATCACTTTGGCAGATGATATCATACATAAGTGACCTCAAAACTTATACCAGAGAATTCCTACAGCTTACAATCAACTTTAGTACAGTGGTTGGATTCAAACCTAACTCAAAACAATCAGTAACCCTTCTTTATACAGATGATAAATGGGCTGAGAAAGAATTTTGGGAGATAATACTCCTCAAAATAGCCACAAATAAATATAAAATGTTTAATGTAACTGTAACCAAGCAAATGAAAGATCTGTCTGACAAGAACTTCTAAACACTGAAGAAAGAAATTGAACGAGTTATCAGATGATGGAAAAAATAAAGATCTCCCATGCCCATGGATAAGTAGGATTAATGTAGTGAATATCATCATTGTACCAATAGCAATTCATGTATTCGATGCAATTCCCATCAAAATACAATAAAATTTTTAAAAAAACTTGAAAGAATAATTCTTAGTCTCACATGGAAAAACAAAAAATCTACTATAGCTAAAAACAACCAGGAACAATAAAAGAACTTCTGGAAGAATCGCCCCTTACTTCAAGTACAATCACTTTACTAAGCCATTATTCAAATTTTGAAAAAAATCTAATTGACTTGAATAAATATGAACATCTCATCTATCTCTGATTTATTAGTTTTATTTCCACATGGAAAACATAGTCTATGTTGGCCCATATAGTTATTGCAGGGAACTTGGCATGTCACCATTCACTCATAGGTGGGGAAGGATATCATAGGACCAGGTTGCTCTCTATGAAGCAGCTGCTGATCCTGGAGGAATCATTATCTTCCGT
Source organism: Mus pahari (assembly GCF_900095145.1). NCBI lineage: Eukaryota > Metazoa > Chordata > Mammalia > Rodentia > Muridae > Mus > Mus pahari. Next base: position 6,297,893 of record NC_034607.1, on the reverse strand, counting down.
GGCATAGTCACTAGTGATTTCCCTTTATCCAGGGATCTCTTCATACATATGACCATGTATGTAGGTCTGGCTAAACTAGCCTGTCACAAATAACAACACCAACATAAGAATTTAGAAAATATTTATTGAACAAAAAAGATTATTGTTTGAGAGAAATGGATGGAAATAAGAGAGCCTGAAATGTGAGTGTCATTAAAATCTATCATATATTTGTGTGGAATTCTCAAAGAGTCACATAAATGAAGAAAACATTGATAGATACTACTGCATAACCATAAAAGTTCACATTTCAAAGCATAATGCCTTTTTGTTCCTTCTGATCAGACTACCCTATAGAAGAGGGAAGGAACTATGGTGATGCCACTGGAAGTCCAACCACAACTGACATATAAGTTTAAGTCAGAGTTCTCAACCTGTTGGAAGCTATGCCTTTGGGCATAAAATAAACATATCACAGGTGTCAAATATCACATATCACATGTTTATATTACAAGTTATAACACTACATATTTACAGTTGTGGCATAAAAATCAAAATAAGTGTAAGTTTCTTGGTTCGTACAGCATGAGGAACTGTAGTAAGAGTTGTAGCATTAGAATGGCTGGACAACACTGTTTTAAGGAAGGTAGTTTAATCTATTAATTTTGAGGTGATGTTAATTCTTAGTTTCCTTGTAAATTCACAGCTTATTCAGAACAGCTTTATTTCCGCCTTTAAGTATAGACACTAATTTCCTTAGTATATTGAATTTATTTACACACTCCATTCTTCATGAGATTTTGTCAATAAGTGAATAGGATATAGACTTGGCAAAAATATAAGAGTCACAATATTTAGCATACTGGGATGTTCCTAGTTTATTGGGGAAAATCTCAATACTCATTAATTTCAATTATTTGTCAAAAGAAGTTTTGAAAGTGTAAAATTTTATTAGTCCCTTGAATAGGCCATGCTAATTCAGCTTACTGGGTCCATTAGTAATCAATTCATTCTAGGCTATTTAAGGTATTGCGTAAGTTAAAAAAAAAAAAAACAAACAAACAGTAGAATTACAATGGGTATGCCTTCAGACAATATTTGGTCATGGCTTGGTCCATGCATTATCTTCTAAGTAATTTCCTATAGTATTGCAGGCAATCATTTTCAATATCGTCTTGACATTTGGCTTATGATCAGCAGATATAGTGGATTCTTTCTGTTTCTGTGTCTGTACCTGGGGTAGAAAAATATTTTATATCAAAATTACAGCAAGAAACATAAAACCTATTCATTTGTACTTGTACAGAATACAATAGAAAGAGAAAAGGCTGTGAGCTCATGAGTATTGCTAGATTTCCTTGGTGCACTGATTTCCTGTCATCCAAAGTTAGATAGGTTTAACTCAGTGCAAAAAAACATACAGGGTCTTATTTAGTATTCTAATGGAGCCATGACACGCATTTGGAGCAAATTTCCAAGGCTTCTCAATACCTAATTTTCAAATATCAATGCCAAAACATTTTCATGTATTAGGGGAAGAATAAACTGATCTAGTTAAAGGACTGTTTTGTTTTGTTTAGATTTGTTTGTTTTTTGTTCAAGTTGGCAATGGTTCAAATTTAGACATTATCTTGTAGATATACACATGTGTAGATCAAGTTCAAGCGTAGAACAATGCTTGTAAATTGGCAGAACAGGAACTAATTTGAATTTCGATATTTTGGTGGCCTGTGACTCAGAGCAATATATAAGTACTTGTAAAAGACACAGTGCCATAATATATTTTTTATATTTCAGGTTGAGTTATTCACTTGAACATGAAAAAATAATTTTTTAAGAGTTTTATAAGTCTGTCTCATAATCTCACCATATGGCATGGGAATTATATAACATATGTCTATATTTCTTACATATTTTACATCCCCCAAAACAGAACGTATTAGAGTGTGATTGAACAAATCGTCCCAACATGCTTACCAATTGCTTATAGAAAGAAAGTTCATGGTAAACATATGTAATATTCGTTTTTGCATTTTATCTAAGCCAATGTTGTCATCACTGTTCTATTTCTGTTAAACTCCAGACCAAATATAAAGCAAATTCCTTTCAAAATTCAAAAATGACTTTTCTTAGGTGAAAAGGTAATACTGTTTTCTGCTACTTATATCATATTTCTCTGTAGATAATTTTTTGAGACAGGGTTTCTCTGTGTAGCCCTGGCTGTCCTGGAACTCACTCTGTAGACCAGTCTGGCCTCAACCTCATTAATCTGCCTGCCTCTGCCTCACAAGTGCTGAGATTAAAGGCATGCACCACCACTGCCCGGGGATAAATTTATTATTACAGCATTAAGTATATATGACTGTCAGTAGAACATTGATGTTGAAAGATATATCAAAAACGTAATGAGAATAATATATAAAATGTTAACATACATATTAACAGTTCCTATTAAATGAACATTATGATCTTATTAAAATTACCTATATGCTACACAATGAGGTAGGGTTTATTTATCTCTTGAGATTGTGGCTGAAGGATACTTACTAAATCTATATTTTATCTTTGCTGCCCTGGACACTATTGAGAGCCCCTCTTCTGGCTACTTTCCTCCTGTACCTACATGTCAGTTGTTTCTCCCTCTTGCACCATTCTGGAAAGGTTAATCTCCTATGCCCTTGTCATGGTGGAATTCTGTCTTCTTCCTTTCCCTGTCCCTTCCAGCCTCTGTCTCCCTGCCCAGAAATTGGAAGGCATAAACTTTTTTGGAAAGCTATAGATGTTGAAGAATAGTATTGGCTGTTGCTCCTCATATTCAGCTTTATTTTAAATGAAACTTTTTGCCTATTGATAGGTTTTTCTGCCCCTGGCTCAGATTTTAGAGTGGGAACATTCCAACAAAAGCATCATATTTGAGTTCAACCCTTCGTATTTTGCAACTGTCATGTATCTCAATGTGCTTAGTATCTCATTTGAGATATGGCAAGTGCAGTATATTTGTAGTGCATCTCTATTGTCAAGTGTCTAGTTCATGCATGTCACTGGTCAGTACTATATCTATTAGTGATGGAGAGTGCAAACTTATACATCACCATAGCACTATTAAATCCCCAAGACTCTCTCAGAATGCTCCCACCTATCAGACACTTTGGAATTTACTACTCTCAAGAAGCATGACATTTCACAAAGTTCTTAGGTAAATCTGAAATGATTATCCTGTTTTAAACTTACCCTGCCTTCAATGAGAATTGATTGCAGCAGCAGATTTATGAGAAACAATATCACTGGGAAAGAAGTCATAGCTGAAACTAATGAAAGAAGATGTCTTAGTTGAAGCAAGCAGTGCATGAGACACTAATTCCAACCAAAATATTGATAAAAAGGTATGCCCAAACAACTTTGTCCCAAATTCTTTAACACTATAATAAGTGTAGAGATACCAGGTAGGGGCACTCTATTTTTATGTGCCAATCTTGCCTCTAATAGGGCTGATACATTAGCTAAAAATGCTTTTATTTTTCAAGACAGGGTTTCTCTGTGTAACCCTGGCTGTCCTGGAACTCACTTTGTAGACCAGACTGGCCTTGAACTCAAAAATCCACCTGCCTCTGCCTCCCAAATGCTGTGATTAAAGGCATGTGCCACCATTGCCCGGGAAAAATGCTTTACTGATGTCTCAGTTGTGTATTTACAAAGGGAAAACAATTTCTAGTTTTCTTATGAAGATGTCTATTTCTCTCTCTTCAAACAGAAAAATTGAAAAAAATGACTGCTTGTGCTATCATGCTAATTATGTTACCCAAAAACCTGTCTGTAGTATTCTACATATAGCACTAATGGAAGCCTGCCCAATGTTCATTTTTTATTGATCAATAAAGTTATTGCCTTGCAATGGATGGGCAGGGAGACAGAGACCAGAAGGGACAGAGGAAGGAAGAAGAGGGAATTCCACCATGACAAGGGCATGGGAGATGAACCTCATTCGAATGGTGAAGGAGGGAGAGATAGCTGATATGTAGGTACAGGAGAAAAGCAGCTAGAAGAGGGCTTCCCAATAGTTTCCAGGGCAGCAAAGGTAAAATTAGGGAGTGGCACAGCCATTGAGCTGTTTAAACTATTTAAAATATAAGGCTTTGTCCATGTGTCTTTAATTGTGAATTGCAAATATTTGGGTGAGTAGCAAAGAGCTCTTGCACACCCAACAGGGAATTTACAGCACATTAACTTCTTACTGCTTCAGCGTAACTTTTTATGTTTTTTTTTTTACTATTCACTGTTTATAGCTTTCATCTATATTCGATATGAATCAGTGTGCCAAGGTTGTGTTCATGCAGACAAAATATTCAAATACTTTAGAAACACATTTTGTGAAGAACAAGTCAAGGTTACACTATTTTGTTTTTGTTTTTGATTTTTACTAATTGCATCATATTTCACTTTTCTCATTCAGTACAAAATGCAAACACAGTGAATTAATTTTACATTTGTTCTCTTTCAGTTTATTCGATCCATGCTTTGAGAGATGGCTGGTTTTATATTTTATGAAGATTCAAGAGCATCTTCTCATTGCACATAGTGTCTAGTCTCAGCATTTGCCAAATTCCATCCTTTAGATGCTTCATACACTCATTGCCTATAACTTACAGAGTAACTGCATTCATTGTTTTACTTGATAGATGACCAGTAAATAATGAATTGTAAATAAGGCTTGTGTGTCTTCTGACAGTTTAAGAAAAATATCATGATCAGATGAGAACATGTATTGAATTTGAGTTTTCTCACCAGCACTATGGTGTTTTGCTATATATTACTTCCTTCTTGACCAGATTTATTTGTGAAGGTTGCAGGACAGGGTCTAACTCCTCGGAATATTTCAAGGACTGAGGTTCTAATGTGCCGCTAGCCTCTGTTATATTAGTATTGTAACTATAGTAATCTTACATCCAAACATAGTTTCTTGTTCCACAGTGTTATCTCAGATTGCCTGATTTGTAGGCTTTAGGTTCAGATCAGTACCTGTTGTTGTGGCCAGTGCTTCTATACTTCTCTAGGTGTCCTCCTTTCACCAGATTTGGTTGCACTACTTTGGCTGCTGTTCTTTAAGAAAGCGGATTGATTGAAGAGCTTTGCTTTGGTTCTGCTTCTGGAGCACCAGAATATTTAGATAGTGACATTGGATAGCAGCCTTGAGCAATATCCTTGCATGTGATTATTACATCAACAATCTCCTATTTCATCTTGTCTTCTGGAATTTTCTCTTTGCTCCTTTTCATGCAGAAAATGGAGAGGGGATGTTCACATCCATATTCATTTTCTGTGTCTGGTATTTCAATTTATAGGTTTTTGTGTCCACAATAACTGTATTAATAAATATATCTGTTTGTATTCAATCTTCTCTACTTCTTGTTATGCCCTCTTCACTTTCTGTTTGTCTCAGTGTTTTGTTTTAAGTATTATATTCACTTTACATCTCAATCAAAGCCCCCTCAATCCTCTCCTCTTAATCCCCCTTATAATTGCCTATCCCTTTCATGTAGTTCAGGTAAGGGAAAGGAGAAGCAAAGGCAGGGCACATAGACTGAGAGTGCTCAGCTCTACTTATAAACATTACCACATTAATATTAATATGTACACTTGCTACAAATATGTATGGGATCTTGTTCTAGCCTCTGCATGGTTCCTGAGTAGTGGATAAGTCTCTGTGAGGCTCATGGGTACAGGCTAGTTAACATTATAGATCTTCTTTTGGGGTACTAGGCTCCTCCTATTTGTTTAGTACCTATATTGACAAGACTCACCTCTGCCTGATGTTTGGCTGTGGATTTACAGCTGCTCCACCCTCTGCCAGAAGAAGCCTCTGAGAAGATAGATATGCTATGTTCCTGGGCAAAGTAGCAGAGTATCATTAATAGTGTCATAGACTGGTTCTCTCACATGGGATGTGTCTCAAATTAGGCTGTCTTTAGTTGGTTTTCCCTCAGTCTCTGGTCTATCTTTATCCCTTCACAGCTTGTAGGGAAGAAAATTTGTGGTTGAAGGTTTTGTAGGTGGATTGATATCCCAATCCTGCCTCTGTCAATGCTGCCTGACTACAGTAGGTAGCCACTTTAGTTTCTACATCCCTTTCCAGTAGGAATCTCATAAAGAGTCACATAGATCCCCTATACCCTACCCAGTCCCAAGCCTCTCGCTGGATCAAAAGATGCCATTCTCTCTCTAAGCCTTCTCCTGCCACCCATCTCCCCATACCTGATCTTTGTGCTTTCCTTATTATCTCTTTTTGGTATGTGTTTAGTAGCATGGTTATCCTTTACGTTATAGCTACAGTCAAATAATAAGGCATCGCATACCATATTTGTACATCTAACACTGGGTTACTTAACCCAGGATGATATTAAGTTCCATCCCTTTGTCTGCAAAATTCATTTTTTCATAACTGAGTACTAAATAGACTAGTATTCCATAGTGTAGATATAACACATTTTCTTTATCCATTCTTCAGTTTTGAAATCTCTAAGTTGTTTCCAGTTTATGACTACTATAAATAAATCTTCTATGAATATAGGTGAACAATGTACCTGTTGTATAATAAGGGTAACTTATTGGTCATGCCCAGGGATGTATAACTATGTCTTGAGATAAAACTATTGCCAGTTTTCTAAGAAACCACCAAATTAATTTTCAAAGTAGTTGTACAAGTTTACACACCCACCAGAAATTGAGGACTTCCCCCCATGCTCCACATCCTTGCTACCATATCCTGTCTCTTGAGGTTTTGATATTAGCCTTTCAGTGTTTCTTAGCCATTAGAGACTACTTTGTTTACAATTCTCTGTTTAGCTCTATTCACCATTTTCTAATTGAGATATTTGGGTTGTTGGTGTCTACTTACTTGAGTTCATTATTCCATTATAGATATTAGACCTCTGTAGAATAGAGCGTTAGTGAAGATCTTTTCTCGATGTGTAGGCTTCTGTTTTGTCCTATGGAAATTGTCCTTTGCCTTTAAAGAAAATGTTTCATTTTCATGAGGTTTCATTTGTGTTTAGAGCCTAAGTTATTTGTGTTCTGTTCGAAGAATTGTCTTCTGTACCAAAGTGTTCAAGGTTATTTTGCACTTTCACTTCTTTTTTCATTGTTATTAGATATTTTCTTCTTCATTTACCTGTCAAATGCTATACCGAAAGTCCCCTATACACTCCCCTTGCCCTGCTCCCCAAACCACACCAACCTGCTTCCTGGCCCTGCTATTCCCCTGTACTGTGGAATATAATCTTTGCAAGACCAAGGGCCTGTCCTCCCATTGGCTGACAAGGCCATCCTTTGCTACATATGCAACTAGAGACACAGCTCTGGGGTGGGGGGTACTGGTTAGTTAATATTATTGTTCCTCCTATAGAGTTGCAGACCCCTTTAGCTCCTTGTGTATTTCCTCGAGCTCTTTCTTTAGGGGCCCTCTGTTCCATCCAATATATGATCGCACCAGTCAGAATGGCTAAGATCAAAAATTCAGGTGACAGCAAATGCTGGCGAGGATGTGGAGAAAGAGGAACATTCCTCCATTGTTGGTGGGATTATAAGCTGGTACAACCACTCTGGAAATCAATCTAGTGGTTCCTCAGAAAATTGGACACAGTACTACCAGAAGGTCCAGCAATTCTTCTCCTTGGAATATACCCAGATGTTGTTCCAACTTGTAATAAGGACACATGCTCCACTATGTTCATAGCAGCCTTATTTATAATAGCCAGAAGCTGGAAAGAACCCAGATGCCCCTCTACAGAGGAATGGAAACAGAAAATGTGGTACATTTACACAATGGGGTACTACTCAGCTATTAAAAACAATGAATTGATGAAATTCTTAGGCAAATGGATGGATCTGGAGGGTATCATCCTGAGTGAGGTAACCCAATCAGAAAAGAACCCACATGATATGCATTCACTGATAAGTGGATATTAACCCAGAAACTTAGAGTACCCAAGATACAATTTGCAAAACACATGAAACCCAAGAAGAAGGAAGGCCAAAGTGTGGATTTTTCATTCCTTCTTAGAATGGGGAACAAAATACCCATGGAAGGAGTTACACTTTCATTTCTGTTAGATGTAATCTGGTTTTATGTTAAGGTCTTTCATCCACCTGCATTTTGTGCAGGGTGAGAAACATGGATTCATTTTCAATTTTCTACATGCAGACATATGGTTAGACCATTATCACTTTTGGAAGTTGCTTTATTTTCTCCATTGTCAAAAATCAATTATTCATAGGTGTGTGGGTTTATTTCTGGGCCTTTTATTCAATTCCATTGATCAATCTATCTGTTTGTATACCAAAACCATGAAGATTTTATTAATTTTGCTCTGTAATACATCTGGAGGACAGAGGTGGTGATTCCTCCAGAAGTTCTTTCATTGTACAGGGCTGCTTTAAGAATCCTGGGTTTTCTGGGTTTTCCCCGTAACATTGAGAATAATTATTCAAGGTCTGTAAAGAACTGTGTTGAAATTTTGATGGAAATTATATTCAATTCTACCAATCAATGCGCATTGAATATCTTTCTATCCTCTGATATCGTCCTTAATTTCTTTTTTCAGAGATGTGCAGTTCTTGTCATACAAATCTTTCACTTGCTTGGCTAGAATTACACCAAGATGCTTTATATTATTTGGCTACTGTAAAATGTCTTGTCACCCTAGTTTGTTTCTCAATTTCTTTATCATTGGTATTAAGGAGGACTAGTGATATCTTAAGTTAATTTTGTATCCAGCCACTTTGCTGAAGGAGTTTATCAACTGTAGGTGTTCTCTTGTGGAGTTTTGGGGTGATTTAAGTATACTGTTTTATCATCTGCAAATAATGATAGCCTGACTCCTTCCTTTCCAATTTCTATTCACTCCATGTCCCTCAGTTGTCTTATAGCTCTAGTTAGAACTTCAAATACATGATTGAATAGATAGGGGGAAAACTGACAGCATTGTATTATCAAGGATTTTAGTGAGATTGCTTTAAGTTTTTCTTCATTTAATTTAATGTTGGCTATAGGCTTGCTATATATTGCTTTGAATGTGTTTAAGTATGTGCATTTTATTCCAGATCTCTGTAAGACTTTTAACATGAAGATCTGTTAGATTTTTTGACAAAGACTTTTCAACATGCAATGCAATGATTGTGTGATTTTTTTTCCTTTCAGTTTGTTTACATGGTGGATTATTTTGATGGGGAATGCTTCAGCATGGGCCGGCGGAGGCACCCCTTTCCCCCTGTACCTGACTACACCTCCACCAAATATATTCCTCCAATCCTTATCTTTTTATAAACACAACTTTTGGTGCCATGACTCAGATTTAGAAACTCCGCAGGTTTGTGGCCCCCCCTGCTACCACATGGAGAACAACCATCTGCTCTTGCTTGCATGCAGGAGTGGAGCGCTCTCTCTCTCTCTCTCTCTCTCTCTCTCTCTCTCTCTCTCTCTCTCTCTCTCTCTCTCTCTCTCTCTCTCTCTCTCTCTCTCTCTCTCTCTCTCTCTCTCTCTCTCTCCCCTTTGGATCACTGCTCCTGTATTCTGCCCGCTGTGGCTGCCACTGCCCCTGTGTGGCTACTGGAGCTCTGCCACAACTATGAGAAAAGCAGCTTTCCTGCATTGCTTTCCCCTGCCCAAAATGGGAAAACTCTCTCCTCCTGCACAGGACTACTGCTCTCTCTTCATGCACTTTCTGCTCCTGACACAACCAACTTCTCCTGCCACAGCCCTGTACTGCCCCTGCCTTTTTAACTCTGCCTTGAGTGGAGTTACTAGGACATGGAATGCTACTTGTGGTGTTTCCCTGGTCCCATCCACTGAGGACTCCACCAGCAGTATGGTGGCAACCCAGGCCCACAGCTGGAAGCACTGTGCTGGGGCTTCCAGCTGCTAGGAGGAAGCCCTGCCCCACCTGCTTGCATTTGAGCCCTGTGTGCCACAGAACCCACCCTTGCTGTTCAGCGGTGCTGTGGTGCCACATTACCTGGGGCGCACACACTGTTCTGGCTCCTTAAGATCTGTGCTCTTCAGGCTTTGTGCACATCCCCCAGCCCCCTCCCTGTCCGGGTGCAAGCCTGGTGCTTCAACCGCACATGTGCTCACCACTGTGCCTATCCAAAGCCTAGAGCCCATACAGCTCAGAGTTCCTATGCCCCCACGGCATGCCTATTGGCTCAGTTCCTGTCACTTGCCTAAACCTGCTTGGACACACTAACTTTCTAAACTTTACTACAGTCTAAAGCCACTGCTGTCAAGTCTCTTATTTCTTCCATTCTGGTTCACACCAACTCTAAGCCAAGTATTTCTTTACTAATGTGAAAAGTGTTTTTCTATACTATGCAACCTGTCAGAGTTACTTAATAGTTAAGATTTTCATTCCTATTCTGCCTTGATAAATAATGAATTTTGCAACATATATAACCAATAGATACAGCTTTTAATCTTGTCATCTTGTCAGAAGTCTGACATATACTTACATTTAAATATATATATATATATATATATATATATATATATATATATATATACATATAATCTAACCTAACCCTAGGAAATTCATGTTTGAACAAGCCTTAGGGGGTCCAGGGAATGGAATGTAGTGGTTTGAACACCTTTGGCTCAGGGAGTTCCAGGGAGTGCCAGACAAGTTTATGACAGACAGACATTCCCCCTGTGGCTGGTCCTTCAGGGGAAAGGGGTGCCTCAGCATGAACCCAAGGAGACAGCCCCTTCCCCCATACCTGACTATACCTTCATCAAACATTCTCTCTCTCTCTCTCTTTATCTTTCTATAAACACAACATAAATCCCACTACTCAACTTATATTAGAGTTTTACCTGTCCTACAAGTGGAAGGGTGTTCAGGATATTAACAATTAAAAGAGAGATTCCAGGAAACAAGAGGGTTTTGTTGTTGGAGGTGGTGGTTTTGTTTGTGTGAGTGCATGCACACACATACCTTCATGCTGGATTCAAGGGAACTGCAGCTAATTCCTGTTGGTATCAGGACCTCTGAAACCTGTAATATCACATATGTAGGACATGCACAACTATTGCCAAGGCAACAGCCACCATATTCCCACAATCCACCTGGCTCACTTCTCACCTTTACCTGTGACTATATCACCATCCATATATACAGGAAAACCCCTCTGATCTCTCTCTCTCTCTCTCTCTCTCTCTCTCTCTCTCTCTCCCTTTTCTCCTTCTGTAGCCACCTTGCCCTTTTCCCTCTCAATAAACCTCATGTGGAACTGTTTGGCCTGGTGTGATCTTTCTGGAATTGCCTGAAGATAACAATACTTCCCACCCGGTAGGTATGAAACAAGCCTGGGAGAAAAGTAGGAAGCAGAGGACAAACACTGTGTGGAGCACTATTGTTTGCCAGCACATCTTTCTTGTGGTAGGCAAGGAGATCAGGGAAATCATCTCCAAAGCAAAGAGTTCCTTAAAGGAAGCACTGGGCTATTAATGAAGGATTCTGGATATATTCACATGCAGGTTTTCCTTCTCCTATAAATTCTGAGTCAAATTCTCTCCTGAAAATTGTTACAATTCTCACATATACAAAGCACAGGGAACACAAATTCAGAAAACATCAAGGAAAAGTCAGCTATCAAAACTCTGAAAACCTTTCTCAGAGGAACAGCTCTGCTGAGCTATTCTCACCTCACAGTAAAGCTACTTTAGCCTCTGAGCTGAGTGGCTCAGAACAAGGACAACACAGCTATTTACAGGAAAGACTTGAAACATTTTAACTAGCTCTGATTGCTGTGTGTTTCAAAACATCATGGCCTTAGAGAAAGATCCCAAGACCTAGGCTTTAGGCTGTTACTGGCTCTGGCAAGCAGTTTCCCGGATTTGAGAAGGAGCTATTTTCCTTTTTCATACATACGAGCTACATGGAAAGATTTGCTTGATTAGTTCAGCCCTCAAGATAACAGTGTTTTCAAATGGTTGACACCTGGTATAGTCTTGTCAATGTAGCAGAACTTTGCTTTTCTCAAGCACACCAAGCCTTAATATTGGTGGTTACCCTATAAAGTCCCATTGAGCATGTTGTTAGTGGCCTGCTCTTTGATATGAAGCTATTTGTAAGTCACAGTTGCTATTTTGTTATGGTTTAGATACAAGTTTCTGGTCAGTCTTGGTAAAGAAATATGTGTATCTCTGCTCATATCCTAATCTCTAACAGGGCTGTTAGCATACTATTTATCTTCCAGGTAATTCAAAGGCAGGCCTCACATAGCTACATTCAACTTGGGTATCACTTACTATTTCCTAAGCATTGATAAATTCTTCACCTCATAAGTTATACTCTTTTAGATCACATCTGAATATTGGATTGCTACCCATCACAAGAAATGCCTTTTACATGATTTTGTCTCCACTAAATTAACTACAAATGGATCCTACACCTAAATGTTAAATGGTAAGAACAGAACTCATAGAAGACACTAGAGAAACAAGGACTCTCCAAGTTTTGTCTTTCCAAGGATGTTTCTAAACACAAGCTCCTGCTCCAAATGACTTGGGCAGAAATGGCCCCCATAGTGAGAAAAAGGATAGTCATGCTTAATCTCATTCATTTAAAATGTTTGAACTGTGTTTGTATATATAGACCTGTGTCATGACATGCATGTGCCAGAGGGCAACTTATTGCTGTCTAGTATCTACTTCCCTCATGTGAGTTCTAGACATGAATCTCAGAGAGTCATTTGGGTCAAGTGACCTCATTGGCCCTTATTTGGGTTTAAAAATCATGTCTGTATGTGGTGCTATATGACTGTGCATATGCCAAAGATGAAGTGTTATAATCTGAAAAGAAGAAAAAAAAACCTGTAGGAGTAAATTAGGTCTCCCAGACATTAAACTCAGGCCATCAGGCTTAGCAACAACACACTGAGACAATTCTCTGGCCTTCATTAGTGGTTCTGAGAAATTGTTATGAACAAGTGTTTACTCCTGACAATAAACAAAAACATTTCCCCAAAAAAACAGCACTGTAGTGTTTTGTTGTTGTTGTTGTTGTTGTTGTTGTTGTTTGGTTTTAGTTTTTTTTGCAAATAAGATTTATTATTCAAATTATCTTGTTTTCTCCATCCTTAGATGACAATGGTTACAATCTGAAAAGAAAACAATATTTTACTGATGTAATGATTCAACTAATGTTCTTTGAGCATCAATGAGATAGGTCAGTGGGATCTGTCTATTGTGTGCACAGCTGGTAACCTAACACTGATCATCATATACAGATATCCAAAGTAGACCCCACAATGTTGTCTTCTAGCCTGCAGATATCTGTCATGGCACTAAAAACCTACAGTCAAGTTAAACACATATACACAACATTTTTTTCCATAAGGAAACCTCATTGCTGTTATATTGTCTAGAATTTCTAGGTATTTCATTTAGAAGGTAGGGTTTCAAAGTGAAAGTCAATGATGGGTAAAAGCTGACAGCCATATATTCTGCTTCAGACAGCTTTCTAAAGATCACCAGAACAAAGCAGTCTTTTATTTGCATGAAATATTGCACACCCCAGGCTCCCTTTTGGTTATCCTTTATGACCTTGGCCCCTTGAGTCTTAAAAGTAAAAACCCAAACAACAAAAAACATCAAGTACATTTTTAAACAAAGCAACTGAATTCAGAGCTCTGTCTGCATTTATAAGTATAGATAATTATACATTCTGTGGGATGCCTCCAAAGATGAAAATGACATGCTTTACCGCATTGGTTACACTCATAGGGTTTCTCTCCAGTATGTAAACTTGTATGTTCTAGGAGACAGCTCTTACAAAGTCTTTGCCATACTGATTACATCCATAGGGTTTCTCTTCACTATGTGTTCTTTTATGTTCTAGGAAATGATTCTGACTTACAAAATTTTTACCTCATTGAGTATATCCATAGGGTTTTCTCCACTATGGGTTCTTTTATGTATTTGGGGACAACTAAGACATGCAAAGACTTTACTGTTGGGAACAAAAAAAATAAAAGGGGGTCCTGGGGACCCCGGGGAGGAGCAGTGAGGAAAAATATGCTGTGTCTGGCCAGAGCTCCTATGTTCTGGGCAGGCAGACACGGGAAGACTGCCGGACACTTTTCCACAGGGCCCTGGGTGAGCATGCCTGACCCACATGGCAAGGGTGGAAAAGGGGCAACCTCCCAACCGGGGGATTCCCCTGGAGCTACCTTGCTAGCACCCCAGGGGTGTGGGAGAAAGGGGATAGGGGAAGAAGTTCCCAAAACTGACCAGGGTATGCAGCAGGCCTTGAGGAGCAGAGACACTCTATGGTTTAAGAGTTTTATTATAGAAATGCAAGGAGAAAAAGAGAAGGTAAGAGAGAGAGAGAGAGAGAGAGAGAGAGAGAGAGAGAGAGAGAGAGAGAGAGCTGGAGAGAAAAAGAGAGAAAATAGAGGAAAGAAGAAGACAAAAAGATAGGAAAGAGAAGTGAGAGGAGTGAATGGTAAAGGTAAAAAGGAATAAGAGGGAAAGAGAGTAAGAGAGCATGGTGGGACTTAGCAACCCTTTTTATAGTCGTCACTGTTGCTAGGTAACTGGCAAGGAGTTTAGGCTGAAGGTCAGAAGCTTGGGCCATTGCTTACTTGACTACTGACCATGCTTCACTTGTGGGTGCTGTGGGAGGTGAGTGAAGACCTGCACTGGGCAGCTGCTTCAAGAAATGAGTGAAGGTTTGCACTAGATCACTGCTTCATTAGGAAGTGAGTGAAGATCCACATAGAGATCACCGCAGTGTCACCCACACTGTGAGACTGATCCAAGAAAGGTAGGAAGAGTGACTAGACTATGGGACAAGCATTAAGTAAACATGAATTGTTTATAAAGGGATCTCAAGGAATACCTCAAGACATGAGGAATATGGGTTAAGAAAATTTGTTCACAACCAAGAGCTGCTCCAGGTGTGAAGAATAGGGTTTAAAATAAAATAATATAAAATAAAAAGAGTAAAAAACAAAACTACAAAAACAAAATAACAGATGTTAGAAAAATTCTTAGTTCAAGTACATTTACACTGTTCTTAATTCCCAAAAGTAGGAATAGTAAATATATAAATGAAAGAATTAGACAAGTTCAGGAGTAATTAGGAAAGTTAGAAAAGCAGGGCACTGGGGAGCAACTATCAGGAGATACCACTGTGCCTCCTCTCCCTTCTCTGGCAGAATTCCCAGAAGGAGATAAAGAATTAGACTTTGAACATGAGAGAGAAAGAGAGAAAGAATAGGTTTCAGTAAAGCAGTTATCCCCTGTTCTGAACCTTTTAGCAAAGTAGAAGGAAAATGGAAATAAGCTATTTCAGGGATAGGAGAAAATCGGGAGAAGTCCTGCTTCCTCTCTGGCTCCTATAGAGATATTCTTAGTTTTGGTTACTGTATCTGGGTCCCTTTGAGACATCAAGTTCTATTACCTCTCTGTCTATTGTCTGTCCTTGGTGCACCATTTTGTCCATGTGTCTGTCAATTTATGTTTCTTTTTGTTTTGTTGTTTGAATGATTGTTGTTCTATGTTTCATGTTGAAGGAAAAAAATGGTTAAAACTTTATCTGTTGGCTGTCTATCATTTGATTTAGTTTAACTTGTTTAAAACGCAGTCTCAATTTGCACAGCAGAAACTGATATGTTACACTGCACTGTGGCTGGTAGTCAAGTACAGCTGGAAAAGCCCTGCCGGAGGCTGATTATCTACAAAAGCAGCTCTTAAAGGGGCCAACAGCTTTTTGCTTGTAACAGAAAGTTAGCTTAAAATTGGTAACTCAGGGTTGGAATCATTCTAAACAACATGTGGCAGGAGCCAAGCCAGGAAAACAGGTCTTTAAAGATATTACTAAATTGGGATAATATTTTGTGTAATTATTGTTCTAGAAACTAGATTTATAAAGGATAGAATTTAAAACAATGTATCTTCAATGAGGTATTAAAATCTACACCATTGACCAGCAGCGGATCACCTAGGGCATGAGTGGGCAGACACCCCCACAGTCCCTAGAGGACTGCCCATGCGATCTTAGGATCACAGG
>NC_034607.1:6252821-6279642 GCF_900095145.1 Mus pahari | reverse complement strand
ACCAAAATGTGGACACTTCGCCCCTTCTTAGAATTTGGAACAAAACCCCCATGGAAGGTGTTACAGAGACAAAGTTTGGAGCTGAGATGAAAGGATGGACCATACAAAAACTGCCCCACCCAGGGGTCCATCTCATAATCAGCCACCAAACGCAGACACTATCGCATACACCAGCAAGATTTTGCTGAAAGGACCCTAATATACCTGTCTCTTGTGAGGCTATGCCAGTGCCTGGCAAACACAGAAGTGGATGCTCACAGTCAGCTATTGGATAGAACACAGGGCCCCCAGTGAAGGAGCTAGAATAAGTACCCAAGGAGCTGAATGGGTCTGCAACCCTATAGGTAGAACAATATGAACTTACCAGCACCCCCAGGGCTCGTGTCTCTAGCTGCCCATGTAGCAGAAGATGACCTATTCAGGCATCATTGGGAAGAGAGGCCCCTGGGTCTTGCCAACTTTCCATGCCCCAGTATAGGCAAATACCAGGGCCAAGAAGTGGGAGTGGGTGTGTAGATGAGCAGGGAGGGGGAGGGCATAGGGGACTTTGGGGATAGCATTTAAAATGTTAATGAAGTAAACACTTAATAAATGTGGGGAAAAAAGAACTGAAAAAAAAAAAGCTTCACTGTCATGTATTCATATCGAAGAATTGGCAGCCACACTTTGTAACATGAAAGTGATGATTTTGGTATTGATTTTAAAGATAATAGATTGTTTAAAATTGGGTTTTGATTTCGAAAGTTATAGATATATTCTAATATTGCAAAACAAACTTAAAAATTATGGTTAAAATTGTCAGTGTTTCATTGACTGCAGTTTGCAGTTTGATNGCAAGCTCAGGATTTTTAACTCATCCATATATTGTAATTAAGATAATTACAAGAGTTTATCTTATGGGAACACTAATGCCGTTCCCTGCAGCCATCTGGCCATACAAAGCAAAGACAGAGTTACCCAGATGTGTTCATCTTTGTGTGGAAATTGGTCCCTCATAAAATCAGTTTGGCTATGGCTGCTGCCTTGCAGGGGACTACAATACAAGCAAGGCTTCCAACACTAAGGGTATAAGGAATTTTTTAAGTATAAATCTTCTTAAGAAAGACTGTCCAAAAATTAGAGGCATAGACAGACAGTCGAATTGTTCCCCTGGAATCTGTCCTTACTGCAGAAACGATAATCTTTGAGCCAGGACTCTGGCAGATGCTCAGATTATATTTGAGTTTATGCAAAGCTCAGAGCAGCCTCAGTGAGGCTTGTGTGGCATTTCTTTTGTTTTGCAAATCCTGCCTAGGGAAGTTTTGGAACCTCACCTCTCCCTGCCTCCCCGGAAATACTTTTAAGCCAAAACAACATTATTACAGTTCTATCCAGGTGTTGTTCAAAATAAAGATTAAACGTAAGATATGTGAATTGTCAATGAGGCTGTGGAACTTCTAAAGGCATTACAATCTGGCCTGCCTAATCCATAGAGTAGAGGAAGCTTGTGTGATCAATTGTTATCAATTGTAATCATTGGTAATCAAACATTAGCTGCATATTTTAGTTATTGTTACTCAATGTGCCCACAGCAATTCTTTGGTAAAAGAGAACATTAATGTGGAATCATCTTGCTTCATCTCCAAGTAAAGTTTTAACACCCTATTATGAAGCTGTTGTGGTGTTAATCAGGAATTGTAAGATAAAATCATGAAGATTTAAAAAAAAAAAGTCTTAATAACCTGATGAGATGTCTATTTCTTGTCTCAAACAGCAATTAAATTGGTTATTGCAGAATACTGATATTTGTTCTATTGCATAGTAAACATTTTAGGTAAAATTGATAATCATTATACAAAAGATAAGTTGTTAAAATTGCTTCTATGCATGCTTTTGTATTTCCTGTAAATTTGTGCGTGAATCCCATAAGGAATACCCCTACTATATTTATAAACAACCCTTCTATGGCAGAGAAGTTATGTGATTGGATCAAATGTTTATTCTTCTGAGTTTCCTCCTGCTTCAGCACAGATAATTGAATTGTATACTGTAGCCAGTGTTTTAAAATCTTGAAAAATCAAGCAGGTGGAGACATTAATGAAGGATATCATAAAATAGTAGTATATTTCAAAGAGTGTTTCATTACTATTCTTTTGCATCCTCAGGATTGTGAAAGATTTCCTTTCAGTGTTCTTTATATTAATTTTAAAGAGCCAATTAGAAGGTACCAATTGATAGTTCTTTCTCAAGGTATGGCTAACAGTCCTACATTATATTAAAATTTTGTGGCACAAACCATTCAGCCTAATAACAATAACCAATAATATACATTATATATTGCATGGATGATATCTTATTAGCAGGGAAAAATCCTCAGGACTTGCTTTTATGTTATAGAAATTTACAGGAGGCATTATCTGATAAAGAATTACAAATAGCTTGAGAAAATGCAAACTCAAGATCCATGTAATTATTTAGGTTTTAGACTTACAGAATCAAGCTCTTTTTCCTCAGAAAATAATTATTCACAGGGACAATTTTAAAACTTTAAATGATTTCAAAAGCAGTTAGCTGGTATTACTTGGATTCGTTCTTATTTATTGCTTACTACAGGAGAATTGAAACCTTATTTGATATTCTTAGGGGAAGTGCTGATCCTACCTCACCTGGAGTTTTAACTCCAGAAGAGTTTTAACTCCAGAAGGGTTCCTGGCCTTACAAGAAGAAAGAACTCCTGAAAACCAATTTGTTACTTATATAGATTATTCTTTGCCATTACAATTGTTGCTTTTTAATGTGACTCAGATACCTACAGAGCCTTTCGAGTTCAATTCTTTGTCAAACTTGTCACACAGATCCTACTGGAGAATTATAAGTTTCTGGGCTAATATCTACTTATTAGTGAATGCATATTAAGTGACTTCTTTGGGATTGGGTTAACTCACTCAGGATGATATCCTCCAGATCCATCCATTTGCCTAAGAATTTCATAAATTCATTGTTTTTATTAGCCGAGTAGTATTCCATTGTGTAAATGTACCACATTTTCTGTATCCATTCCTCTGTACAGGGACATCTGGATTCTTTCCAGCTTCTGGATATTATAAATAAGGCTGCTAGGAACATAGTGGAGCATGTGTCCTTATTACCAGTTTGAATACCTTCTGGGTATATACCCAGGAGAGGTATTGCTGGATCTTCCAGTAGTACTATGTCCAATTTTCTGAGGAACCNCCAGANTGATTTCCANAGTGGTTGTACNAGCTTGCAATCCCANCAGCAATNNAGGAGTGTTCCTCTTTCTCCACATCCTCACCAGCATCTGCTGTCACCTGAATTTTTGATCTTAGCAATTCTGACTGGTGTGAGGTGGAATCTCAAGGTTTTTTTGATTTGTATTTCCCTGATGATTAAGGATGTTNAACATTTTTTCAGGTGCTTCTCAGCCCTTTGGTATTCCTCATTTGAGAATTCTTTGTTTAGTTCTGTACCCAATTTTAATGGGGTTATTTGAATTTCTTGATTCCAACTTTTTGAGACCTTTGTATTATAAAACAAAAGAAAATCAAGAAGAAGGAAGACCAATGCGTGGATAGTTTATTCCTCCTTAGAATAGGGAACAAATTGCCCATGGAAGGAGTTACAGAGATAAAGTTTGGAGCTGAGACCAAAGGATTGACCATCCAGAGACTGCCCTAATCAGGGATCCATCCCATAATCAGCTACCAAACGTAGACACTATTACATATGCCAGCAAGGTTTTAGCTGAAAGGTCCCTGATATAGCTGTCTCTGGTGTGGCTATGCCAATGCCTGGCAAATAGAGAAGTGGATGCTCACACTCATCTATTGGATGGAACACAGGGCCCCCAATGGAGGAGCTAGAGAAAGTACCCAAGGAGCTGAAAGTGTCTGCAACCCTAAAAGTGGAACAATATGAACTAACCAGTACCCTCAGAGCTTGTGTCTGTAGCTGCATATGTAGTAGAAGCTGGCCTAGTCAGCCATCATTGGGAAGAGGGACCCCTTGTTCTTGCAAACTTTATATGCCCCAGTACAGGGGAACGCCAGGGCCAAGAAATGGGAGTGGGTGGGGAGGAAAGCAGCATGGGGGGAAGGTATAGGGGACCTTTGGGATAGCATTTAAAATGTAAATGAAGAAAGTATCTAATTAAAAAAAGGAAAAAATCCTACTGGAATTTAAGTGGCACAAAATACCATTCTTCCTCAGAAAAATCCTTCTTATATTAGTCATTTAAGAGCTCATTCAGGGACCTTTAGCTGTAGGCAATGATTGTCTTGACAGAGATTTGATAGGAGAAGCTTTAGCTTCAGATCCTACTGTTTTGGCTAAACGTGATCATAATAAATTCATCTTTCTAGTCATACCTTAAGGCTCCTACATAAGATTGCTAAGGAGCAAGCTAGAATGATTTTAAAGCAATGTCCTGACTGTATTACATTGTCTCAAGTTCCTCATTTAGGGATTAATCCACGAGGCCTTATCACATTTGGCAAATAGATGTAACTTATTATTCAGAATTTGGAAAATTGAAAATATATACATGTTTGTATTGACATTTGTTCAAGACTCATTTTTGCTTCTCTGCATACAGGAGAAGCTTCTAGAAATTTAATTGATATTGCTTACAGGCATTTACTGCTATGTGATTGCCTAAAATCATCAAGACAGATAATGGCCTTGGTTATACTGGAAACAACTTTGTACAATTTTGTAAGGAATTTGAAATTAAACATAAAACTGGAATTCCTTATAATCCATGGGACAAGGAATTGTTAAATGTACACATTGCACTCTGAAAAATTGGTTTTTAAATTCAAAGCAGGGGGAACCATATCCCACACCACAAAAATTTTAAAATTTCAATGTCAAGGAACTCTCTGAGTGTGGGAAAGAGGGCATGTTTGTGTTTCTTCTGCAAGATGATGAAGGAGCATGTTAGCTGCCAGAGTGGTTAGTGAGACATGCTGATACTGGGACAAAGAATGATGCTGATCATCAGTTTGTAGGGTGTCCTAACAATGATGATAGAGAAGTTGTATTTGGCCTTCATCCCTGATCCACCCTTTATTACATACAACACTATGGGAAGGCCTAGAAGTTGTAGTGAAGGTAAACAACACTGAGTTGATGGATATGCCTGCTGGAGGAAATTTCACTGTCAATAGAGAAATTAATTACTAAAGATTTAGAACTTAAGTCACCATACGCTTTTATGGGAGGCATAGGTACAGGCACTTTTGCCCTGGTTTTGCAAGGAAAAAATTATGAGCTTCTTAGAACAACAATAGATACAGAATAAAGAAAAGGAGCTGAGCACACAGCTCTACAAATTGTACGCACATCACACTTTTTCCTGGCTATCTCTCTTAAAAGAAGGCCTGATACTTGCCAGTATTACTGGATTAGAAAATGTCTCAGCCTATTTCCTTTGTGCTGCATTAGGATATCCTTCATTGCAGCTGTCTCTTATTCCATCCCTTTTAATATGTCTGTTGCCAGTTGTGAAACTTTTTCCCCAATTTTTGAAGCATTCTTCTTCTTTATTCCTGAACAAAAACAATCTAAATTCTGCTATACTAGTCCAAATGATAATTTGTGCAATCAAACTAGCTCACCTAGTCAGCATCTGATTGCCCCTGAAGGGCTCTTTTTTTTTTTTTTTTTCATGTAATGGTACCCTTACTAAAACTCTTTCCAAAAACATAAATAAAGAATTGTTGTTTCTTCGCATGACCCTAGTTCCTCAGTTGAACTTGCTAACTCCTGCTGAGTATTAGAGCTGGAATAGCCCCCCAGATATTAGAATCAAGTGAGCTATTTTCCTCCCTGCAGTGGCTGTCCTCTTCTTGGTAACCTCGGTTGTGACTGCTGGTTTGGCTGGAAGATCTTTAACCCATTCTCTGCTCACCATCATCAAATTATCTCATCAATTTGTGTTGGCAGTGGAAGCCTCCATTGAGTAATTAGCTTCTTTACAGAGACAATTAACTTCCCTCCCCCAAGTTGCCTTACAGAATTGAAGAGCACTTGATTTACTGCCTGCTGAGAAAGGTGGCACCTGTCTCTTTCTGCAAGAAGAATATTGCTTTTATGTAAATGAATCAGGTATAGTGAAACTCCAACAGTTACATAAACTTAAGTTGGAGCTCCAGAGAAAAGAGTTTTCAGCCACTGCTTATAATGGATGGAAGTCCTCTATGTTCACCCACTTGATGCCCCTCCTTGGACCTTTAATTAGCACTTTATTACTAGTAACTTTGGGGGCATTTTATTTTTAACAGAATTACTGGTTTTATAAAACAGCAGATTGATTCCTTGGCATCAAGACACTTGCAAATTCATTATCATAGACTTGATTTGGCTGACAGAGGCCTTGCTGAACCTGAGATTGATAATTCTCCTTCAGGGGCTGCAAAGGATTCAGACCTGTGCATATTGATTCTTGATAAAATGAATCCAGTATGAGCACCAGCGTGGGTTGCAAGGCTAAGCCCGGCCGGGGAAGGTCTAACACAGACCATCTTTGAATTCCCCGTGAGACAAACCTGGTTTGCAAGGAATATGGTATCTGTTTTAATTATTATCCTAAGGAATTTTCTAAGGCTCTGTCTCCCCTCCCGAAAAGATACCAAGAACCATGACTGTGGGTGGTGATGGTACCCACAGGACAAATCAGGTCAATGCTCCCCCCACTGGTTAACGCCCACTCATCGAAGATGAGATGACTACTGATCACCCTGGTTCTGTGGGGCCTTAGTGAAAATAATTAAAAGGGAGGAGATAAGACACTAAGATCAACCGCTGATAAATGGGAAATCATGAAATCGAAAAGCTTCTGTAAGACAAAGGGCACTGTCAATAGAGCAAAACAGAATTCCACATACTGGGAAAAGATCTTCAAAACCCCTATATCTGACAGAGGGCTCAAGCTTTAGTTGGTAAACAAATCTGTGTGCTTTCTCTTAATATTGCTTTATTATAAGAGCTTCTAAGGATTGAATTTTTGACATATAGCTAAATTAGATTCTTCACCAGTCCTAGGCAGTCAGTCCTTGAGTTGACCCTGGGCGTGGATAGTTCACTGCCCTACACAGGAATTTACCATTATCTAGGAAGAAGGAAATCTGATCTAAGGAGGAACCAGAGTAGATACTTAGAACTATAGATAGCTGTGTTATACCCATACAATGGCCTAGGGGGAAGGTGGACTATCCAACAGACTAGTATAGGAACAGTGGCAAGAGCTTGAAGCTCCTGGCTTCTAAGATTAAGTGGACCTTAGGTGGAGCTGTTTTTTATCCCAGTTGTTAACACTGTAGTCTATCCCAGTTGGTTCCTGCCAGTCCTTCAGTGTTTGCATTCCTCTGTTTTGTGTAACTTCCCTATTTTCTTCTGTATAAAAAGTCTGATGCTGGATTTGACATTACACTCAGATACCACACTCCCTTGTGTCCATATTTGTTTGTCACCCCACTTTTGCCAACTCCTTGCCCACCTGTATCGGAACCCGAGTTTTGCCCATAGATTGGGAACCCAAGTGAGGTCTGTCTGCAGCAGCCCCTGAACCAACAAATGTATACAGAAAATGTGATTCATTTACACATCAGAATACTTACTACTCAGCTATTAAAAACAAAGACATTGTGAATATTGAAGTCAACTAGATAGAACTAGAAAATATCATTCTGAATGCAGTAACCAAGACCCAAAAGAACATGCATGGTATATACTTACTTAAAAGTAGATATTAACCATAAAGTACAGGATTCACACACTCTACTCCACAGACTAAAAGAAACTAAATAAGAAAAAAGATCCAAGCTAGGATGCTTGAATTTCACAAGGAGGAAGAATAGAATAATTCTAGGAGGCAGCTGGAGATAGGGGATTGGGTGAGAGAGGAGGTGGGGACTGGAATGTAGGGATTGTGAATCATTTCTGGGGAGAGACAGGAAAAAGGACCAGAGGTCAAATGGACTGAATAGAAATCAGCAACTGGCAGGGGGGTGCCATCTCTAGGACTTGTCAGAAATCTGGGATGGGTGGGACTACCCAGGAGTCTATGGGGGTGACTTCAGCTGAGACTCCTAGCAATGGGGATATGGATACTGAAATGGTCACTTTCTGTATCTAGGAAGCACCTAGAGTGGAGTGATAAGGATGCCAACCTACCCACAAAACTTTTGACCCAAAATTTGTCCCGTCTAAAACAAATGCAGGGACAGAGATGCAGTGAAGACTAAGAAAATGGCCCCACAGTATCTGGCCCAACTTGAGACATGTCCCATGGGTAAGCACCAAATTATGACACTATTCATGATATTCTCTTACGCTTGCATACATGTGACTAGCATAATTGTTCTCCTAGAGGCTTCACTAAGCAGCAGATTGAAACAGATGAAGATACCCATATCCAATTATTGGATGAAGCTTGGCAAGTATTACTGAAGAGTTAAGGGAAGGATTGAAGGACCCAAAGGGGATAGGAACTCCACAGGAAGAATAGCACAGTCAAATAACCTGAACTCTTGTGGGATCTCAGAGGCTGGACTGTCAACTAAAGAACATACAGGGATTGAACTTTGCCTAAGTGCACACACGTAGCATAGGTGCAACTTAGTCTTTAAAGGGGCTCCCGTGAAACTGTTGCCTGTCTGTGGATCCTGTTCCCTAATTGTGCTGTATTTTCAGCCCACAGTGGGAGATGATGAATCTAATCTTGCAGAGACTTGATGTGCCAGGATGAGGGTACACCCAGAGGGGATCTCTGCCCTCCAAGAGAAGAAGGAAAGGGGAAATACAGGGAGGGACTGTGTATGCTGCAGAGGGGTGGCTGAAAGAGGCTGGCAGCTGGGCAGCATTCAGAATGTTAAGTGAATACATACAACCTTCTGGCACTGGGGTTGGGGTATGACATCACATTTACAGGAAAATAGACGATACTAGAAAAGAATCATCCAAAGAGGAGAAATCAAGACCTAGAAAAAAATATGATAAGAATTCACCTATAAATAATATTAACTAGTAGGTAAATTATATTCTAGCTAAAATCTACAGACCCAGAGAGGATCCAGGAAAAGAGAAGGCTATAAGGGGGAAGCATGGATCTCCCTAGAAAGGGAAAATAGAATAGATTCTGTGGGTGAATAAGAGTGACTGAGGACAGGCATGGAGGATCATGGATGAATCTAATCCATGGGGAGATGGAGGGAGACAGTGGAGTTCACAGAGAACCAGCTGGATTTAGGTGGCATTTTGGTTTAGTGTAGAAACTTAGTGGACTATTAAAATCCTAGAATATCCAGTGTGACCTTTGTGAGGACTCATTCTAATGAAGAATATAGAGTCTGACCTGGTAATCCTTTGTAGCCAGGCAGGACTTCAGTGGTGACAGTGGGTTACATTCAGCTGAGTTGTTTTCTGGGTAGGTCAAATGGACTTCCCTAAAGGAGTCTGGCTCATGGTAGGACAAAGATTATAAACACAGGCATGGGGAGGTCTTGTACAAGCTATGCCTTAATCTGTGTAAGCATCTTAAGAAGAATAACAACTTCTATACTACTTACACAGGAAAAATGGAAGAACTATATGAGCAGAAACTATCATACAATGGGACACACTCAGGAGGATTCTAATCAAACGGTGCTGCACAAGAGGAACTCAAGGTATCTCAATAACATTTCTGTATTAATCTACAGTGTTCTTGGGACTGATAACCACAGCCACATGTGGTAGGAAGAGTTGTATTCTCAGAATCTGAAGCAACCTCTCCCAAAGGTAGTGTCCCCAGACCAGTACCAACTCTCTTAAACATATTCCTAGTTTTTAAGAAGGAGCATCATTTTAATCTTTCTACCTCAGGGCCTTAGGGAAAACCCCCAAGGCTTAGGCTGCAGATAGTTCCTAGCTCTATCAAGCATGTTCCAGGGTCTCAGAAGGAGATATGTCATTTTCCATACATCCAGACCTCAGGGAGAGGCTAGCTCGATCAGGCCAGCCTTCAACACAATAGTGTTTTTGTTTGTTTGTTTGTTTGTTTGTTTTTTGTTTTTATTTTAACTGTCCAAATAGTTGTCACCTGGTGTCATCTTCCCCGTGTAGCAGAAGTATGCTTTCCTCAAGAAAACTGAACCTCTGTGGCACTCCAGGCCATAATGTTTATTGTGATCCAGTAATGCCACATTGAGCAGCTTGTTAGAGCTCTCAGTATGGGAATGGGCCTATTGACTCATTGTAAATTAGGGTTGTTTTCCTTTCTTATTATTTGGAGCCATATATCTGGACAATCCTGGTGAACAACAAAAGTGTATCCTAGCATTTTAATCTCTAACAGGCCTCATTAGCACACTACTTAACTGTGTTTTACAGGCAGTCCTCCCTCAGCTAAATTCTACTTCTTTTACATCAGAGTTTAATACTGGATTGCTACCTAATACATGGGATGCAACTTCCACAAAATTAACTCCAACTGTATCTTGCACATTAATGTGAACATGTAGAAACAAGTGTTTTTTGAGTTTGGCATCTTGCCAAGGATGTTTATTTTACACATAAGCCTTTTTGTAGATGCAGCCCCGCCGCAGTGAAGTTACTCTGTGTCCAGGGGTGGTTAGAATCACAAGAGACCTTACAGATAGCACCTATACCAGGAAAAGACACACCAAACTAGCTCCTGATGCTCAGTCCCTTACTCCTCTACATAGTTGTCAGTGACCCTGTGCTCACCATGATGAGATTCTGGAGCTTGCCTGATTTCATCTCACAGCATAACAAACCACTCAAGCGGGCTCAGTAATTAAGTGGAACCAGCCTCCTCCTGGCTCCTAGAAGAACCTATCTCCTCTTTGACTGGCAGGTTTGTTTGAAGCGTCTGATTGGCTAGCGTATCTTGAGTGACATGAGCACCTTCCCTAGGTTCGAGGTTCCTGGCCAGAATTCCAGGCAGACATTTTTTTCTGACTCTCCAAGGATTTGCATTTCAGTAGCACTTTTGCGTGACTTCCAGTAGCTTATCCATTTGTCTCCCATGTATTCCCATCGAGGACCCACCACTCCAGCTTGCACTGCTCAGCAGCCAGCTCCTCCCCTTTCTGGCTACTGAGCTTATGCTCACCAGCTCCTGACACACACAAAAAAATAACTTGCCTCAGATCAGGGTCATGGTGATCTCATATTCTTTGATGAACTTTCTCATCTTTGTTCATCTTAAGAAATTCCACAACCATAAATTCCACTTAGGACTAATCAGACTGCAAGTCAGTTAGAAATGTTCTAGCTAGCTTGCCAAAGTATCTTGGGTCAGAGTCAGCCACTGGGCAGCACTTCCTGAAAATGCACATGAGCTCACTGTTTTTTTTTTTTTTTTTTCCTTTATAATCTGGTCATGAGAAATGTTCATCATCTTGCCTTGGCACTCTAATTCTGAGCTGTGACTCCCTGATCCATTAGTATTAGACTGTGCATTCAATATCCCACCCCTGTTTGACTGAGATCAGTGTTTATGTGGGTTTTGGGGTAACTCTTGGCCTCAAACAGTTTGATTATGTTTACTTTTCTCTATTTATTCAACTGAGTTCTATATACTTCTGTATGTGGTTTTATAATAGTGGCTATTATCCTTTTGTTTCTTGTGCAGGCGTGATTTCCCTTTTTTCTGTTTTTGTATTTTTTGGTTTTATTTTTTGTCTGAACAATGTTTTATTGCCCTTTCAATTCTGAAGGATGGATTACCTCTATACAGTATTATTAGCTTGTAGCTGTTTTCCTCTCAAGATTTTGAACACTTTATCATCTCTCTTCTATTTTCTACTATAATGTAAATTTATGCTAAGAAAATTGACTTTATTTTAATGAAGATTCCCTTATGTTATGGCTTTATATAATCCTATGACCCATGTGATTGGATATTTGGGACACAGTTGATGTTAGCCATTTGGGAAGTAGAACTATTGGTGGGTGGGGCCTAGATGGAGTAAGTGGTTCACTGGGAGTTGATCCTTCAGGATTACAGTTCCTTTCTTTAATTTCCTCTCTTCTCCTCTGTCTTGCTTTCTCTCTCTTTCCTGGCCAGATCAATCTAACAAAGCGCTGACACATGCTCCACAAAAAATGTCTTATTAAATAACAAAGTTTCAACATCAAATTAATAAATCATCTTTCATGAATTGTAAAGAATATTATATAATAGTTTTAGGTTTGAGGGTACAGAATTGACAACTAAATTATAAAAATTTCAATTTGTAATGGAACATATTTTGAATATTATTTGTCTTTAAAATAAGCTTCATCAGCTGGGTGATGGTGGCACACGCCTTTAATCCCAGCACTTGGGAGATAGAGGCAGGCAGATTTCTGAGTTCAAGGCCAGCCTGGTCTACAAAGTGAGTTCCAGGACAGCCAGGGTTAAACAGAGAAACCCTGTGTTAAAAATAAGTAAATAAATAAATAAATAAATAAATAAATAAATAAATAAAATAAAATAAAATAAAATAAGCTTCATCAAAATGCACTCATTTTATTGATGTAATTCTTTTTTCATATCAGAAAAATATTTTTCTCTTATTAATTCATGTCAAATTTCAAAGTCATATCTAAATGTACCAGTTTAATTTCAGAACTGTTTCCAGACTCTTCTTCATTAGTAATGTCACTTCCCTTTTTTTTCAGTGATTCAAGACTTATTCTACATATGTTTTGAAAAGAATTAAACATTTACACATAGTTTTTGGCTATTTGTATATTTTAATATATGATTAGAAATTCTTTATTTAAAGGTCATATAGTTCATCTGAATTCAAAAACAAAACTTGCAATCCTGTAATATGAGAAGTGAGAAACGTCTTATAAGAATGCCATATTCTGTGTACCTGAAATATATAATCCTTATTAGAGAAGCCAGTATAAAGTTATTACAATTATTAATTTTAATACCAAAGAACTTTCACTTTGAAGTAAAAATGCTTCTCAGGAGCTTTTTTAAGGCACCCTTTACATCCTTGTTCCTAAGGGTATAGATGAAAGGATTCAGTGTAGGAGTTATCACTGCATAAAAGAGAGCCATGAACTTGGGTTGGTCCCTTGTGATGGATGAAGAAGGCTGAAGGTACATGCTAATGGCTGGACCATAAAATAAAGAAACTACAATGAGATGAGAAGAACATGTCCCAAAGGCTTTCCTTCTTCCTTCAGAAGATTTAATTCTAAGTACTGCACACCCAATATTAACATAAGAAGCAAGAATTAAGCACAGAGGAACAGCCAATATAAAAATGCATACCACAGAAAGTGCTAGCTCATTAAATTCCTTTTCACCACAGGCAGTTTTTATGAGAACTGGGATTTCACACAATAAATGATCCAATTTATTTGTGCCACACAATGGCAATTGTAATGTAAGTGTAGCCTCTGAAAAAGCAAAGATCACTCCAGTCAGCCACATAACAGATACTAACAAAATGCACACTCGTTGATTCATGATGAGGGTGTAGTGGAGAGGTCTGCAGATAGCCACATATCGATCAAAGGACATAATAGCCAAAAGTAGACATTCTGTGCCTCCCATTATGTGGAAGACATAAAGTTGAACAACACATCCAATGTAACTAATGGTTTTTATGGAGCTCCCCAGGTTAAAAAGCATCTGAGGCACAATGCTTGTGGTGTAGCACATGTCCAGAAAGGAGAGGTTTGTGAGGAAAAAGTACATGGGGCTGTGGAGACGAGGGTCTAAGGTGGACACTAGAATGATGGCAATGTTCCCCATCAAAGCCATGGGATATGTTATCAGAAGAGTAACAAAGAGAGGGAGTTCCAGCCAAGAATGGTCAGCAAAGCCCAGTAGGATGAATTCTTTTGGGTGGCTTTCATTGGTTACAGCCATTCTCCTTTGATTTATTTTATCTACAGTTTGGAAGTGCCATGTTAACTTAAACAATAGATAAATAAAATAAAGAAAAAATTATTGAAATCCAAGAGAAGTGTCAGTCACATACAACGATAAATCCATAAAATAACAGTAGTTGTTTTTTTATTGTTGGGATCGGGAGAGCTTACACAGTGCTTAAGAGAACAAATAGTTTTTCTTGGAAACCAAACATGTATTTCCAGTACCATGATGAGTGTAGCAAAAGTACCTACATCTCCAGCTCCAGAGAATAAAATGCCCATTTCTGTCCTTGTGTGGACACACTCCCACAAGCACACATAGGCATAAATAAAATAATAAGAAAAATTAAAAGTCAAGTTCTATCTTTAACCCTAAACGCCAAGAGTATGGCATACTGTACTTCAATTCTTTAACAAAAGTTTCTGCCATATTACATTACTGTGTCCTGAATAGCTATTTTTCATAAGTAAAGTACAAAAAAAATCCATGATAAACATTAATAAATATCTGATCATGAAGCTGCTACTATAGAACATTCTTTCAAGAATTCTACCCACAGATTAAAACAAACCCACCAACCAACAAAGCAAAACAAAATCCCCATGACTATGAATGTACAGAAAAGAATGCAGCTTAAGTAAGGTAATAAATACTAGTATAAAGATTATAGAAGAGCCAAACAGTATGAAATTGAAAACATAATAGGAAGTCATACATACCTTTCAGAATTAAGTATGAATTAATAATCTCAATCTTCCAATTAAAAGGCAGAGACTGCCAGACTGGAATGAGATACAGGAAGCCATTATTCATAGCACGTAAAAAACAAACAAACATTTGCAAAGTCAAACTGAATAAAAGTGAAATTGCCAGAAAAATAGATTCTAAAAGCAAATATTATTAGTTATAAAAAGGATACCTTTTTACTAGTAAAAGAAACTGTCCAACAGGGGTGCCAAAATTCATGAGGATTGAATCATACAGGAAACGTTAGCATATCCAATTTCAATAAGGAGTACTAAACCAAAAGAAATGAAAAAATTCTAACATAATAGCAGATGACTACCTTATGAATAATAGACAGACCATTCAGGCAAACAAAACAAAACAGAGAAACAGCTAATAACCCAATAAAGACACATACTAAATAAAACAAACAAAAAAAATCCTTTTTTTTTTGGTTGTTATTATTGTTTGCTTGTGTATTTTTTGCTTCCCCTTATCCCTCTAAAACAGGGTTTCTCCATTTAACCTTGGATGTACTGGAACTTTCTTTTTAGATATGGCTGGCATTAAACTCAGAGATCTGCCTGCCTCTGCTTCGTGAGTACTAGGACTAATGACATGCACCTCCACGACCCAGAAGCATGTAAATAAATTTAAAAATGAATTAATCTCTCAAATATATAATTGAATATATTATAGATCAACAGATATAGAATCTGCAGAAATTATATTAAACATGGTAACTAAACAATGTATCTTTAAATGATGAGTGTTATCACTGGAGAATTTTGGAAGTAAATTAATTATTTCCTAAAATTACATGAAAAAACAAATACAATGTAACATTAGCCAAAGGAACAGAATGAAAGCTATTATGAGATTATAGCTGTTGTTGGTCTGTATTGAAACAAGTGGAAATGTGATCTAAATAAATTACATATTAAGGTACATAAAGGGTTTAAGAAAAGAAGAACTACAAATATCAAAATTATTAGAAGAAAAAGGGTAATAAAAATAGGCAGAAATGTAATCCCCTTTAAATTTGAAAAGTCTGCAAGAAATCCAAAGCACATCTATGAATAAATAAATCTGAACAAGTTTCAAAATAAAAAACTGAAGTGGTCAAGAAAAGTGAGAGTAAAACAAGGAATCTGACAACATAACAAAGATCCAGACTGAATTGATTTATTGATACATTCCAACAGATTTTAAGAGACAAACCATTTCCAATGCTATTCAAAGCGTTTAACTAAGGAGAAATGAAGGAAGAGTAAACATGTATCATGTGAATCTAGCAATACCCTGGAACTCAAACAGGCTCAGAACAAAGCAAAAAGGAGGAAATATAAACATCATGATCAGGTAGGATTCACTGTAGGAAACCTAAGATGGTTCAACATATAAACCAATCATTAAAATATGACACAGAAATCAAAGAAATTAAATATCTTTATAATAGAAACTTCAGAAGTGAAGAAACTTCAGAATATAGTAAAAGGAAGAAAGAATTTTCATGTTTGTCAGATTAACAGAATTTATGGTATTAAAGTGGTGCACTGCCAAAAGCAATATACAAAATCAATACAATGCCCATTAAGTTCCAATGATATTCTTCACAGGAATAGAAATAGCAGTGTTCGAATTCATGTGGAAAATTAAATAATTTGAAGAGCCAAAGCATTCCTAAGCAAAAGGAGCAGCAATAGAGATGTCACAGTACCTGCTATAAACTACCAGCATAATTTAAAATTGCAAAAGCCGAATGACACTGGCTCAAAAGCAAAAATATATGCAGATAGAGAATAGAAGATTTACACAAAAATTTTCCCTAGTACCGGAAAAAAGAAAATTATATCATCATAGAAAATGCATGGATATAGAAATGTTTGTGTTGAGTGAAATCAGTTGGTTTTATAGATACAAACACTGTATGATTTTTAAAATATGGACAAAATAGTAAGTGAGTATATGACAGTAAAAAGAGAAGAACTAGTTATTCAGGAGGGAGAAGGTGAAGGTAAGGAGACCAGTAGAGAGCATGTGTATAACCAAAGTTGGAATGTCATTTTGAAATGTCTAATTTTCAAGGTAATAAACGTTAATGAAGAAGGAGTTAGCACAGTTTCCAGTGACCAATTCAACAAATTCAAATACATTCTTAAATTGTAGTTAATTGGCATCAGGAAAATCATCAGTATCCCAATTAAGCACCGAGAACTTTTGAAAACCAACATGTTTTCTATGGACTCTTGAAATTAGGAATTTGTACTTTCAATGTTTTACCATGTCATTTAAGACATTAATTATTTTAATATTTAGGCCTTTCTAATTATTAGAAGATCATAGTAATAAATAGCTATCTAAATATGGTATCTAAAATTTCATTTGGAGGTAGATGGAAAATGAATTAAGGAGATCAAAAGTTTGAGTCTTCAGGACATTGGGTGATTAGTAATTAGGTAAAATTACTGTCACTCTTCATATTCTTGATAGGCTATCACACAACTGAAAGAAAGCATTCATAGTTTAGTTATAAACAGCTTTGTGTTGACAAGTAACTTCTGAAAATTCCATGAAGAAGAGAAAGTAAAAACTGTCTTTTGGTACCTTAAGAATGTGATCTGGTAGTATAAGACCACCATCTGATTAGTAAATTAATACTTTAGTAATTTTAGTAGGTAAAGTCCTAAATTGTTTTGTCACTTCCATAACATCTTAACTCTTTAGTTGAATAGTCCCACCTGATAGGAGATTTAGGCTCTCATGAAATGTGCTTCACACCTGAAAGAGAAGAACAATACACAAATTTGTAATATCTAATCTATGTCCCAACACCCTGTGCTACTATACCAGTTGGTTCTGATATTTGTAATGTTCTTTATAGATAAAAACTTAATACAGTTAATACAGTTATCTTGGATTGTAAATAACAGCACTAGGTGTGTTTCATGAATGAGGGTGACACCTGTATACTTCATTTAGCTGCCTTAATTCATGATTCTACTTTAAAACGATTTGAATTTGAAAACAAATCTTGAACTAATTTCTTTTATGATTGAAAACAAGATGTGAAATAAATTACAATGGGTTGGGGAGATAGCTCAGTAAGAGCTTTCATGCAAGCAGAGTTAGGATTCAAGTTCAGTACTCAGTACATATGTTAAAAAAAACTGGGTGTGATGGTGTGTACTTGTAATCTCGACAGTGGGGTAGTAGAAAATCACAACTCCCTGCTACTTTGTGGCCAGCCACAGCAGGATAATTGCAGAACTCCAAGTCAGTGAGAGACCTTAGCTCATAAAACAAGGTATACAGCCTTTAAAGAACAACATTAGACATTGCCATTTGTCTTCCACATGTGCATACACATAGCCTCTCTCTTTCTTTTCCTGTCCCTTCCTCCTCTCTCTCAAACACACAAATCTACCCACTCCACATACAAAGAATTTTACATTATTTAAAAAATTTTTAATAATTTCAGTTTTCACATACTATCAATTACAATGTAAGATGTATATTGTCTATTTATCTAGCATTTTTATATTCACATTTAATTTGGTCAGCCATTGACTGTTCTTAAAGCTTTTAAAAGGGTATTTCATATTACAAATTCGCCTAAAGTTTACTATAATGGACTACAAGAGTGGTGATCCCTCTACTATTCTGTTGACATCTTAATACATTTTGTATTATACAAATGTTGTTCATATTGTATAAGGTTAGTTTTGATTTTATAAATGCAAGAATAATTTTTGGCCATTTTATTTCNCTTGGTAATTTATCAACTACACAGATGCTCCTTACTTGTGATTTACTCTGAAATATATCTATGCTCTTTAATTATATCATAATATCCCATCCTTTACATTTCATGCTCATATTCATTTAATTTAGCTTGTTATCTTATCTCTTTTGTATTTTCTGCTTTAAGTAACTTTCTATTTTATATCACTATAGAGATCTATTTTCTTACAAAATTTAGTCATTTTAATGATTTGTAGACTGCATTCATCTGGGGATCTTTGAGCATCAGCTCATCTGTTTATTCTGCTATTTCTCAGTTATACTTAGTTTTAATCAAATGCTATTTAATTTAATTTAACTTACGGCATTTATTAGATATAAACAGAGTTAAAGACCAAACACATTAATAATTTTTTGTCTGACCCTAAAACCTAAATATGAAATCTGTCTCTCTCTGTGTTTCTGTTTCTGTTTCTGTTTCTGTTTCTGTTTCTGATTTTCTCTCTCTCTCTCTCTCTCTCTCTCTCTCTCTCTCTCTCTCTCTCTCACACACACACACACACACACACACACACACAGACATACACACATACATACCCTTACACCAACCCCCTCATATGGATAATATATCACAGAAACCATGAAATTTACTCAAAACTGATTCCTTTGGTATATTTTAACAATTAAATAAAGACAATATTTTGTTTATATATTCAGTATATGTCAAAACTCTAATTTCTCAAGTTTATACAAATTTAAGATAAAGAGACTGAGAAAAAAATCAAATAGGATGCTAGTTGTTTATAAAACTCCTGAACAAAATATTTCTAATTTTAGAGATTTCCTGAGGTAAAATATTGTATATTAATTTATAAAATAGATACCAGTATCCAAACATGTTTCTACCTTCCCTGAGACCTCATGGCATTTGAAACACTTTGTTATTTGACTTGTTTTTACATCTTCCACTGGAGCTAAATTATGAAAAGATTCATTTAAATCTTTCAGATTTTAGAGAAAAGAAAAAGTATTGCCCACAGGAACATAATCAATCATAAATCTCATAACTTACTTTTATAGTTGGCACAAGTGCCATAGAACCTACACCAGGCAGCCAGTAGTAGAAAGTATCAAGCACAGTTTGTGAGTATACTACTGTATGCTTGCTGTATGTAGCCTCTAATATTGGAGGCATTGTTTTCAACCAGACCATTCATTTATCACTCTCCCAGGTGTATTAGAACAGAAAATTCCTTGGGAGAGTGCTCTCAGTGGAAATGTTTCCTATGTACAATTAGCAGATACTAAACAGAGGTTGGGAGATATCTTCTCTTTTCAGACATGCTTTGAAGTAAACACATTAAAACTCACAAAATACTTTATATAAGTGTTACATTGAATGTAATTAAGTAAGTACATTAAGCAATACATGAGTAAACGAGTCTTTGGAATTTATATAAGAATTTAAGTACCTTGATTCATTCTTATAGTAATTCATATATTTTTGAAACAATTGAAGTTATAATCCATGCTGTTGCCAAGACTAAGAGAAATGTGAACACAAAGCCAGTTAGAAATCTTTCATCTACAATTGTATACTGTCTGCAAATTATGCTAGAGCAATGGTGTCACAAAATTTGTAGGAGTAACCAACCAATGACTGATTTGACTTAAGGGTCACTCCATGAGATGTATCCCATATCCAACACTGCTTGGGTGACTAGGAAACTGAGACATGATAACTCAGAGACTTTTGATAAAATAAAATAACACTAGTCTGAAAATAGAAAAAAATATACAGTGAGAAAATTATTCCTAATGGTGTTTTTCAACACTCATAAATGAGTGCTTTGCTCAATCA
Organism: Mus pahari; assembly: GCF_900095145.1. NCBI lineage: Eukaryota > Metazoa > Chordata > Mammalia > Rodentia > Muridae > Mus > Mus pahari. Next base: position 6,259,423 of record NC_034607.1, on the reverse strand, counting down.
TCATCAGAGAAAGTTCTTCCTACAGTAGATGGGAACACATAGAGAGAGAGACTCATAGACAGACACTATATACAGAGTAAAAGACCTTGCAACACTAAGCCTTCAATGTGAGGCCTTTATCAATTTGCTCACCTCAGAGCTCAGAAACACCATGGAAGTTGAGGCAGAAAGAGATCAAGATCTAGAGGAATGTAAGATACTAAGAAAACAAGGCCCTGGAAATCAGCACAAGCAAAGCTTTGAGACTGAAGATGTATAGAGAAGCCTCACACAGATTTGAACCAAACCCTCTGCTTAGATATTACTGCCTCCAGTTTATTGGTTTTTGTTTGTTGTTTGAGATTCCTCCATGTGTGAACAAGTAGGTCCTTGATAATCATGCTTTCTCTTGGGCTATTTTCTTTCTGTTGGTTTGACTTGCTCAAGTTCAATGTGAGTTTTTGTTTTAATTTTATTATAATTTATTTTGGTACATTAAAAAACTGAACCGAGCAGTGGTGGCACATGCCTTTAATCCCAGCACTTGGGAGGCGGAGGTAGATGGATTTCTGAGTTCGAGGCCAGCCTGGTCTACAGAATTGCCAGAGCTACACAAAGAAACCCTGTCTCGGAAAAATAAAACCAAAAAACCAAAAAAAAAAAAAAAAAAAAGCTGAAAGAGTGAATGAATGAATGAATGAATGAAAGCTTAATTGTGGTCAGACTTGCTTAGAGGCATATAGGCAAGATTTCCTCCATGCAAACATTTCCCTGCACCCACCCTGAGTCTTCTGGTGCATACCAAAGTGCCTTGGATGGACTGCTGTCCCCCAGACCTTCACTGTCCATCCAACTCTCCAACTACCTTCATCAATCCTGCTTATACAGAACCATAGAGGTTATATATTTACCCTGCTCCCATTCCACTGTCCCCTGCCCATAGTCCTCTGGGGTATGCTCAGCTGTCCAGAGCAGCATCTTATCATCTGGAACTCCATTTTTCCATCACCTCTCTGCCTGCCTTCTCCACCCCACCCCAATCTCCTTACAACCTTGTCCTCAGGAGCACACTTAACTGCTAGAGGACTTATAATGCCTTCTGAGTTCCATTGTCTAGCCTAAAGATAACCAAAAGAGGCCTGCCCCATCAGGATCATCAAGGATAGCATCCACACCTCCACATACACACTCACACATGCTACAACTGAAACATCCAAGGACAAATATATGGCTAAAGACAAGCATAGGAACACAATTCAAAGAAGCAAGGGCAGTATAATACCTTCGGAGCACAGTTATCTTACTACAGCAAGCCCTGGATATCCTAACAAACAAAGTACAGGAAAATAATTATGAACCCATTTTATAAAGATGATAGAGGTTTTTAAGAAGAAAATGAATAAATTGTTTAAAGAAATACAGGGAAAAAACAGGCAGAAGCTTTTAAAAAGAATAAATATAAATCTCTGAAAAAAATACAGAAAATACAATTAAACCTATGAAGGAAATAAATAAAACTATACAAGACCTAAAACTGAAAATAGAAGCAATAATGAAAAGACAAACGGAGAGAACCTTTGAGATGGAAAACCTAGAGAAGGGAACAGGAACAACAGATACAAGCATCACCAACAGAATACGAGAGACAGAAGATGGAATCTCAAATGTAGAAGGTATAATATAAGAAACTGAACACCAGACAAAAAAGTTAAATCAAAATTTTCTGTCATAAAACATCCAGGAAATATGGGCTCTCATGAAAAGCACTAACCTAAGAATAATAGAAATAAAACCTGGGGAAGTATCCCAGCTCAAAGGACCAGAAAAATATTTTCAATAAAATCTTAGAAGAAAACATTCTCAACCTAAATAAGAGGTGTTGATAAATATACAAGAAGCATATAGAAAGCCAGTTACATTGGACCACAAAAGAAAAATACCCACCACATAGTAACTAAAACTCTAAATGTACAGAACATAAAAAGAATATTAAAAGCTGTAAGGGAAAAATTCCAGGTATTGAATAAAGTCAGACCTATTAGAATAGCACACAATATGTCTTGATAGAGATAAAAAGCACAGGGCCTGGACAGATTTCTTGCAGCCTCAAAAAACTTACACATGCCAACCTAGGAAACTAAACCCAGAAAAATTCTAAATCACCACAGAGGGAGGAACCAAGATATTTCAAAACAAAACCAAATTCAAATAAGAGCTATCCAGAAATCTCCAAAAAATACTAGAATGAAAACTCCATTCCCAAGGAATATAATACCATAAAAATCAGAAGAAATAAATAATTACATGCCAGCAAAACAAAGGAATTATACACACATACATGCACACACACACACACACACACACACACACACACACATGCACACAAGCACATTAACTCCACCAATTTAAAAATAACAGGAGTAAACAGCCACTCTTTATTAATATCTGTCAACATTAATGGACTCAATTACCCTATTAAAAGACACAGGCTGACAAAATGGGTGTGAAAACAGCACCCGCCATTCTGTTGCATACAAGAAACACACCTCAACAATAAAGATAGAAAAGTCCTCAGAGTAAAAGGTTATCCAGGATAACTGACTCAAGAAGCAAGCTGGAGCAGCCATTCTAATATTTAGTGAAATAGACTTTCAACCAAAATAAGGGAAAGAGACAGAGAAGGAAACTTCATACTCATCAAAGGAAAAATCCACCAAGAGGACATCTCAGTTCTGAACATCTATGTCCCAAAGGCATGGGCAACCGCATTTGTAAAGGAAACATTGCTAAAGCTTAAATTGCACGTTGAACCCCATACATTAATAGTGGTAGATTCTAATACTGCACTCTCATCAATCAACATGTCATCCAGACAATAATGAACAGAAAAATAATAAACCTACCAGATATTTTGAATCAAATGAACTGAGCTGATGTCTACAGGACATTTTATCAAAACACAAATGAATATACCTTCTCAATACATCATGAACTTTCACCATAATTGATCATAATGTTGGGTTGAAACCAATCATCCACAGGTATAAGAAATTTAAAATAATTCCTTCTATCTTATCAGACAACCATGGATTAATGCTGGACTTAACAACAACAGAAACAACAGAAAACCTACACAGTCATGGAAAGCGAACAACTATTTATGATCTCTGGGTCACTGAGTAAAGAAATAAGAAACGACGAAAGAAATTAAAGACTTTTCAGACTTCAATGAAAATGAAGGCGGAACATACACAAATTTATGGGAAACAATGAAAGCCGTGCTAGAGGAAAGTTATAGCAGTGAATGCCTCCGTAAAGAAATTAGAGAGTTGTTTTACTAACAATGTAAAAGTACATCTGAACACTCTAAGAAAATGTAAACACACAGATGATAAGATGGCAGGAAATAATCAAAATCCGGGCAGAGATCATAATAGTTTTAAAAAACAAAATAAAACAAAATGATAACACTACAAAGGATCAACAAAACTATTTGCCAGGCACTGGCATAGCCTCCCCAGAGAGAGCTATATCAGGGTCCTCTCAGCAAAATCTTTCTGCAACATGCAATAGATTCTGGGGTTGGTGGTTGTATATGCGATGGAACCCCAGGTGGGGAAGTCTCTGGATGGTCCTTCCTTCTGTCTCAGCTCAAAACTTTGTCTCTGTAAATTCTTCCATGGATATGTTCCCCATTCTAAGAAGGAGCAAAATATCCACACATTGATTTCTTATTCTTGAGTTTCATGTGTTTTGCAAATTTTATCTTGGATATTTTAAGTTTCTGGGTTAATATCTGCTTATCAGTGAGTGCATATCCTGTGTGTTCTTCTGTGATTGGGTTACCTTACTCAGGAAAATATCCTCCAGATCCATCCATTTGTCTAAGAATTCCATGAATTAAATTGTTTTTAATTGGCAAGTAGTACTCCATTACATAAATGTACTACATTTTCTGTATCCATTTCTCTGTCAAGGGACATCTGGGTTCTTTCCAGCTTCTGAATATTATAAATAAGGCTGCAATGAACATAGTGGAGCATATGTCCTTATTACAAGTTGGAACATCTTCTGGGTATATGCCCAGGAGAGGAATTGCTGGATCTTCCAGTAGTACTATGTCGAATATTCTGAGGAAATGCCAGACTGATTTCCAGAGTGCTTGCACCAGCTTGCAATACCACCAACAATGGGGAAATGTTCCTCTTTATCCACATCCTCTCCAACATCTGCTGTTACCTGAATTTTTGAACTTAGCCATTCTGACTGGTGTGAGGTGGAATCTCAAGGTCGTTTTTATTTGCATTTCCCTGATGATTAAGGATGTTGAACATTATTTCAGGTGCTTCTCAGTCATTCGGTATTCCTCAGTTGAGAATTCTTTGTTTATCTCTGTACCCCATTTTTAATAGGGTTAGTTGGTTTCTGGAGTCCATCTTCTTGACTTCTTTATACATATTGGATATTAGTCCCCTATCTGCTTTCGGATCAGTAAAGATCCTTTCCAAATCTGTTGGTGGCCTTTTTGTCTTATTGACAGTGTCTTTTGCCTTACAGAAGCTTTGAAATTTTATGAGGTCTCATTTGTTGATTCTTGATATTATAGTACAAGGCATTACTGTTCTGTTCAGGAATTTTTCACCAGTGCCCATATCTTTGAGGCTTTTCCCACTTTCTACTCTATAAGTTTCAGTGTCTCTGGTTTTATGTGGAGTTCCTTAATCCACATAGACTTGAGCTTTGTACAGGGAGATAAGAATGGATCAGTTCGCATTCGACTACATGATAACCACCAGTTGTTGAAAATGCTGTCTTTTTTCAACTAGATTGTTTTAGCTCACTTGTCAAAGATCAAGAGACCATAGGTGTTTGGGTTCATTTCTGGGTCTTCAAATATATTTAATTTGTCTACCTGTCTGAGGCTGTACCAGTAATGTCTTAGTCAGTGTTTCTTTTCCTGCACAAACGTCATGACCAAGAAGCAAGTTAGGGAGGAAAGGGTTGATTTGGCTTACACTTCCACATTGCTGTTCATCACTAAGGAAGTCAGGACTGGAACTCAAGCAGGTCAGGAAGCAGGAGCTGATGCAGAAGCCATGGATAGATATTCCTTACTGGCTTGCTTCCCCTGCCTTGCTCAGCCTGCTCTTTTATAGAACCAAGACTACCAGCCCAGAGATGGCACCACCCACAAGGATATCTCCCCTGATTGATTACTAGTTGAGAAAATGCCTTACAGCTGGATCTTGTGGAGGCAATTCCCCCAACTGAAGCTCCTTTCTCTGTGACAACTCCAGCTTGTGTCAATTTGACACAAAATTAGCCAATACAGTTACCATGTAGTTTTTATCACAATTACTCTGGAGTACAGCTTGAGGTCAGGCATGGTGATTCCACCAGAAGTTCTTTTATGGTTGAGAAGAGTTTTTGTTATCCTGGGTTTTTTGTTATAACAGATGAGTTTACAAATTGCCCCTTCTAAATCTATGAAGGACTGAAATGGAATTTTGATGGGGATTGCATTGAATCTGTAGATTTTTTTCAGCAAGATGGCCATTTTTTACAATATTAATCCTGCCAATCCATGAGCATAGGAGATCTTTCCATCTAGGATCTCTTTTAATTTCTTTCTTCAGAGACTTGAAGTTCTTATCATACATATCTTTCACTTAGAGTCACACCAAGGTATTTTATGTTATTTGTGACTATTGTGAAAGGTGTTGTTTCTCACACTTCTTTCTCAACCTGTTTATCCTTTGTGTAGAGAAAGGCCACTGATTTGTTTGAGTTACTTTTATATCCAGCTACTTCACTGTAGCTGTTTATCAGGCTTAGGAGTTCTCTTGTGGAATTTTTAGGGTCACTTATATGAACTATAATATCATCTGCAAATAGTGATATTTTGACTTCTTCCTTTCAAATTTTTATTCCCTTGACCTCCTTTTGTTGTCTAATTGTTCTGGCTAGGATTTTGAGTACTATATTGAATAAGTAGGGAGAATGTGGGGAGCCTTGTCTAGTCCCTGATTTTACTGGGATTGCTTCCAGTTTCTCTCCATTTAGTATGATGTTGACTGCTGATTTGCTGTGTATTGCTTTTATTATGTTTAGGTATGGGCCTTGCATTTCTGATCTTTCCAAGACTTTTATCATGATCGGGTGATGGACTTTGTCAAATGCTTTCTCAGCATCTAATGTGATGATCATGTGAGTTTTGTCTTTGAGTTTGTTTATATAGTGGAATAAGTTGATGGATTTCCATATATTGAACCATCCCTGCGTTCCTGGAATGAAGCCTACTTGATCATATTGGGTGATCATTTTGATGTGCTTTTGATTCAGTTTGCAAGGATTTTATTGAGTATTTTTGTATCAATATTCATAATGGAAATTGGTCTGAAGTTCTCTTTCTTTGTTGGGTCTTCGTGTGGTTTAGGTGTCAGAGTAATTGTGGCTTCATAGAATGAAATTGGTAGAGTACCTTCAGTTTCTATTTTGTGGAATAGTTTGAGGAGAATTGGAATTAGGTCTTCTTTGAAGGTCTAATAGAACTGCACTAATCCCATCTGGTCCTGGGCTTTTTTTGTGTTTTTTTTTTTTTTTTTTTTTTTTTTTTTTTTTTT
>NC_034607.1:6241765-6252739 GCF_900095145.1 Mus pahari | reverse complement strand
GCTTCTATTTCTTTAGTGGATATAGGAACATTTATGTCATTAATCTGATCCTGATTTTTGTCCATTTCATCCAGGTTTTCCTGTTTTGTTGAGTATAGCCTTTTGTAGCAGGATCTGATGATGTTTTGGATTTCCTCAGGTTCTGTGGTAGGTCTTGCTTTTCATTTCTGATTTTGCTAATTAGGATTCTGTCCCTTTACCCTCTAGATAGTCTGGAAAAGGTTTTATCTCTCTTATTGATTTTCTCAAAGAACTAGTTCCTGGTTTGGTTGATACTTTTTATAGTTCTTTTTGTTTCTACTTGGTTGATTTCTGCCCCATGTTTCATTATTTCCTGCTGTCTACTCCTCTATGGTGAATCTGCTTCCTTTTGTTCTACAGATTTTAGGTGTGTTGTCAAGCTGCTAGTGTATGCTTTGTCTAGTTTTTTGTTTTTGTTGTTGTTGTTGTTTTGTTTTTGTTTTTTTGTTTGTTTGTTTGTTTTGCTTTTTTGTTTTTTTGCTTCACTCAGAGCTATGAGATTTACTCTTAGGACTGCTTTCATTCTATCCAATAAGTTTGAATATGTTAAGTCTTCATTTTCATTAAACTCTAAAAAGTCTTTAATTTCTTTCTTTATTTCTTCCTTGTCCAAGATATCATTGAATAGAGAGTTGCTCAGCTTCCACGTGAATGTTGGCTTTCTATTATTTATGTTGTTATTGAAGATCAGCCTTAGTCTGTGGTTATCTGATAATATGCATGGGATAATTTCAATATTTTTAAATCTGTTGAGACCTGTTTTGTGACCAATTATGCCCAATTATACATTCAATTTTGGAGAAGGTGCCTGAGGTGCTGAAAAAAATGCATATCCTTTTGTTTTAGGACAAAATGTTCTGTAGATATCTGTTAAATCCATATGTTTCATAACTTCTATTAGTTTCAATGTGTCTCTGTTTAGTTTCTGTTTCCAGAATCTGTCCATTGATGAGAGTGGGGTGTTGAAGTCTCTCACTATTATTGTGTGAGGTGCAATTTGTGCTTTGAGCTTTAGCATGGTTTCTTTAATGCATGTGGATGTCCTTGCATTTGGAGCATGGATATTCAGAATTAAGAATTAACCTTGGAAGATTTTACCTGAGTATTAGTATGAAGTGCCCTTCCTTGTCTTTTTGATAACTTTGAGTTCGAAGTTGATTTTATTTGATAATAGAATGGCTACTCCAGCTTGTTTCTTTGGACCATTTGTGTGGAAATTTGTTTTCCAGCCTTTTTTCTCTGAAGTAGTGTCTGTCTTTTTCCCTGAGGTGGGTTGCCTGTAAACAGCAAAAAGTTGGATCCTGTTTATTTAGCCAGTGTGTTAGTCTATGTCTTTTCATTGGGGAATTGAGTCTATTGATATTAAGGAAAAGCAATTGTTCTTTCCTGTTGTGTTTGTTGTTAGAGTTGGGTTTCTGTTCTCGAGGCTGTCATTTTTTAGGTTTGTTAAAGGATTACTTTCTTGCTTTTTCTAAGGAGTAATTTCCATCTTTGTGTTGGTGTTTTCCCTTTATTTTCATTTGAAGAGGTGAATTCTTGGAAAAATGTATGACTTCAGTTTTAAAAGGAAAACTTTGGTTTCTCCATTTATGGTAATTGAGAGTTTTGCTGGACATAGTAGCATGTGCTCGCATTTTTGTTGTCTTAGGGTCTGTATAACATCTGTGCAGGATATTCTGGGTTTCATAGCCTCTGGTGATAAGTCTGGTGTAATTCTAATAGGTCTGCCTTTATATGTTACTTGATCTTTTTCCCTTACTGCTTTAAATTTTTATCTTTATTTAGTGCATTTATTGTTCTGATTATTATTTGTTGGAAGTAATTTCTTTTCTGTTCCAGTCTATTTGGTGTTCTGCAGGCTTCTTATATGTTCATGTGCCTCTCTTTCTTTAGGTTGGGGATGTTTTATTCTATAATTTTATTGAAAATATTTACTGGTCCTTTAAGTTGAAATCTTCATTCTCATCTATATCTATTATCCTTAGGTTTGGTCTTCTTATTGTGTCCTGGATTTCCTGGATGTTTTGGGTTAGGATCTTTTTGCATTTTGCATTTTCTTTGATTATTGTGTTCATGGTCTCTCTTGAATATTCTGCATCTGAGATTCTCTCTTCCATCTCTTGTATTCTGTTGCTGATGTTCGCATCTATGGTTCCTGATTTTTTTCCTAGGTTTTCTATCTCCAGAGTTGTCTCCCTTTGTGTTTTCTTCATTTATTCTACTTCCATTTTTAGATATTGGATGGTTTTGTTCAATTCAATAATCTGTTTGATTGTGTTTTCCTGTAAGTCTTTAAGGGAATTTTTGTGTTTCTTCTTTAATGACTTCTACCTGTTTAGCAATGTTTTCCTGTAATTCTTTAAGGACTTTGACCTGTTTAGAATGTTCTCCTGTATTTCTTTAAGTGAGTTATTAATGCCCTTCTTAAAATCCTCTAACAGCATCATGAGATTTTTTTTAAATACGAATCTTTCTTTTGGGGTGTTTTGGGGTATCCAGGACTTTCTGTTATGGACATACTGAGCCCAATGATGCTGAGTAATCTTGGTTTCTGTTAGTAAGATTCTTATGTTTGCCTTTTGCCATCTGGTATTCTCTGGTATTAGATGTTCTAGCTGTCAGACTAGAGCTTGTTCCTCCTGTGATTCTTTAGCCTCTGTCAACACTCCTGGGAATCCAACACTCTCCTCAGTTCCAGTGGTCAGAGCACTCTCAGTAGGCAAGCTCTCCTCTTGCAGGGAAGGTACACAGAAGTCTGGAGCTCCAATGCACCTCCTGAGTTCTGGGGTCAGAGCCCTCCTTGGAGGCCAACTCTCCTTGGTAGGGGAAGGTGCCCAGTGGTCTGTGTCTCAGCTCTGCCTCCTGGCTGAGGATGAAGGCCCAAAGGGACCCTGTCCAAGAAGCTCTGTTGCTTCTGCCACCGGCGTGCATTCCTTGGTAGACTGGTCTCAATGATTCCAAGATCCTGAGTGTGCTAGGGCCTGCCGAGTTTGTGCCCAAGATGGAGCTGGGCTAGCACTGACAGGAATGAACCCCAGCTGCTGCTTGAGTGGATTTCCTTTGTCTCTGTTCCTGCTGGCACAAGACCCTCTGGGTTTTTTGGAACAGATGTTGTGTTCCACTCACCAGTGATCTCAAGATCCTGGGTGTGCTAGGATGCCTGCAGAGTAAAGAGTCCTCTGGGTACCTTGGGACCCTCTGCCAAGTTCGTGCCCAAGATTGCATGGGTAATGGATGATTTTCTAGACAGATACCTCTTAACAAAGTTAAATCAAGATTAGGTAAACTATTTAAACAACCTTATTATCCCAAAGGAAATAGAAGAGGTAATTAGAAGTCTCCCAAACAAACAAAAACAAAAACAAAACAAACAAACAAACAAAAAGCCCAAGTCCATATGATTTTAGTGCAGAATTCTTCCATACTTTCAAAGAGGAGCTAATAGCAATACTCGGCAATGTATTCTACAAAGTACAGATGATACACTGCTAAACTCATATTCTATGAGGCCACAGTCACCCTGATACCTAAACTGCACAATTACTCAACCAAGAAAGAATTTCAAACCAGTTTACCTTATGAATGTTGATACAAAAACACTCGATAAAATACTCACAAACAGAATTCAAGAGCACATCAAAAAAAAAAAAAAAAACCTACCAGGATGAAGTAGCCTTCATTCCCAGGATGCAGGGATGGTTCAATATATGAAAATCCATCAATGTAATCCACCATGTAAAAAACTGAAAGAAAAAAATCACATTATTATCTCATTAGATGCTGAACAAACTATTGACCAAACCTTCATGTTATAAGTCTTGGAGAGATCAGGGATACAAGTTCTTGCAGAAGAAGGGAAGGAAGGATTTGGAGAAGCTAGAATGATCAAGGGCACCAGGAGAACACAACCCAGAGAATAGACTGTCTAGGACTCAAGTGTGCTCACAGAGATGAGGGATCTCTGTATGAACCTAGATCCTCTGCATATACGGAAAGATTGTGTAGTTAAGAGTTCTTGTGGGATTCCTGTCAGTCGGAGTGGGAGCTGTCTTTGACATTTTTGCCTGACTTTGGGGAAAAAGTCTTTTCCTCTTACTGGCTTGCCTTATCCAGCCTTGATATAAGAATATATGTCTACTCCTAATGCAGCTTTTTATGCCAGATTTTGTTGTTTTCCTTGGAAAGCCTTCTATTTTCTTATAAAGAAACACAATAAATCATGAATAATACTGTTGCCTTTACGATGTTTACAAAGAAGTAATTGAAAGATGCTTGAAATTTAATGTTAAGTATTCCGACGAAGCTCTAATTAAATGACAATTCTACTTAAAAAAAAAAAAAAAAACTAACCAAAGCAAAATAAAAACAGACTAACAAAACCGGTTATTCCATTAGGTTATGTTCCCACACATGTCCATCAACAGCCTATGTAGTTACCATTTTTAAAACATTTTTTCATCAATTTGTTGAAATAAAATTGCATTAATTTTTCTTTCTAGTCAGAGATTTGAAGACATAAAAACATTCATAGATTTTAAAGTGCTCTGGTACTTTATTAACAGGGATTAATGAATCCAAATCAATTAAAAATGAACTCTGAATACATAATGTAAGCTTTCAAAGGATGTAGGCAAGTAACAGCCCTACCATATTTTGATGCCTATGAATCAATGATTAATGTGGCAGGATAGCCCTGAGGGTGCAGTAGTGGCCACATATCTTGGTGGTAACAAGTGGCTCTGTAATTGGATTTAAGATTCACTCAACTAGAAAAAAAATCACACTTGATACTGGAAACCTAGCACAAGGAGAAAGAAAGGTAATTAAAATAAATTTCTTTTTTTAGTGTATAAAAACCATACTTGGGGATTTTTGGTCTGTTGATTCTTTCTCATATTCTCTGAGAAAAGGAAGAGTTTACTTTTTAAATGTATGATCAGCTTGGTTCTGGAGCAGAAGAAAGAAATGACACTGGAGTTGTGGCTGGTTTATTAATACTGTTCTTCACTATTTTATGAGGAATTAATGACTTGTTGCTTCATCTCAAACACTATCTCAGATGAAAGTAAGCAATCATTACAGACAGGGTAAAGAACAACTGCCATTTCCAAACTAAAACATAGTTAGGACGACTTTTAAAACTCTCAGTTATTTCTAAAAAGATGGACTCTTGGGAGCTCATTAGTGAGCTTGTTAGGTTCAGGGAATAATAGCAATGAGCTCATTTATCTGTGTCAGTTGGGAGTCTTTCTTAATCTTAGCAGTATAGAATAGTAGAATTATATTTTATCCACATTCACAAATGAACTATTTTAAAGTTTCCAATACTGAATTTCAGTACATATTCCAAAATAATGATGATGAGTGAGGTAACTGTGGAAAGTGAAAGTGATTCATGTATTAAAGTTCATGTAGTTGTCCTTTAAAGTACCACCTAGAACTACAATGCATCACTGGGCCATTACTCATTAGCTCTCAGCTTTATGGTTGTGTCTCAAAATATAAGATCTAAGTTACTGATGAAGCCTGACTCCTGACTGCATGCTACCATTCTCCCAACCATCATGGTCATGGACCTCTGAAACAATAAGTTGCTTTAGTCATGGTGTCTTAACCTTCCAAACATAATCAAATTTCATGTAAGCATATGTTAATATATAAAAATAAATATTAAAGACAAAATTTCCCACAGTGAACACCTTAATGAAATGAGGAAAACCATTAGGCAAAAGCAAACATTGCAATTTAATATGTTAATAATTCTGCCCATGGTCATATGTTTACCAAGACATCGACTGTATTTGATACTTTCTGCTTACTCAGTACAATCTGAACACAGTGCTTGGAAGAAATTTGGGAAATTGTGTTGTAAAGGATCAAAGATGTACTGAGACATCTAAAGTGTTCAATGTCCTAACCTGTTTCACTGGAGAGTTGAACCAATTGGGTGATAAAATACTGAAAGCATGTTAGCAACTTTGTCAAATAAAGTAATAGTTCTTCTAATTATGTTTTCCAACAAATATTGGGAATAGAATGCTTTCAGAGAAATCCTTTCCTTCTTCATCTGGTTGAACTAAAATGGAATTCTTTCTAGGGATCTAGAAGTAATGACAGATGGCAATGATGGGTGGTGAAGACAATCTTCATTTCTTTGTGAACTGTAGATAGAGTTTTTAAAGCTATTTCATTCCTTCAAGATTTACCATTTATTTATTAGTTGAGGATTATTTCCAATAAAAATAATGATTCACAGACACTTTTTAATAAGAATTTTAAGTATAATTTTTTTTACCCAAATGATGTCTTCACATTTGAATGAATTTTTTGGTAAGAAATGAAAATAGTATACTAAACTAGCTTTCAAATTTATTAATTTCATCAACAGGCCTTTCTTGGTATTCAGCTCTAACTATGTTACAAGTTATCAAGAAAATTACTTCTTTATGCAACCATTTTCACATGACTTTAGAAATCCAAAATTTAGAGAATTCTGCACAGCAATAAATAATATGCTTAAATTTTTAATAATAATAGAACAAGATATTATATTTGAAAAACCAACATGAAGTTTTTCATTCACTATAACCTTTAACCACCTGCTTAACATACACACATTATATCTAGATGTGATACTTCTTCATTGATTTGTTTTGGTCTTTTCTGTTTTTTACCATCTACATTCTTCTGAAGATTGGAGGCTGGTTATTTGACAAGAATGAACTCAGCATGATTTAATGGATCCTTATAGCTGAAATAAGCTTACTCAACTTTAGTAAGAATGCTGTGGAACGATAACATAACCTTCTTGCCTCTAATTGGGTGCTACATGGGATGATTAGCTTTGCCAATATAATGGCCAAACATGACCATAATGAGAAAGGATAAACAAACAGATTTTAAGTTCTCCTAAATATATTATAATGCTACTTATATAAAGTATAATGGTACCCAAGTTAGTATAATAGAAAAAATAGTCCAAAAAGAACATATGTGTACCACAAAGGACAACAAACAATTCCAGCAATTATTAACCTCTTCTTCAACTTATACAGAGAAAGGAAAAGAAAAAGAAAAAATATTTGATATATATATATATATATATATATATATATATATATATGTATATATATAAATATAATTGTTGTATATAATTTAAAGGGGATATATTAACTATATATCCCCTTTAAAATTCAGTTATCTTCTATGATATACATATATAAACATAATCTGTCTTATGTGAACCATAGGTACATCATAAAGTTCACTTTTTTAAAACATTAATTGTTGTATACAGTATTGTGTTTCATTCTCACAGTTTTGAAGAGTACATTGTTTTGTTGATTCTCCTCTCTGCCATTTTTCACTATCTATTGACTCCCTCCTACCCCTGTCACCATAATTGCCTCCTTTCTGCTTTCACATTAATTGCATTCTATTGTCATCCTTCCTTTCTTCAACATTTCTCCTTTATAGTGTGCTTTGTAGTTTCAGGATCTTTATCCATTTATATTCCCACTGACACATTTACATATCAATATTATAAGTCAATATCTACATATGAAAACATGCAATTTTTCCTTTGTTTTAAAAACTTTCAAATTTCAGTTTTAAGCATTCTTCTTCATTTATTTTTACATGTATAGGTGTTTTGCAGGCATTGATGTCTGTGGAGCACAGGTTTTCAGTGCACTCAGAGGCCTGAAGAGGGATTAGAGTTTTGGAACTTGAACCTGGGTTGTCTAGATAAGCAATTGATGCTCTTTCTTAACTCCTTAGCTTTCTCTGTAGGCTCCAGCTTACATTTTTGAAGTTTAAAATTCAGTTATCTTCTTTGATGTCTCCAGCATTAACTGTGCAATTATTGCCACTAATAAATTATAGAATAAATTTTTTATCCTAAAAGGCAAATCTTGCATTTTTAGTCATTAGTATTTGTTTTCTTTGTGGTGCTAGAAATAACTAATGCCCCTTTTATACATCTAGACATGTCTTCCTAAGTATTCATACAAATGAAATAAAGTGTAACCTCTTTGACCTTTACTCTTAACATCTTTAATTTTACTTTATTTTGAGCATATATCAAAACTCTTTTATAGCTATCTTGATTTTTATTCATGAGTTTTTGGCTGTGGTTATGTGAATGTATGTCATGTATAAGTAGGGACCTGGGGAATCCAGAAGATAGTATCAGATCTTTTGGAACTGGTGTTACAGACAGTTGCACATCACCTGATATGGGTGCTGAGAAAAAAACTCAGGTCCTTTGTAAAAACAGCAAATGCATTTAAACACCAATCCATCCCTTCCACCTCAAACACTCATTTTTATTACCAATTGTGCCAGATTTTATCATTCCTTCAACTAATAAAATGTCATGCATAATGTTTTACAGACTTTTGTTTAGGCATATGGTTTTACTTTTGCTTGATGTTTACTATGAGAGGAATTGCTAGACTATTTTGTAACCATTTCTTATTTGTAATTTTCAAAGTATAGAGAATCAAATATAAATTTATAATTAGTTATTATTCCCTAAAAAGTAAAATAAAAAGAACATGGTTTTTCATTGAATTACAAGGTGAGAAATGACTTTGAATTCTTGATGGACATAAAAACGGCTTATTTAAAGATTAAATAACCATGACAAGGCACAAAGGCTTTGTATTTCCAGTTGGGTGTGTGCACTTTTAATCTCAGTACTTTAAGGCCAAAGACAGGAAGATCTTTGAGAGTTTATGGCCAGCTTGGTCTACTTAGCAAGTTCCAGGCAAACTACAACTTCATAGTAAGACTCTGTCTCAAAATAAAATACAATATGTATAGTTGGTATAACAAACATTTTAGATTGCCCTTGATTTCCTTTCTAGAACTTGGAGACAGGATCTATTACTGAAGACAGCACACTTTGGAGATAAGCCTTTTAAAAATAGAGCTGAATAAAAACTGAATCAGAAGCTTCTTCCCTGTGTACTATCTCTCACAATATCAGAAGGTACTATGCAAACTGCCAATGAGAGAAATAATCAGCATTTCTGCACATTTGAAAGCCTACAAACCACAATGACTGGTTGAACAAGACAAATCTGATGAAGCAATAGTGGCACTTATATCCTGAGAGTAACCACGTGTAGTGTTTCTGCCAGCACGTTGACCGGCGCCTGCCTGCGTGCGCAGAGAACACACCTTGGGGTGGGTTCGCACTTCAGAGCTAATCTTCCTAAAATAAGATGACCTGCAAGAAAGGTTATTACTATTTATTGATTACACGCGGGAGAACCCAACCCTCCCCCACGTGTCCTATTGTCCATTGTCTCTGCTGAGTTTCTCTGTCAGAGCTGCATGGCGCAATGGTCCATGTCCCAATGGCGGAATGGCGCGGTCCGATCCTCGGAGGCACTGTGTCCAGAAGGCGGGTCCAATCGAGTAGGCGTGATGACATTGGTGGTTGGTCCAGGCGACAAGTGGGCGGTGACAGTGGCCAGTCCGAGGACGCTGTGTTCTGGCTGGTCTGCTGCGCTCCTGCTGCGCGACCCCCAGCGTGCCTGTAAAAGGCACAACACAATGTTCAGAGGGAGGACCCAACAACCAAGAGTTGTCTAATTGAATTTATCCTGCTTACTAGAAAGGAAATCATGCCTAGTATCATAAATATAGCCATTTGCTCATAGTAATGGAAGTCATGGACACAAGAGGGGACTCATTACTTCAATGTTTCCTAAACCAATATAATTTCTAACTGAATTCTTAATACTTATCTTTATAAGCACTGTGGTGGTTTGAATAGGAATGGCACTCACTGACTCAGGTGTTTGATTTTTTGACAATAGGGAGTTGCGCTCAGAGGAAATGTGGCATTGTTGGAGGAAGTGTGTCACTGTGGATGTAGCCTTTGAGGTCATATATCCTCAAACTATGCCCAGTGTAGTACATACTTTCCTTTTACTGCATGTAAATCAAGATGTAGAAATCTTAGCTCCTCCAACATCATGTCTGCCTGAATACTGCCATGTTTCCTGCCATGATGATAATGGACAACAAGGCCATGTTTTAATCCCTCGCAAGCAGTAAAACTTGATAGCTTCACAAATGTGCTTCTGGACTTAGAGTCAAGGATAGGAGTTACGGAATTGCCCTCTATAATGAAGGAAAGAAACTGAGGCCAGGTCTATAGCAGGGGTGTTCTTGTATGAATTACCAAAGGGGCCATTGTGTGAAGCTGAGAAGGTGAAGACTGGGTTATCTCAGAAATCCCAAGAGATTGGAGATGCCAGAACCATAGGATACTTTCTGAAAAAAGTATTGAGAAGCAACATTTATTTAACCTGGTATACTTAAAATTTTCAACAACTGGACGCTCTATTAAGTTTATTTGAATTTTTTTCTCTTAAGGTACAGAGAAAAATGAGTGATAATGAGAAAATTAATGAAATTTCTGGAGTCTATTTTATTCTTCTGGGTTTTTCTAAATGGCTTCATCTATAAGTTGTTTTCTTTGTAGTGATATTGATATTCTATATAATGACACTGACAGGTAATTTTTTCATCATCATCATCATCATCATCATCATCATCATCATCATCATCTTGCCACACCTAGATTCCTACCTGTACTCCCCTATGTACCTATTCTCAGATTTCTCTGCTACTCTGGATTTTTACTATACCATGAGCTCTGTCCCTCAGGTGCTGTTCAACCTCTAGGTTGATATCTTATGCTGGATACATGCTCCAACTTTATTTGGTCCTCGCTCTGCGTACCACAGAGAATGTTCTGTTGGTGGTGATTGGGTAACCTCACTAAGGATGATACCCTCCAGATACATCCATTTGCCCAAGAATTTCATAAATTCATTGTTTTTAATACCTGAGCAGTACTCCATTGTGTAAATGTACCATAGTTTCTGTATCCATTCCTCTATTTAGGGACATCTGGGTTCTTTCCAGCTTCTG
>NC_034607.1:6237850-6241491 GCF_900095145.1 Mus pahari | reverse complement strand
GGTGTGAGATGGAATCTCAGGGTTGTTTTGATTTGCATTTCCCTGATGATTAAGGATGTTGAACATTTTTTCAGGTGTTCCTCAGCCACTCAGTATTCCTCAGTTGAAAATTTGTTTAGTTCTGTACCCCATTTTTTAATGGGGTTATTTGAATTTCTGGAATCCAGCTTTTTGAGCTCTTTTTATACATAGGATATTAGTCCCCTACCAGATTTATGATTGTTAAAAATCCTTTCCCAGTCTGTTGGTGGCCCTTATATCTTGTTGACAGTGTCTTTTGCCTTATAGAAGCTTTGCAATTTTATAAGGTCCCATTTGTCAATTNTTGATTTTACAGCACAAGCCATTGCCGTTCTGTTAAGAAAATTTTCCCTGTGCCCATATCTTCCAGATTTTCCCCCACTTTTTCCTCTATCAATTTCAGTATCTCTGTTTTTATGTGGATTTCTTTGATCCACACTGACTTGAGCTTTGTACTAGGAGATAAGAATGGTTCAATTCTCATCCTTCTACATCATAACCGTCAGTTGTGCCAGCACCATTTGTTGAAAATGCTGTCACTTTTCCAATGGTTGGTTTCAGCTCCCTTGTCAAAGATCAAGTGACCATAGATGTGTGGATTCATTTCTGGGTCTTCAATTCTATTCCATTGATCTACCTGTCTGTTGCTATACCACTCCCATTCAGTTTTTATCAAAATTGCTCTGTAGTACAGATTAAGGTCAGGCATGGTGGTTCCACCAGAGTTTCTTTTACTGTTGAGAATGGTTTTTGCTATTCTAGGTTTTCTTATTATTCCAGATGAATTTGCAAATTGCCCTTTCTAACTCAGTGAAGAATTTGGTTGGCATTTTGATAGGGATTGCATTGAATCTGTAGATTGCTTTCAGCAGGATGGCCATTTTGACTATCTTAATTCTGTCAACCCATGAGCATGGGAGATCATTTCATCTTCTGAGATATTCTTTGATTTCTTTATTCACAGACTTGAAGTTCTTATCATACAGATCTTACATGTCCTTAGCTAGAGTCACACCAAGGTATTGTATATTATTTGTGACTATTGAGAAGGGTTTTGTTTCCCTAATTTCTTTCTCAGCCCATTCATCCTTCATGTAGAGGAGGGATACTGATTTATTGGAGTTAATTTTATATCCAGCTACTGCACTGAAACTGTTTATCAGATTTAGGAGTTCACTGGCGGACTTTTTAGGGTCAATTATACATACCGACATATCATCTGCAAATAACGATATTTTTTACTTCTTCTATAACAATTTGTATCCCTTTGATCTCTTTTTGTTGTCAAATTGCTCTGGCTAGGACTTTAAGTACAATAATGAATAAGTAGGGAGAATGTGGGTAGACTTGTATAGTTCCTGATTTTAGTGCGATTGCTTTGAGTTTCTCTCCATTTACTTTGATGTTGGCTACTGGTTTGCTGTATATTGTTTTTATTATGTTTAGGTAGGGGCCTTGAATTCATGCTCTTTCCAGGACTTTTATCATGAAGGGGTGTTGGATTTTGTGAAATGCTTCTTAGCATCTAAGGAGATGATCATGTGGTTTTCGTCTGTGAGTTTGTTTATGTAGAGGATTACATTGATGGATTTCCATATATTAAACCATCCCTGCATCCCTGGAATGAAGTCTACTTGGACATGATGGATGATCATTTAGATGTGTTCTTGGATTTGGTTTGTGAATATTTTATTGAGAATTTTTGCACTGATATTCATAAGGGAAATTGTTCTGAAGTTGTCTTTCTATGTTGGATCTTTGTGTGGCTTAGGTATCAGAGTCATTGTGGCTTAATAGAATGAACTGGGTAGAGTACTTTCTGTTTCTATTTTGTGGAATACTTTGAGGAAAGTTGGAATTAGGTCTTCCTTGAAAGTCTAATAGAACTTTGCACTATACCCATCTGGTCCTGGGCTTTTTTTGGTTGGGAGACTATTGATGACTGCTTCTATTTCTTTAGCAGAAATGGGACTATTTAGATCATTAATGTGATCCTGATTTAACTTTGGTACCTGGTATCTTTCTAAGAAGTTGTCCATTTCATCCAGGTTTTCCAGTTTTGTTGAGTATAGCCTTTTGTAGTAGGATCTGATGGTGTTTTGGATTTCCTCAGGATATGTTGTTATGTCTCCCTTTTCATTTCTCATTTTGTTAATTAGGATGCAGTCTCTGTGCCCTCTAGTGAGTCTGGCAAAGGATTTATCTATCTTGTTGATTTTCTCAAAGAACCAGCTCCTGGTTTGGTTGATTCTTTGAATAGTTCTTTATGTTTCAACTTGGTTGATTTCAGCCCTAAGTTTGATTATTTCCTGCCTTCTACTCCTGTTAGGTGAATTTGCTTCCTTTAGTTCTAGGGCTTCTAATTGTTCTGTCAGGTTACTAGCATGTGCTCTCTCTAGTTTCTTTTTGGAGAAACCCAGGGGTATGAATTTTCCTCTTAGGACTGCCTTCATTGTGTCCCATAACTTTGGGTATATTGTGGCTTCATTTTCATTAAACTCTAAAAAGTCTTTAATTTATTTCTTCATTTCATCCTTGACCAAGTTATCATTGAGAAGAGTGTTGTTCAGTTTCCATGTGAGTGTTGGCTTTCTATTGTTTATGCTCTTATTGAAGATCTGCCTTAGTCCGTGGTGATCTGATGGAATGCATTGCATATTTTCAATATTGTTGTATCTATGGAGGCCTGTTTGGTGATCAATTACATGGTAAATTTTGGAGGAGGTACCCTGTGGGGCTGACAAGAAGGTGTATCCTTTTGTTTTAGGATAAAATATTCTGTAGATACCTATTAAATCCATTTGTTTCATAATTTCTGTTAGTGTCCATGTGTCTCTGTTTAGTTTCTGTTTCTAGGATTTGTCCATTGGTGAGAGTGGGGTGTTGAAATCTCCTACAATTATTGTGTGAGGTACAATGTGTGCTTTGAGCTTTACTAATGCTTCTTTGATGAATGTGGCTGCTCTTGAATTTGGAGCATTAATATTCAGAATTGAGAGTTCCTTTTGGTAGATTTTAACTTTGATGAGTATGAAGTGCCCCTCTTTGCCTTTTATGATAACTTAGGGTTGGAAGCCAATTTTATTTGATATTACAATAGCTACTCCAGCTTCTTTCTTCGGATCTTTTGCTTTGAAAATTGTTTTCCAGCCTTTAACTTTGAGGTAGTGTCTATCCTTTTCCCTCAGGTGGGTTTCCTGTAAGCAGCAAAATGTTGGGTACTGTTTATGTAGCCATTCTATTAGTCTATGTCTTTTTATTTGGGAATGGAGTCCATTGACGTTAAGAGTAATTAAAGAAAAGTAATTGCTTACTGTTATTCTTATTGTTAAAATTGGGATTTTGTTCTTGTGGCTGTCTTCTTATAGGTTTTATGAAGGATTACTTTCTTGGTTTTTCTAGGATGGAATTTCCATCCTTGTTTTTATGCTTTCCCTTTATTATCCTTTGAAAAGCTGGATTCATGGATAGATATTGTGTGAATTTTGTTTTGTCATGGAATACTTTGTTTTCTCCATCTATGGTAATTGAGTGCTTAGCTGGGTATAGTAGCCTGGGGTAGCATTTGTGTTATCTTAGGATCTGCATCACATCTGTTGAGGATCTTCTGGCTTTCATAG
>NC_034607.1:6235980-6237559 GCF_900095145.1 Mus pahari | reverse complement strand
TGTATTCCATTGCTGATGCTCACATCTGTGGTTCCTGATTTCTTTCCTAGGGTTTCTATCTCCAGAGTTGTCACATTTTGGGTTTTCTTTCTTGCTTCTATTTCCCTTTTTAGGTCTTGGATGGTTTTGTTCAATTCCATAACCTGTTTGGTTCTGTTCTCCTCTCTTTCTTTAAGCCCTTCTATCTCTTTAGAAGTATTCTTCTCTTCTTTAAGGACTTGTATCGCTTTACTGGTGTTCTCCTGCATTTCTTTAATAATGCCCTTCTTTAAGTCCTCTACCAGCATCATGAGGTATGCTTTTAAATCTGATTCTTGATTTTTGGGTGTGTTGGGGTATTCAGGACTGACTGAGGTGGGAGTGCTAGGTTCTTATGATCATGAGTGGTCTTGGTTTCTGTTAGTAAGATTCCTACATTTGCCTTTTGCCATCTGGTGATCTCTGGAGTTAGTTGTTCTAGTTGTCTCTGGTTGGAGCTTGTTCCTCTTGTGATTCTATTAGCCTCTGTCAGCAGTCCTGGGAGTCCAGCTCTCCCCTGAGTCTCAGTGGTTTAATTACTCTCTGCAGGGAAGCTCTCCTCTAACAGGGAAGGTGCACAGAGGCCTGGCGTTCAGATATGCCTCCTTGGTGAAGATGTAGGCCCAAAACTTGGCCTGTCCTTGAAGATGTGTTGCCTCTGCAGTTTATTCACTCCCCTGCACAGACTAGCCACTGAGGGACCCTGGACACAATATGACTCTCTCAACTGCTCTGGCAGACAGAGCCCTCACAGGTGTCTACCTTTCCTCTGGTGAGGAAGGTGCCCAAATTTCTCGAGCCCGAAACAGGTTCTGTCGCAGTAGTTAGGTTGCTTCTGTCTGTCCTGTAGCTGTGTAGCTTCTGCGGTCCACATTCTTGCTAGTGCAGACTGGGCCTAAGTGAACCAGAGCAAAGATGGCTCTCCTCCCAGCTCAGGCCTTGAGACTCCTCCCTGGCAGAGACCCCTCCTAGTGCTGGAAAGGTGTCAGGTAACTGGAGCCAGAAATGGGATCTTTCCCAGAAGCTGTGTTGCTTCTCTAGGCTGCCCTCTACCTGGCAGTGCACCAGAGCAAAGATGGCCTTCCTACTGGTTCAGGCCTGGAGACTGTTCCTGAGCAGACACCCCACCTCGGGTGGGAAAGGTGCTGGATGACTGGAACCAGAAATGGGATCTTTCCCAGAAGCTGTGTTGCTTCTCCAGGCGGCCCTCTCCCTGGCAGTGCACTGGAGCAAAGATCCATTGTTGATTACATTAAATTTATTGCTTTTTTAAAAAATGTTTTATTATATATAAATCTATTGCTTTTAATATTTACTAATATAAAACTAATACATGCACTCATGGGATTAATTATTAGAGTTCAAAGTCTGTTTGTAATGTGTATGAATTAAATCATGGAAAGTTATGTTCTCATCTCTTTATCAAAACTATATTTTATGAAACATACAAATCATCAAAGTTCATTTAATGACACATGCACACACACATACACACAAACACACACACACACACACACACACACACACACACACACACACATATATATATATATATATATAT
>NC_034607.1:6220222-6235960 GCF_900095145.1 Mus pahari | reverse complement strand
ATATATATATATATATATATATATATATATATATACACACACACACATATTGGGGTCATATATATATGTATATATATATATGCATATACACATAAATATGTGTATGTGTGTATACACACATACATGTGTATTCGGGTAATGGGTGTTTTTTCAAACAAATTTTATCTTTAAGCCTGTAGGTTTTTTGTTATTTGTAAGATGTTTTTGCCCATTTATTTATTTATTTATTTATTCATCTATTTTGGTTTTTCAAGAGAGTGTTTCTCTGTACAGCCCTGACTGTCCTGGAACTCACATTGTAGACCAGTCTGGCTTCAAACTCAGAAATCCACCTGCCTCTACCTCCCAAGTGCTGGGACTAAAGGCGTGTGCCACCATGCCTGGCTTACCCATTTATTTTTAAGACGTTATTTTTTGTTTCTATTTGTTTATCTAAACATTTATTTCGTTTACATTAATATATTTTTCATTAATTTACTTATTTATTCACTTCACTTCAGGATTGCAGTCACCCTTTCCTCTCAGTTTCCCTCTTATATAGCCCTACTCTCATCCTGCTCTCCTCTTATATTAAGGGAGGAGTCCCCCACAAGGTAAGCCTGTAAGATTTTTGTTCTTTAAAAAATACTATTTTTCAATAAAACAAATTTTTAGCTTCAGAGAAATACAAACTGGGTTTGGCTTGGTTTGGTTTTCACAAAATTAGTCTCCTAGAGTTTGCATGAAGATTGGGTTAAATTTATAGGACAATTCAGGAAAAAATAGCAACGCAGAGAACTTGATTCAGAAACATATTTCTCAGTCACTGATTCAAATCATATTTTTTCTTGGGGACATTTTAAGTGTTCTCTGTATGTGTTTTATTAACTTGACCATTGAGTATTTTATTGTTTTGAATACAATTCTGATGCCAATGGTGCTTTTGGTAAGTGACCTTGCATTCTATAATTTTACTGATTGTGCAGTTCAGTTTTGCCAGGGTTATGATGTCTCAGGAATTTCTAAATATGTCTACGGGAAACACTTCTAATTAAGGTCGAAATCTGCCATGTCCAGATAGATCTCTGAGCTTGGCTCAAAATGGAAGGCTCCATTTACCACCAGGGCTTTTTCCTTCTCTGACCTAATCTGAGAATCCCTAAACCCCCATAGTCTTCCTGAGGAATATCACTCACCTTTGATGAGATTACAGGTTCAGCTTCCATTCTCCTCCCCAGAAAGCACTTGGAATTCCTGGAATGCCTCTCCATGCAAATGGGGCATTCTTTGCTACCCTAACCTGTAGCTAATGATAGGCACCTACCCTAAAAATCATACCTCCTTCACTACAGCTACATAAATCTGGATTCACTCCAAATAAAGTTGTTGCCTCTCTAAAGTTTATCTCAGAAGACTGTCATTTCTATTGTGGTTCCATCTGCAACCTGTTCTTTGACTCTACTTGTCCTTGCGATGTGGTGGCCAGAGAGGAGAAGAGGGATCATATATTGTAAGGGTCTATGATTTGCCAAAGAATGACACCTGGTGAAGGAAAATGAAATTTAAAATGAAATTTAAGGCCTGGGATTCGTGTAACTTATGTCCAGAGAGTTATTTTGTAAGCTTAAAAGCCTGAGGCGGAGAACACAGTGGAAAAGGCCTGGGCACACCCAGACAAGCCATTGTTGGAACATTCCTAGGACTGATGATTTGGAGTCATATGTTAACCAGGTATTCTGCTGACTTGCACGTACCATTTTGCGAATGTGTGGTCATTCTTCTGATGTTTAAGTGAGCCAATCGTGTGTAACCGTGCCAATTCTTGCTAGCCCCAACCCCTCCCCCTACAAAAACCCCTAGCTTTCCAGCCACGTGGTCGGTGCCTCTATCTCCTGCGTGGGATACGCATCGGCCCAGAGCTCCATCAATAAACTACCTCATGTTTTTTACATCAAGATGGTTTATTCGTGGTTTTGGGTTTCACCTTCTCAAGACTAGAGTGGGGAGGGCTCCACACAGAAGTCTTATATTGGGACTAAAATCTTATAAATGCAGAGTGTTTTATTCTACAGAATTCCAGCATGCTGGGATCACCCCATTACTAAGATAGAGAAACAAGCAAGTAACCTTGGAGCATCCATTTAAAGCACATTGGGATTCTGGAGTAGATGAGCTTTATCATATTCTCTCTCTACGCATTCCGAAACATTATCCAGGCTTGAAGGCTGTAGCCTGGGTTTTTTCTATTGGTAATTAACTTAGTCTCCTTAACTGCCTATTTGAAGTCTGTCATGGAATCACCCTAGCCTTCTCATTCCCCCAAAAGTGTGTGTGGACCTAAAGTATAAGGGGTCTTCCTAGCCCTGTATAAAGCATAAGGTAGGAGAGAGAGACACCCAGTCTCTTCTAGTTTCAAGGGTTAATTTGGTCAAGGTCTCCTTCAGGATCTGATTCATTCTCTACTTTCCCTAAACTCTGGGGTCTGTATGCAAAAAGTAATTGGTCTCTAGAACCTGTGCTAGAGATAAAGTTACCTAAGAGATCAATGATGGTCCATTTTCAGACACAAACAGGGTATGCAAACCATACCTGAGTATGATTTCTCACAGAAGTTTCTTTGCCATTATGTTGGCAGTCTCATTCTTTGTAAGGTAGGCTTCTACCCATCCTGAAATGGTATTTATAAAAACTACTAAAAACTTGTATCCATATGTTCCTGATTTTATTTCTATATAATCTAATGCCCAATTAGCCCCTGGCCATTGATTTCTGATTCACGTTCCTGAAGTGGCTCTATGATTAGGACCAGAGGAATCAACAGCCTGGCATGTGGCACCTTCTAAGATCAAGGAAGTATACTGAGTCAAATATTTTGTACCTTGCTCCTCACAGCGGTTCCTTCAGTTTATGGTGACCGGATGTGAAGCTTAATGAATCTGATGGATGAGTTGCTTAGCAAACTCCTTAGGTAGAATGGTGAACCCATCAAAAGTCAGCAGACATCTGCCACAAATAATTTAAAATATCTTAGTGTAAATCTAACTAAGCAAATAATTTTTTGAAAAAATATGACAGAAACTTCAAGTCTTTGAAGAAAAAAATAAGTTAAAGAATGTATCAGAAGATGCAAAGATTTTGCATGCCCATGGATTGGTAGGATTAACATAGTAAAAGTGGCCACCTTACCAAAAGCAATTTACAGAATCAGCACAATTCCCATAAACATTCCAACATATTTCTTTACAGACCTTAAAAGAATAATATTCAAATTCCTATAGAGAAACAAAAGGCTCAAGATTGCTACTACAATCATGCACAATAAAAACCAACCAACCAACAAACAAACATAAACTTCTATACTGAATTGCTAAGAAGGACCTGAAAAAATGTTCAACATCCTTAATCATCAGGGCAATGTAAATCAATACAACTTTGAGATTCCACCTCACACCAGTCAGAATGGCTAAGATAAAAAATTCAGGTGACAGCAGATGCTTGTGAGGATGTGGATCAAGAGGAACACTTCACCATTGTTGGTGGGATTGCAAGCTTGTACAGCCACTCTGGAAATCAGTCTGGCATTTCCTCAGAAAATTGGACATAGTACTACCAAAGATCCAGCAATTCCTCTCCTGGGCATATACCCAGAAGATGCTCCAACTTGTAATAAGGACACATGCTCCGTTATGTTAATAGCTGCCCTATTTATAATATCCAGCATTTGGAAAGAACTCAGATGTCCCTCTACAGGAGAATGGATACAGAAAATGTGGTATATTTACACAATGGAATACTACTCAGCAATTAAAAATAATGAATTCATGAAATTCTTAGGCAAATGGATGCATCTGGAGGATATCATCATAAGGTAACCCAATCAAAAAAGAACTCACTTGATACGCACTCACTGAGAAGTGGATATTAGCCCAGAAACTTAGAATACCAAAGATACAATTTGCAAAATACAAGAAAATCAAGAAGGAAGACCTATGCATGGATACTTCATTCCTCCTTAGAATAGGGAACAAAGTACCCATGGAGGGAGTTACAGAGACAAAGTGTGGAGCTGGAACAAAGGAAAGACCATTCAGAGACTGCCCCACCTGGGGATCCATCCCATAATCAGCCACCAAATGCAGACAATATTGCATATGCCAGCAAGATTTTGCTGAAAGGTCCCTGATATAGCTGTCTCTGGTGAGGCTATGCCAGTGCCTGGCAAATACAGAAGTGGCTGCTAATAGTCATCTTATGGATGGAATGCAGGGCCCCCAATGGAGGAGCTTGAGAAAATATCCAAGGAGCTGAAGGGGTCTGCAACCCTATAAGTGTAACAACAATATGAACTAACCAGTACCCCCAGAACTGGTGTCTCTAGCTGCATATGCAGCAGAAGATGGCCTAGTTGGCCATCATTGGGAAGAAAGGCCCCTTGGTCTTGCAAATTTTATATGCTCCAGTACAGGGAAACACCAGGGCCAAGAAGTGGGAATGGGTGGGTAGGTGAGCAGGGCAGGGGGAGGGTATAGGGGCCTTTCAGGATATCATTTATATGTAAATGAAGAAAATATCTAATAAAAATTTGAAAAAAATTTTCTAGAAACGTCACCACTCCAGTTATCAAGCTGTACTACAGAGCAATAGCAATGAAACCCACATGGTATTTGCATAAAAACAGACAGATTGATCAATGGAAAAAAATTGAAAGACCCAGAAGTAAACCACACACCTATGGACACTTGAATTTTGACGAAGAAACCAAAAGTATGCAATGGAAAAAGAATTCATCTAAAACAAATGTTTCTGATCTAACTGGATGTCTGCACATAGATGAAAGCAAATACACCCACATCTATCATTCTGTACAAAACTCAATTCTAAGTGGACCAAAGACTTTAATATAAAATCAGAAATACTAAATTTGATAGAAGAGAAATTGGGTAATAATCTTGAACTTACTGGCATATCTTTCTTTTGTAATTGGAATAGTTTCAAATTTTCTATTTATCCATCATATATAACCCAGAAGAAGTTTCTTTTCAGATCATTAGCACTACATCTTTTATATCTTGGTAAGAAAACCAAAAACATTTTAATAATAAAGTAACTAAATAAAACTAGTAACTTGATTGACTTTATTGTATGCATCAAATCCATATGCGGACACAATAAGCTTGTGTTTGAAAACACAATGTTTTATAAATCTTTGGATTTTTTTCCCTTCTTTTACTTTGAAGATTATTTTGATAGATACACTTAATTGAATCTATTATATTCAATATGATACCTAACATTTTTCTTGACAAAATGAGAATAAGCAACTCCTATCACTGTGTCAGTATTAGTGTCTTAAGTGGTGCCACTACATCATGCACTACTGTGAGTGGAATGTATAGTTTCCAGAAAGTTAAGGCAAATGAAAGTGGATAAAATTTATTAAAAAAGAACTAAACATCACTTTTTAGAATATAAGCCTCAGTAATCCATACATGATGTTCTCACACTTTTTCACATATTTCAGTGTATTCTCTCTCTTAAGTCTTGGGTATAAAAAAAAGTCTTGGGTATAAAATAATACAATGCTGCTTTAAAAATATTATTCTTCAACTAAAACATGTTATATGCCCATGTTTCTGAAAAAAAGGAATATTTAAAAATTCTACATATGCTGGCACTGTATAGATTGAGGAACACTAAAATGTGTTTATCAAGTGTTGTGAAAAATACTTCTGTTATAAAATATATACACTCTGCTCTGGCCCAAGATATTAGATTTTTTCCAGGTCCTGAAAGCAGGTGCATTCTTATGGTGTTCACAAAGTTAGTGTCACTCTTTAAACTTTTTCATAGAAAAGTAGAGACATTTAAAACTGTTAAGTATCTATACAATGATATTTCTCTTGCATTAAAGTGTTTATTATTAAATGATGCATACATTATACTAAAGGAAATTGATGAACATCTGTACAGAATGGGCAGAGTGGTGGTTTTGTGTATGTGTGAGATGTTGGTACATTCAGTGATAGTTGAGGGTGATAAAACTTTATCTATGACATTTGTGCACTAGAAGGAATAGAAATAGATAAAACACAAACTTTAGTTAATATTTTAAGAAAAGAGAAAAAGAATAATTGATATATAAAACATTAGTTGTAATTAAAATATATAATAATGGCAATAACAGGTAACATGTAGTGAACTTATATTTACACACATGAAACTTTATACACAGATAGATCCAAAGAATAATTCAATTTAAATGGAGCAAAGATAATTTTGTTTTTAATAAAATATTAGATATCCTTTCCTACACTAAAGCAAGATTATCTTTCAAATTATCAATGAGGAAAAGTAATTCTGTGTCTGGAAAGATGGCTGAGCACTGACTGTTCTTCCAGAGGCCCTGAGTTCAATTCCCAGCAACCACATGATGGCATGCAACCATCTGTAATGGGATCAGATGTCCTCTTCTGGTGTGTCTGAAGACAGTGATAGTGTACTCATATAAAACAAACAAACAAACAAGCACACAAACAAACAAATAAATAAATAAATAAATAAATATTTTTTTAAAAGAAAAATAATTCAAGTAACTTGGGCCAACTCATCCTCTTCTGTAAACACATCATAGAGTAGATTTTCTCAGTTGTTAATCTACAGATTCCTTGTCACAGTGATGTGCTGTCATGGGGAAGCTATTTCTGGGGAAAGGACTAAACAAAACAATTCCTTATGGAGCATTAATTGACTCTTTGGGATTTATGCTAATGTTATCCCAGTCACAGAAATCAAGTCAGATTTGTCATTATTTCCACAAACCTCATTTGATCTTAGACAAAGGCCATTCCTTAATACACTGATTGCTTTTATTTTCTCTTTTGGTCACAAACAAATCCTTTATTAGCCACAGCAGTATTAAGTGATTATCACAGAGGTTCTGTTCTCTTAACATGATGTAGTAAGTCAGAAAGAGAGGCAGGACTGCTTATGCTGGTGCCTTCAAAGAGACTATATCCAGCCAGCCAGTCAGCCTTACATGTGAAGGATGGCAGAATGACAGCACATAGAATATGGTCAGACAAGGGATGGAAGTGAATGAGCACTGCTTGAACACTAACTAGTTAATGTAAGAGATGAGTCCTAGGCTTCTGATGCCTAGTGTTGAGGGTAGGGAATAACCATAATTGTTTCTTTTATAATTCTGGCTTTCAACAAGAAAAGAGAATTTATCCCCAGGTGATAAATACAATTTTTGGATAAAACCTCTATTTCCCTTACTTCTAATAATAAGAAAATAAAATCACAAGTTCTTACCTTTTCTTTTTTTGGGTCTAATAAGTTTTTTTTCTTATCCCATAGATTCTAGGAATCATCTCTTGATGGAAATGCTAAAGATGTCTCATGCAATATAGAGTCTTTGCAACTGCCACTTGGCTACTTAGTTCATGAAGTTGCAGAGGCGACTGACTGCCTATAATGCTCTCTTCAAAAGAATTTCACAAAGACCTCTTAAAAAATTCTGAATGACCTTCAAGTGGCAGTGATCTCTCCCTAAAGGGATCTTCTTGGCTTACTACTTTACTGGTATGATTTGCGTATAACTTTTAAGAAAATTGTTTTTACGATGTGCTTAGTTATTATCCTGAATGGTTACTGTGTTATAGAAAGTGACTGTTTACATTACAAATACTCTTAAGAATTACTATATTAAACCATGTTTTATTATCAGGTCCAAATTTAATGTTTCCAATGTTTCTGTAGTACCTAGGCATCATTTAAGCAAACTTTCTACTCAGTTTTGTCATTTAAATATTATTCAGGAATTAATGTGTTTATGGGACTCTTTGTTCATATTTCCATTTAAGTTCTGTTTCTTGGTTATAAATAGTCTTTAGTGCAAAGAAACATATCAACAAATAAGCTTATTTCTGTACCACATCTAACTGGATTAGCATAGTTTACTTTGCATAAGTAACTAAAAATTACTGCTCAACATGATATGTTCCCTCCACATGTTTTGTTGCCTGTACAGTTAACAAGAAAACAAGTATTATGTTTTCATGTAAATTCAAATAACCTGGGAACACTGGAAACACATTTGAAGACATTTACTTGTTAGCAATAAGTTACCTTCCAAATCCAGTTTAGGCATTTATTCAATTATCATTTACTCAGTTGTTACCCTAAAATGAATGAGACTTTCATGCTTATTAAGATATTTTTCTGTAAAAGTATAAACATACACATAGAACATAAAATTATTTTGTATTTTCTATTGATAGCATTTTATTGAAGAATATGCCAAACTTACAGAATAATTATTAAGCACTACAAAGCAACTTACCTTTATCTGTACAGTACCTTAGAACAAAATTATTAATTAAACAGCAATGATTTCTCTATTACCATTCTATCATGTCTACCATGTGTTAATATATCTGCTCAACATCTATCAAGATCTAGACAAAAATATCACTTCAGTGACATGATGTCAAAATATTCCAAAGCCATCTACATAGTATTAGTTTGTCAAAAAACTGGTGAGATTCTCTTGAATCACATGACTATGAAGGAATCCACTAGATTTTTGTCATACAATTTTCTAATTTTCAGTTTGTAATTAATAACTGATTTGAGATACGATGTTATAAATTGTGTAATAATATTGTCCCTTAGAAAACTTACTAGCTGTATTTGCATCAGATTTTGTTGTTAATTCTATTTAATTTATCAATAATTTTGCTTCTAGTAAATAGAAACTGCTTTTACCACTCATCAACTTTTCATATAAATATGTAATTAATAATTTTAATAATTAATGATATGCTTTTTATACATTAAGCATATACTTTACATGTATGAAAAGTCAATGCGATATGGATATGAGGTAAATTCATGAGTATTATAAATATCTATATATGTATATATAAGTAAATATAAGTTTGTTAATTATTTAATTAATCATTTATTGTAACTCTATTTCTTCATGTTTTCTAGAACTGAGGATAAAACAAAAGAGAAAATGAGAAATGGTGGAAATTTTCAATGCAAGTTTGGAAGGGTACTTTATTTTCCTGGGTTTTTCTAAATGGCCTCATCTGGAAGTTGTTCTCTTTGTGGTGATATTAATATTCTACATGATGACACTGATGGGCAATCTCTTCATTATCATCTTGTCACACCTAGATTCCCATCTGCATACACCTATGTACTTCTTCCTCTCAAATCTCTCTGCTCTGGATCTCTGTTATACCACTAGCTCTATCCCTCAGCTGCTATTCAACCTCTGGGGTCCAAACAAAACTATATCTTATGCTGGTTGCATGCTTCAGCTGTATTTTGTCCTTGCGCTGGGTACCACAGAGTGTGTTCTGTTAGTGGTGATGTCCTATGACCGCTATGTAGCTGTGTGTAAACCTTTGCATTACTCTGTCCTTATGAATCCTCATTTTTGCCAACTGCTGGCTGCAGCATCCTGGATATGTGGCTTTACCACCTCAGCCCTTCACTCTTCCTTTACCTTCTGGGTACCTTTGTGTGGCCATCGCAAAGTAGACCACTTCTTCTGTGAAGTGCCAGCACTGTTGCAGTTGTCCTGTGTTGATATCCATGCAAATGAGATGACCCTCATGGTCATGAGTGCTATTTTTGTTGTCATACCACTTATTCTCATCCTGAGCTCCTATGGTGCCATTGCGTGGACTGTCCTGGAAATGCAATCAACCACTCGACTTCAGAAAGTTTTTGGCACCTGTGGAGCCCATCTTACTGTTGTTTCTCTCTTTTTCATTCCAATCATGTGCATTTATCTTCAGCCTTCAACAAAAAGTTCTCAAGATAATGCCAAGTTCATTGCCCTCTTCTATACTGTTGTCACACCTAGCCTCAACCCTCTCATTTATACTCTAAGAAACAAAGATGTGAGAGGGGCAATAAGGAGGCTGAGTAGGTATGAGAGGGAGAAATGAGAGAAGTCTCCCACTGTGCAGTATTTGATAAGAAGGTCTGAGCCATCATTAAGGGCACTATATTCTTTACAATCTTTTTTGAACACTGAATCATAAAACATAAAACACAGAGTTTAAATTATTTGAGGAGAAGCACTTTTGAAAAATATGCTATTATATAAAAAGTTTAGCCAGTAATCTTATAACTTTCCACTTTGAACAGTACACATAGAAATCTGTTCTGGAGCCGGGTGGTGGTGGCTCATGCCTTTAATCCTAGCACTTGGGAGGCAGAGGCCGGTGGATTTCTGAGTTCAAGGCCAGCCTGGTCTTCAAAGTGAGTTCCAGGACAGCTAGGGCTATACAGAGGAACCCTGTCTTGACAAAAAAAAAAAAAAAAAGAAAAGAAAGAAAGAAAGAAAGAAAGAAAGAAAGAAAGAAAGAAAGAAAGAAAGAAAGAAATCTGTTCTGGTTGTATCTTTTGCTCATATGTCTATTTTACTCAGGAACATATTCCTTTCCCTACTGACTTTACTTTTGAGTCTTAGTGTTTGCTTATTTTTGAATGTGGGGATTCTTAGTACTTTAGATGGATGTGACATTCCCATTGACCTAATAGAGTTCTTTTATGGATGAAATTGTAATCTAAGATAAGAAAGGAAACATGTGTATGAAAGTTGATTTGCCATGTTGCACATGCTAATAAATAAAAGTCAATTCTAAAATAATCCCGGAAAATTTGGCAATAAATATTGAATATAAATGTTTACTGTTTTTTCCCAGAGCTCGTGTCTCCAGCTGCATATGTAGCAGAAGATGGCCTAGTCGGCCATCTTTGGGAAGAGAGGCCCCTTGGCATTGCAAACTTTATATGCCCCACACAGGGGAATGCCAGGGCCAAGAAGTGAGAGTGTGTGGGTAGGGAAGCAGGGTGGTGGGAGGGTATATGGGACTTTTGGGATAGTATTTGAAATGTAAATGAAGAAAATATCTAATAAAATCATTTAAATAAATAAATAAATGTTTACTGTTGAGTGGTAAATAATGATAATAAATAAAATAAAGCAAAAAAAAATTTCTAAACATCCTCTAGTGAGCATAGTGGCATGGAAAATTAGATTAAGTGAATTAATCAGAGTAACTTACATTTCTCTCTACCTCTCAATATCTTTTTTTAAAAATACCATTATATCGTAGTTCATCAATCTGGGGCATTATGTTTTAAATAAAAATATTAAAATGCCTAGAACTATTGCTGTATAATTCACACAGAAGTGCGTGTAAACAAGGTGTATTTTGTGGTTCTAGGTACATATACAATCTATGGTTATAAAACGTAAGTTATATTATGTTATACTATAATGTATGTATTATTCTATCCTCCAGAGAGAGAGAGAGAGAGAGAGAGAGAGAGAGAAGCTTATATACTTTGAAAATTCACAAAAATTGCTCTTCTAACTGACATTTAGGTGAATATTAGAGTTTATCTTCAGCCTCTGATAGAATAGTGCCTGCATGATCCTGAGGACTGAAGTGTATTCTTCTCAAATCAGTGCTGCAGAAGTCACTTAATATCCAAAACAAGTTCAAGTATTAGAATAAGGAGACACATTAAGATGATTTTATCCAGTACAAATTCATCAATAAAGATTTTTTTTCTTCCAGGAGTAAGAACAATAGTGTTGAACAATATGTCTGACCTACTTAAAACTTTTAAATCCTGACCTTAGTCTCGAACTCAGTGGATGGTCCCATGGTCCCCAGAGGGTTATCCATGTCTCGGGCGCCCTAGCACGCCCAAGATCGGAGGATCACTGTTGACTGGAACACAACATCTGTTCCTAAACAACCTAAAGGGGCCTGTGCCAGCATAAGCAGGGACTAAGAAAACCTGCCTGACCAGCAGATCAGAATCCTTCTGGTTTTGAACACAGCAGACAACCCCTCAGTCCTCAGAAGAGGTACCACTTCCAGGTTCTGTAACATGTCCGGGATCTTAAGATTCCAGGATCCCAGCATCCCAGGAGCTTGGTAACACCAGGATCTCAGGGTCTTAGAGGAAGCTTGACTGCCAAGAACTCTGACACACCCAGAATCTCAGGTTCACGTGATCCCTGAATCACAGGATCACAGAGAAAGCTGGACTCTGAGGAGTTCTGAGATAACCAGGATTATAGGAAGGACAGGATTCAATCAGATATCCTGAAGGCAGCAAGCACTTGAGGTAATGTGATGGTAGGAGGCAAGTGCAAGAACAGAAGCAACAGAAACCAAGGTTACTTGGTATCATCAGAAACAAATTCTCATACCATAACAAGTCCTGGATACACCATCAAAACAGAAAAGCAAGATACGGATCTAAAGTCACTTATCATGATGACGGTGGAAGACTAAAGGAAGGAAATAAATAACTCCCTTAAAGAAATACAGGAGAACAAATCCATTTATGTGAAAGAATTTTAAAAAACCACCCAGGATCTAAAAATAGAAGCAGAAACAATAAAGGTATCACAAAGAAAGACTACTCTGGAAATAGAAAATCTAGGAAAGAAGTCATGACTGCATGTTATTATATAGTGACAGACAGGAAGATCAAAGGACCAGAATTGAAGACCAAGAAATGAACCCACACACCTATGGTAACTTGAACTTTGACAAAAGAGCTAAAACCATCCAGTGGGAAGAGGACAACTTCTTCAACAAATGGTGCTGGATCAATTGGCGGTTATCATGTAGAAGGATGTGAATTGATCCATTCTTATCTCCTTGTACAAAGCTCAAGTCTAAGTAGATCAAGGAACTCCACATAAAACCAGAGACACTGAAACTTATAGAGGAGAAAGGGGGAAAGAACCTCGAATATATGGGCATAGGGGGAAATTTTCTGAATATAATACCAATGGCTTGTTCTGTAAGATCAAGAATAGATAAATGGAACCTCATAAAATTTCAAAGATTCTGTAAGGCAAAGGACACTGTCAATAAGACCAAAAGGCAACAGACAGACTGGGAAAAGATCTTCACCAATCCTAAATCTGAAAGGGACTAATATGCAATATATTTAAAGAACTCAAGAACTTAGACTCCAGAAAGTGAAATAACCCTATTAAAAATAGGGTACAGAGCTAAACAAAGAATCCTCAACTTAGGAATACCGAATGGTTGAGATGCACCTAAAAAAATGTTCAACATCCTTTATCATCAGGGCAATGCAAATCAAAACAACCATGAGATTCCATCTCATACCACTCAGAATGGTCAGATCCTGATCACAGGATCCTGATATAGCTGTCTCCTTACAGCCTTTGTCAGTGCATGTAAAAATTCAGAAGTGGATGTTCACAATCAACCATAGGATGGAGTTAAGATAAAAAATACGGGTGACAGCAGATGCTGGTGAGGATGTGGAGAAAGAGGAACACTCTTCCATTGCTGGTGGGANTGCAAGATTGTACAACCACTCTGGAAATCAGTTTGGCAGTTCNTCAGAAAATTGGACATATTTCTACCAGAAGATTCAGCAATACCACTCCTGGGCACATACCCAGAATATGTTCCAATATACAATTAAGGCACATGCTCCACTATGTTCAGGTCAGCCTTATTTATAATAACCAGAAGCTGGAAAGAACCCAGATGTCCTTCAACAGAGGAATTGATAAAGAAAATGTGGTACATTTACACAATGGAGTACTACTCAGCTATTAAGAACAATGAGTTTATGAAATTCTCAGTCAAATGGATGGATCTAGAGGATATCATCTTGAGTGAGGTAACGCAATCACAAAAGAACACATATGATATGCACTCACTGATAAGTGGATATTAACCCAGATGCTCAGAATCCTTCTTAGAAGGGGGAACAAAATGTCCATGTAAGGAATTACAGAGACAAATTTCAAAGCAAAGACTGAAGGAATGAGCATCCAGAGACTGCCCCACTTGGGATACATCCCATAAACAACCATCAAACCCAGATACTATGGCAGATGCCAACAAAATCCTGATCACAGGAGCCTGATATAGCTGTCTCCTGATGGCTTTTGTCAGTGCCTGGCAAATACAGAAGTGGATGCTCACAATCAGCCATAGGATGGTGCACAAGATCCCCAATGAAGAAGAAAGAGACAGTACCCAAGGAGCTGAAGAGGTCTAAAGCACCAAAGGAGGAACATCAATATGAACTATTCAGTACCCCAGAGCTCCTTGGAACTATAACACCAATCAAAGAAAATGTATGGTGGGACATGTGGCTCTAGCTATATATGTAGATGAGGATGGCTCTAGCTATATATGTAGATGAGGATGGCCAAGTCTGTCATCAATGGGAGGAGAGGACCTAGGTCCTGTGAAGTTTCTATGCCCCAGTATAGGGGAATGCCAGGACTTGAAATGGGAGTTGGTGGGTTATGGAGGAGGGGGAAGGGGAGAGGGATAGGGGATTTTTGGAGGGGAAACTTTGTTCACAATTCTAAGGAGGGACAAGGTATCCACACTTTGGTCTTCTTGAACTTCATGTGTTTTGCAGATTGTACCTATTTTGATTTCTTTCTTCAGAGAATTGAAGTTCTTATCGTATAGATCTTTCACTTCCTTAGTTAGAGTCACACCAAGATATTATATATTATTTGTGACTATTGTGAAGGGTAGTGTTTCCCTGATATCATTCTCAGCCTGTTTAATTTTTGTGTAGAGAAAGGATATTAATTTGTTTGAGTTAATTTTATATCCAGCTACTGCACTGAAGCTGTTTATCAGGTTTAGGAGTTATCTAGTGGAATTTTTAGGGTCACTTATATATACTATCATATCATCTGCAAACAGTGATAATTTGACTTCTTCCTTTACAATTTTTATTCCCTGATCTCCTTTTGTTGTCTAATTTGCATCAATATGTATAAGAGAAATTGGTCTATAGCTCTCTTTCTTTGTTGGATCTTTGTGTGCTTTAGGTACCAGAGTAATTGTGGCTTCATAGAATGAGTTGGGTAGAGTACCTTCTGTTTCTGTTTTGTGGAATATTTTGAGTAATGTTGGAATTAGGTCTTCTTTTAAGGTCTGATAGAACTCTGCACTAAACCCATCTGGTCCTGAGCTTTTTTTTTTTTTTTTTTTTTTTTTTTTGGTTGGGAGACTATTAATAACTGCTTCTATTTCTTTAGGGGAAATGGGACTGTTTAGATCATTTATCTGACCCCGATTTGACTTTGGTACCTTGTATCTGTCTAGGAAGTTGTCCATTTCATCCAGGTTTTCTAGTTTTGTTGAGTATAGGCTTTTGTAGTAGGATGTGATGATGTTTTGCATTTCCTCAGCATCTGTTGTTGTGTCACCTTTTTCAATTCTGATTTTGTTAAGTAGGATACTGTCCCCTTGCCCTCTAGTTAGTTTGGCTAAGGGTTTATCTATCTTGTTGATTTTCTCAAAGAACCAGCTCCTGGTTTGGTTATTCTTTGAATAGTTTCTTTGTTTGTTTCCACTTGGTTGATTTCATCCCTGAGTTTGATTATTTCCTGCCATCTACTCCTCTTGGGTGAATTTTCTTCCGTTAGTTCTAGAGCTTCTAGGTGTGTTGTCAGGCTGCTAGTGTATGCTCTCTCTAGTTTCTTTTTGGAGGTACTCATGGCTATGAGTTTTTCTCTTAGGACTGCCTTCATTGTGTCCCTTAAGTTTGTGTATGTTGTGGCTTCATTTTCATTAAACTCTAAAAAGTCTCTAATTTCTTTCTTTATTTCATCCTTAACCAAGGAATCATTGAGTAGACTGTTGTTCCACGTGAATGTTGGCTTTCTATTATTTATCAGCCTTAGTC
>NC_034607.1:6196433-6219869 GCF_900095145.1 Mus pahari | reverse complement strand
TTTGAAGTCAATTTTATTTGATATTAGAATGACTACTCCAGCTTGTTTCTTCGGACCATTTTCTTGGAAAATTACTTTCCAGCCTTTCACTCTGAGGTAGTTTTTGTCTTTGTCCCTAAGGTGGGTTTCCTGTAAGCAGCAAAATGTTGGGTCCTGCTTTTGTAGCCAGTCTATTAGTCTATGTCTTTTTATTGGGGAATTGAGTCCATTAATGTTAAGAGAAATTAAAGAAAAGTAATTGCTTCCTGCAGACACAACTGCATATGCCAGCAAGATTTTGCCAACAGGACCCTGATATAGCTGACTCTTGTAAGGCTATGCCAGTGCCTGGCAAATTCAGAAGTGGATGCTCAGAGTTATCTATTGGATGGAACACATGGCCCCCAATGGAGGAGCTAAAGAAAGTACCCAAGGAGCTAAAGCGTTCTGTAACCCTATAGGAGGAACAGCAATATGAACCAGTACCCCCCTGAGCTTGTGTCTCTAGCTGCATATGTAGCAGAAGATGGCCTAATCAGTGATCATTGGGAAGAGAGGCCCTTAGTCTTGCAAATATTTTATGCCGCAATGCAGGGCAATACCAAGGCCAGGAAGCGGGAGGGGTTGGAAAGGAGAGCAGGGTGGGTGGGAGGGTATAAGGGATTTTTGGGGATAACATTTGAATTGTAAATGAAAAAGATATCTAATTAAAAAATGAAAAAAAAATAAGTTATTTAAAGCAAGCACTGGAATCAATTAAATCAAGACAAAAAAGTAAAAGAAAAAGAACAGAAAAAAAAAGAAAATATAATCCTGAACGAGGTAACACAGATCCAAAAGGATATGAACGGTTTATACTCACTAATAAGTGGATATTAGCCCCAAAATAATTGACATTAATTAAAAAGTTTATAGAATAATCAAAAAACTTATAAATCCTTATAAAACTTACATAAATACTTATAAAATGTTGTATGTATGTATGTATTATATACATATATATTCATATATATATATATATATATATATATATGAATGAATGAATTGGGTGAGTGTGAGCATGTGTCTGCTACAAAATATATTTGGATTGTGTGGTTAGAGAGACAACTTTTCGGAGTTGGTTCCCACTTTCTACCCCGTTTTCTTGAGGTCAAACTCAGGCAGTCAATCTTGGGCAGCAAGGGCTTTTTACCATGTTGTTAGACAAAAATATATCATTTAAATCATCATTATTCGACAATACAACTCATTGACATGAAACAATAATACATAATATTTTTCAGGCTCACATATTTAACCCTGTATAGTTTTTATGTGTTGTTACTTAGACTTTGAAATAATGGAAAGTTTTATTTATTTTGAGCTAATTAATTCATGTTTGGAATTTAATTTAATGACTGCACTGCCCTGCTTTAATATACATTCGTATATTTTCAAAGACATAGTAATTATCATAGCTATAGATATATTTATGAATATCATAGGGCAAGCTAATAACTAGCAGGAGATCTTCCTGAGATGACCTTCTTAGATTAAAATCTATGAAGAACTTCTGGTAGACAAGGCCCAGGAGAAAAATCATTTTAAGAAGGATTCCTGATATTAATATGCTTTGCCTGTTATTAATAAACATATATGACGATTACTAGGTATTAACTCACCCTTTTGAGCAGATCTACAAAGATTTACTGTATTATAATGATGCTACGTAGACAAATAGATGACTTTTCAATTCTTTGTGATGATCCTATAAGAATTCCTAAAATTATATCAATATTTATTCAGCTCTTTTATAGTGTGATTGTTATTAGATCATTTCGGATAGTCAAAACTGCAATGAGAACTCTGTCATGCTCCCATTTTATCCCCAGTTAATTGCTTTTAGATAGTACCCAGACTTTCTACTACTCAAAGCACATTCCAAGAGGTTGTAAGACCATTATCCAAAGGTCAAAAAAGAAGGAACTATTTATTATAGGTGCTAGAACAGAAGATAAAACATTGACTGAGTTTAGCCATAAAAAACTTCACTTAGTTATGATTTTAACTTTCAATGAACCTGTGGAGCTGTGACAGGTGATGAATGTCTAGCCAGATAATGACTCCTAATGGATACGCATGTAAACATTCACTTTTGCAAACTTCTTATTTGATTTGTGGTTTAATTTATGTGTAAACTTGTGATGATTTTCTTTTACCATGTGATTATGAATTTAAAAA
This sequence comes from Mus pahari, assembly GCF_900095145.1. Classification (NCBI taxonomy): domain Eukaryota; kingdom Metazoa; phylum Chordata; class Mammalia; order Rodentia; family Muridae; genus Mus; species Mus pahari. Next base: position 6,217,670 of record NC_034607.1, on the reverse strand, counting down.
GATGTTTAAGTGCTGTGAACAAAGAGATGAGGGAGAAAGATTTTTCCCCTTATCCCCCTTTCTCTTCATTCCATTTCCCCCTTTTTCTTAGCTTTCATAGGAAACTTTTACAACTTAGAAAAGAATGCTAAAATCACTTTCAAAGTGTCTTTTTTTCTTCTGATGACATTCACTAGCAGGCTGAAAGTTAGATCTGGGCAGTTCCTGCTGAGATAGAACAAAGTCTATTTAATCCCTTGCTGTTTTAGGATGAGATGCTAAGCACCAGAGACTGCAATTTCTGGCCTCAGAGGAACACAGAAGGCAGGCCAGTTACAGTAGCAAAGTAAATTAGACTTAGATAAGTAAATTATTAATTATCATCCAGCAGCCCTAAATATCTTGTAATATAAAAAAGTCTTACCCTCTGCCTATGCTCTTTCTCCTCTACTGCCTCAAGAAAAGCTGACCAGAAAGAAGACCCCTCAAGGACTGGTCCCTGGCACTCAGTCACATTGTGTGAAAGAAATTCTCAATGGATTGTCAAAGAATTATAATAATTGGGCTCCTGAGGACTGGAAAATAATTTGTTAAACGCTCTTAAAAGAAACTGAATATTTACAGTCGCAAACGTGGTTTCATGATCTTTGTGCTGAATGAGCACAAATCAATACTAAAAGTAATAATCCCGTATTGCAAGCAATAACATTTCCTATGCTTCCTGTTGCATAGCAATATTTGAATCCAAATATGCAAGATAATACATGGCCAGACAGATACATGAACAACTAAGGGAGATTGATATGAAAGCAGCAGAGAGGCACAAATACGATGCCTCTCTTGATGAAGAGCTGCCTATTCAAGCTATGGCTCAGCTATAGTTGAGAAAATGTCCACAATGACATGCATCTGGTCTTTTACCTACATGGAGCCAGGTTAAGCCTTTATATTCAGAGGCTCAGATAATTATCCAGCAATACAGATTGTCCCTGTACTGCTGAAGAGTTGTTTTTGACCATGAGTTCTTTACTCACAGTCTCTTCTCAAGCCACTTCTGATGGAGTTATTGTGTTTATATTCCTAATCCTCCATTTCTTGAACCGACTATATAGGGAGAACCTAATATTTTAACTTTTACTGTTTCCAAGAATATTTTTTCTCCTCCATGGCAAGATTTACAACAAAATTCTTAAGATGATGGAGCATTATGTAATTTTACTTCTCAGATGCAGAGTAATCCTGTGTGCTTGTTATTATCTCCTTGTTTGACCATGGATTAGAAATATTGGCTTTTCCCCAGAATTAACATTAGAAATAGTTGAACATGGTTGTAAAGATTGGCTGTTTCTTCTATTAATCAAAATTGAAGCCATTTAATTTTTGACAGTGAATTATATCAAGAATGTCTTGATTTTACACATATTGGTTTGAAATAATGTCCTTTTAAATGGCAATCTTGTATGAGTAAATTTAGAAAAATTATACAACTGAAAAATGCATCCTGGATTAATTGGGAGACCTTATGCAATGTTTATAAGTACTTGTTCTTAATTTCCATTTCTGTATCATATGGCTCTTGATCTTTCTTGATCTTCCAGGATGAATGACAGGTGCTGGATTGATGATCTGGGGTGATGGTGGAATCGCACTAATGGCTTATTCGCTCTGAAGGAACACCCAACTGTCTTATAGCACATTTTTGGAAGATCGCAGCTGCACTGAAACCTGTGATTTTGTCTAATGGCTCATTTACTAGGACTGTTCAATCTGCTTTTACTTATAGTTTTACAACATATAAGAAATATAATATTTCTATTTGTGTACATTTGCCTTAATGCTTATTGGAGGATTTAATTTTTCTTAGCAAGTAATTACATGTATTTACTGTAGATTGTATTCTTGCATTATTAATAACATATTGTTTAATTTTACTTCATATACAGTAATGTATATGAAACAATGTAGTTATATATGGACAGGCTTTGGGGGAAAATCCTACTTACATGTTATTACCAGAATTCTTTTATAAAATCTTTAAAAGAGCAATGGGTCTGTTAGGGGTTGTTGTTGCTGTAATTTTAAGTCTTATTGCTATGGCTACTACAGCCTTGGTAGGTGGTGCTGTTTTCTACTTCTTTGCAAATTAAACATTTTGTAGAATAATGGCATAAAGATTCTCATGAACTATAGATTCATCATGTACCAATGCAAGGTTACAGACAGAGTACAGGCATTAAAGGGATCTGTATGTTTGAGTATGCAGCAATGGCTGTAGTTAAATTGTGATTGGAATTCTAATACATTTTGCATTAATAATTTTCAATACAATGCCAGTGTTCAAGATTGGAAAAAGAGTCAATAATATTTGAAAGGAAACTCTATTGTTAGAAAGGATATTAAACAATTACAATATCAATTGCTGGATACATTCAAAAACCAATTTTCATCTGATATTGCTAGGATATTAGATGATAAATTGTCTGGCATAGATCGTAGAACTTTACTACAGAGTGTGACTAATGCAGCTGGAGAAGCTAGTGTTGATTTTCTTAATAGTTTTATTTTAATTGAAATTGTTGGATTGGCTATTTACCAGTGTTGGTTTTGTAAACACTTTACAAATATGTACTTTATGGCAAAATATTTTAGAAGCTAAATTTAAAAATTAAAAAGGAGGAAATTGTAGACAAATGGCATGAGGTAACTGCTTCCAGATTGCTAGCTACGAGCCAAACTAGGATCATTGTGATTCTCAGAATTCTGAGATACTGAGGAGACATACATCCTCCTCAATCCCAGTATTCTACCTAATAAGCTGCATGACTAAGGAAGTGGTCTTCATGAGTTTTTCTCATGAGAAAGTAACATTGTTTTTAGTTATAAGGGGCAAAATATCTAAGAGTTGAACTGCTGACAAATTTCTCAGTCTTCAAGGAGGTTTGGACCACTTTCAAGCAAGATATGCTGTTGCTATGGAAATAGCAGCCAGTGAGAACTAAAACTGTGGGAAACCTTTATTCTGCTTTGCCTTTAAAAGAAGTTAAAACTTTGAAAGAACTCTGCTCTGACTTGGCTGTGTAACCCCTGTAACCTGGGTAATGCAGCTCTACCCTTAGAACTCCAATGCACTAGACATTAACAAATGCATATTATATTTGTATTATTTTAAGTTTTCAAATTGTTAACATATTAATCATTGACTTCTTTGTCAATATTCACCATCCATGTCAAAAGAGAAAACTACATATTCAATTATAGAGACAAAAACTTCATATTCAGTCAAGTATATGGGCTTCCTTCTACAAGACAGAAAGTTTACACTAGGTAGACACAGAGCTGCAAGTTCTCCTAGGTGGTGAACTGAGAAAATGGGTGATAAGACATCATTTGCTTACTTAAGCATATTTCTCTTCTTGTAATGAAATGTGGGAGGACATTCACAAATTTTCCACCCTAAATTTATAAGATTTTTGTTGTTTTAAGGAAAGTCTTCTCTGTTTTGCATCTGTCTGCCTTACAAAACTACAGTTTGATTTGTGGCATTTACACTGACTTTCCATGTCTAATTTGATCTGACCAGTCAGAGCCTAATAAGGGTGAGTGCTACATGGTCTGTGTAACTTACCTTGAAATACACATAAGTTCTGTAATCTTATCCCAAACTCCCATAACTTTAGCACACTATCTCATGGTATTTTGATACTTTCATGCTTACATTACACAACCTTTATATCTCCCGCTTCTAGTAATTTTAATTATTATTTTACTACATGGACATTTCTTTATCTTGAAATTTCTAAATCACCTTAGGATGGCTCAAACTCTATTCATTAGACTCTCTCTCTCTCTCTCTCTCTCTCTCTCTCTCTCTCTCTCGCTCACACACACACACACACACACATGTTTTGTTACATAGCTACATATAAGAAAAGATCAAAATAAATAAAATCGGTTATTTTATCTAAGTCTGAAACAACTAGATAAAACGTGATCAAGTTAATGTGAAAAACTTTTAAATCATTTATACAAAGGAAAATGTCTCAAAATAACTACATTTTGTGTGGTAATATTAATAAAGTTGTTATAAATGTTTATACATGTGACATCATTTGTCATTTACTATGTCAGATATAGTGGTTCGTTAAACTTAATAGTTTTAGTGATGTTTCACGTGAAACATGCATTAATTAGTATTACCAAGTATAATCAACTTACATATAAATTAATGTTAACACTATTCTTCCCGAGTAATAATAAATTTATAACCATTCAATTATTTACATATTGTAGATTCTAATCCTACTACCTCACTGACTGTTTGTTTTGTTTTGTAGAAATTTCAAACTGAAAGAATAAGGTTTGACCCATTTTTTTTTATCCTTGTGTTACCTATGGTTTTAGATTCTTATACAAGCAATCTTTGTCTGAACATATGTAACACAATATTCTCCCAATATTTTTTTCTAGAAATTTTAGAGTTGAGTCTTTACGTTTATGTTTTTAATCCACTTTGAATCTTTACTGCTTTGATGGAATTCTGAGGTCTAACCTCAGTTCTCTACTGCAAGCATTCTGTTTCTCTACCTCTATTATTAAAGATAATGCCCATAAAAACTTTGAAATTACCAAAAATAAGTTTTTGTTGTATATCTTTCATTAACTCTAATCATATTTGTTTCATATATTTGGATGATCTACTTCTGGTTTTCCTACGTGCCTATGATTCATTAACTTGTGCTAAATTGACACTTTAAAAATATATAGTGAATTTCTTTATCTCTTCTTACAAGTTTTCTCTAATATAAAATACACATTCCCAAAATCATGAATTATAGAGCACTAATGTATTTAACCCGAATATAGTACTTCAAAATATCTATACAAAATACTTTATAGATCCTATTTATTTAATAAATTGTATTAAAATAAAAATTTTGTATTGTATTACTTAGGGTTCTGTTATTGGGATAAATGCTATTACCAAATGCAATTTGGTAACAAAAGGGATTGCTTGATTTACACATCCCAATTGTACTTCCTGAAGGAGTGAGGACAAAAAGGAAAGCAAGTGCCAACAACTTCACACATGTATATACATACATACATACAGGATGGATGGAGTAAATCTCTCAAAAGTAGACTCCATTATATATGAACATCTACTAATCATTTTTAATTAAATAATATCAGGAAGCTGAGAACAAAAATTGGTACAAGAAATTAATTATCAACTAAATCACCAGTCCATCATTCATGCCAGCCAGAGCTAGTTTAACTGACATTGTTATTGTTTGCTAACCTCAAAAAATCCCTAGTTCAACTATTAATAATGTGTCTTTCTGGATTTCAAATTGTTCCATACAATTTTCTATACCAGAGCTACTGACAAAATCATCTTAACCTAATTTCACTAACAATCTATTTTTCCAAATTCTTTTTAATGTTAGTGGTCACTGCTAATGATCTACATTTCTCAGTTCATTCCAAGTGTGGTGACTGAATAATTTATTTGCCCAAGCATCAGTGTCTGAAACAGATAAAGCACAATTGTGAGTGCTGCTGATTCTGTGCAGTGAGTGGTTGGAAGCCCTCTTAGAGTTTTCATACCACTCTTAGAGTAAGTGGGATGTGACGCAAAAGCAGAGCCAAAGTTCATAACAGTATAAATTCCTCAGGTCTCAGCCTCTCTGAGACACACCCAACATGGTTTGCTTAAGTGGTGAGTCACATTCCATTAGTTCTAAACCATTTGTTATTCCTTTCACATGGAACCCGGCACTACATCAATCATTAATCAAGAAAATATGCCTATAAGACAACCTGATGAGGGCATTTTCTCAATTGATGATCATCCTAGGGTGACCTTGGTGTGTGTCAAGCAGACAAAAACTTAACTAGTACAAATACCCAGTTGCTTAATAATGTATTTATAAGATGAAGTACAATTTTACTTTCAAAATCAATGAATAAAACTATTCAGTAAATCAGTTAATGATATGTACAGGACACTATCATTGTATTATGTAAATAATACTCACATACTTTTGGTAAAATCATAATGAAATAAACCTTAAATTAGACTCAGAACTTAAGACCTAACAGTAGAAACTTTATGATTAACCGAGGCCTAGTTTTAGAGAGAACAGGGCATTTATTCAGACTTTCAGTTCCTTAAAAATCGTTATTATTATTGTACTTGTCTTGGTGTGTCTGATATGTATATTGTCCTGTTGCACAATGTGTATAGGTGTAATGACAGTTTATGTAGAAATAGAACAAGTTTAAAGAATCATTTCTCTTTTTAATTTTTATGTGGCTTCTGGGTACTGAATTTACTTAGGTCATAAATTCACTAAACAAGCTCCTTTGTTGACTGAACCACCTCACCAGCCCTGAACATCAGAATTTTATAAGAACAAAACCTTCCCAAATATATGTGAATGTTTGTTTTAGTTGTGGTGTTTTTTTATTTTATTTTATATTATTTTATTTTATTTTATTTTGAGACAGGGCCATGCTCAAAATCAGCCTTTTCCCAGGCTGGCCTTGAACATTATCCTTTTTGCTCCAGATTTTTGAGTGTTAGAAGTCAGAACTTTGTCACTATGCTTGGTAGTAGTTTTATATTCTGATAAGTTTGTGTTGAGGTCTTTTCCCACCCTACCCCCAGCAAAGCTATACAGATTTTGTTCTATATCTGCCAGCTATTTCATATTGTTCTTTTAATGTACCTGCCAGTCATTGACACAGGAAAACAACTTGCCTCATCATAGGGTCGTGCTGACTTCATACTCTGTGATATTCTGTATGTTCTGAGATTTATCAATCTTAAGAAATTCCCCAACTGTAAGCTCATCTTAGGACCAATCAGAATACAGGCCAGCTAGAAATGTTCTGTCTAGTTAGTGAAAATAGCTTGGGTCAGAGTTGACCACTAGGTTACTTCCTGCACATGCACGCCAGCTCAATGGGGTGAGAAATGTTCATCATCTTGCCTCGGCACTCTAATTCTGAGCACTGTGGCTCTCTGATCAATTAATATTAGGCTGTGCATTCAATATCCCATTCTTCTACGACTGAGATTGGTGTTCATTTAGGTTTTGGGGTAACTCTTGGAGTCCAACAGTTTGATTATGTTTTCTTTTTTCAATTTACTCAACTAAGTTCTATATACTTCTGTGTGTGGCTTTTGTAATAGTGGCTATTATCCTTTTGTTTCTTGGGCAGTACTTATTGACGACTATAGGTTTTTGATGGTGTGATTTCCCTGTTTTTTGTTTTTGTATTTTTTTTTTGGTTTTGTTTTTTGTCTGAACAACGTTTTATTGCCATTTCAATTCTGAAGGATAGATTTCCTGTACATAATATTTTTAGCTTGTAGCTGTTTTCCATTCAGGACTTTGAACAATTTGTTCTGTTCTCTTCTATTCTTTACTATAATGTAAATTTATGCTGAGAAAACTGACTTCATTCTAATGAATACTCCCTTATGTAATGGCTTGATATAATCCTATGACCCATGTGATTGGATATTTGGGACACAGTTGATGTTAGTCTTTTGGGAAGTAGAACTTTTGGTGGGTGGGGCCTGGGAGATGATCATTGAAGATTACAGTTCCTTCGTTTAATTCCCTCTCTTCTCCTCTGTCTTGCTTTTTCTCTCTTTCCTGGTCACATCTAGGTAACAAAGAGTTGACAAATGCTCCACCAAAAATGGCTTATTAAAGAACAATGTTTCAACATCAAATTAATACATTTATTTTCATGAATTGTAAAGAGTTTTATATAATATTTTTGTTTGGGGGTATAAATTTTTCACAACTAAACTGTAGAAATTCTATTTGTAGTAGAACATACTTTGAATATCACTTGCCTCTAAAGCTTCATCAAAAGTATGCTCATTGTTTATTTATGTAATTCACTTGTTTCACATTAGAAAACTATTTTTTCCTTATTGATTTGTTTTAAATTTTAAAGGCATGACTAAATGTCCCAGTTTAGGCTCAGAAATGTTTCCAGACTGTTTTTCATTAGTAATTTCACTTTCTTGATTTCTTTTTGATTTGAGTTGTGTTCGTTGTTTTTAAAATAATTAGACATTTACACATAATTTTTGTCTGTTTGTATATTTTAATATATCATTAGAAACTATTTAAAAATCAAACATTTCATCCTAACTCATGAACAGAACTCACACTGCTGTAATACTTGAAATGAGAAAAGTCTGAAAAGAAGGCTATATTCTATGGACCTGGAATATATGACCATTATTAGAGAAACAAATAAAGTATTACTACAATTACTAAATTAGTTAATTTAATTCCAGAAATTTTCACTTTGAACTGAAAATGCTTTTCAGGAGCTTTTTTAAGGCACCCTTTACATCCTTGTTTCTTAGGGTATAGATGAAGGGATTCAATGTAGGAGTTATCACTGCATAAAAGAGAGCCATGAATTTTGGTTGATCCCTTGTGATAGATGAAGAAGGCTGAAGGTACATGCTCATACCTGGACCATAAAATAAAGAAACTACAATGAGATGAGAAGAACATGTCCCAAAGGCTTTCCTTCTTCCTTCAGAAGATTTAATTCTAAGTACTGCACACCCAATATTAACATAAGAAGCAAGAATTAAGCACAGAGGAACAATCAGTATAAAAATGCATACCACAGAAAGTGCTAACTCATTAAATTCCTTTTCACCACAGGCAGTTTTTATGAGAACTGGGATTTCACACAATATATGATCCAATTTATTTGTGCCACACAATGGCAATTGTAATGTAAGTGTAGCCTCCGAAAAACCAAAAATCACTCCAGTCAGCCACATTATAGATACTGACAAAATGCACACACGTTGATTCATGATGAGGGTGTAGTGGAGAGGTTTGCAGATAGCCGCATATCGATCAAAGGACATAATAGCCAAAAGTAGACATTCTGTGCCTCCCATTATGTGGAAGACATAAAGTTGAACAACACATCCAATATAACTAATGGTTTTTATGGAGCTCCCCAGGTTAAAAAGCATCTGAGGCACAATGCTTGTGGTGTAGCACATGTCCAGAAAGGAGAGATTTGTGAGGAAAAAGTACATGGGGCTGTGGAGACGAGGGTCTAAGGTGGACACCAGAATGATGGCAATGTTCCCCATCAATGCCATGGGGTATGTTATCAGAAGAGTAACAAAGAGAGGGAGTTCTAGCCAAGGATGATCAGCAAAGCCCAGTAAGATGAATTCTTTTGGGTGGCTTTCATTGGTTACAGCCATTCTCCTTTGAGTTTTTACCTAAAGTTTAGAAGTGTCATGTTAATTTAAAACAATAGATACATAAAATAAATTAAAATTGTTGAAAATGAAGAGAAGTGCCTGTCACATACAAAGATAAATCCATATAATAACAGCAGTTGGTTGTTATTGTTGTTGGGATCTGGAGAGATTATGTAGTGCTTAGGAGTACTTGTTTTTCTTGGAAACCAAGCATGTATTTCCAGCACCATGATGAGTACAGCACAATTACCTACATCTCTAGCTCCAGAGAATAAAATGCCCATTTCTGTCTTTGTGTGGACACACCCCCACAAGTACACATAGGCATAAATAAAATGACAAGAAAAATTAAAAGTCAAATTCTACCTTTAATAAAAACCCTAAATGCAAATAATATGGCATGCTTTACTTCAATTCCTTAACAAAAATTTCTGCCATATTGCATTATTCTGTCCAGAATAACTAGTTATTCTTCATAAGTGAAATATAAAAAATTTTTTGATAAACACTCAAGAAATATCTGATCATGAAGCCACTGCTACAGAAGAGTCTTTCAAGAATTCTACCCACAGATTAAAACAAGCAAAACAAAACCCCCATGACTGCAAATGTACAGAAAAGTATGCAGCTCAGTCGTAAGGTAATAAATAATAATATAAAGATTCCAGAAGAACCAAACATTCATAATTGGAAGTCATACATACCTTTCAGAATTTAGTAAGAGTTAATAATCTCAATCTTGCAAATAAAAGTCAGAGACTACCTAACTGGAATGAGATACAGGAAGCAATTATTCATAGCATGTAGGAAACCAACCAAACAACCAACCAACAAACAAATATATCCCATTTGTAAAGCAAACAGAATAAATGTGAAATTACATGGAAAATGGATTCTAAAAGCAAATAGTATTAGGTATAAAAAGAATGTCTTTGTATTAATAAAATAAACTATCCAACAGGAGTGCCTAAAATTCATGAGTAATGAATCATACAGGAAATGTTAGCATATCCAATTTCAGTAAGGAGTATTAAACCAAAAGACAAGAACAGATTCTAAAATGACAGTAGGTTACTACATTATTAATAATAGACATCATTCAAGCAAACAAAACAAAACAAAAAAAAGAAACAGAAAACAAACAAGCAAACAACACACTAAAGACACATTCTAGTTAAATTAAAAAAAAAACACCTTTCGTTATTGTTGTTGTTTGTTTGTTTATGTTTTTGCTCCCCCCTACCCCTGGATAAGACAGGATTTCTCTGTGTAACCTGGATATCTTGGGCCTTTCTTTGTAGACCTAGATGGAATGAAACTCAGAGATGTACCTGCCTCTGTCTTGTGAGTCCTAGGACTAAAGACGTGTCCCACTACTACCCAGCAGCATGTAAATAAAGAAAAAATGAATTAATATCTTGTAGCTTATAAGATTATAATGGAATATAATATAGATCAACAGATATATAATCTGTAGAAATTTTCTAAAACATAGTAACTAAACAATGCATCTTTAAGTGATAAGTATTATCATTGAAGAATTTAGGAATCAAATTAATTTTCCCTAACTTTACATGAAAAAAAATACAATATAACATTAGCTAAAGGGACAGAATGAAAGCTGTTATGAGATTATAGCTGTTGTTGGTCTGTATTTAAACAAATAGAAATGTGCTCTAAATAAATTACCTATTAAGGTACATAAAGGGTTTAAGTAAACTAGGACTACAAATATCAAAATTATTAGAAGAAAGGGGATAAAAAATTAGGGCAGAAATGCTTTAAAACCGAGAGAACAAAATAAAGGTTAGATAAAACAGAGTTGGAACATTGAAAATATGTTGCAAAACCTTGGCCAAACTAATCAAATTATTTTGTGTCTTCAGGTGTTTTTTGTTGTTTTTTTTTTTTTTTTTTTTTTTTTTTTTTTTTTTTTTTTTTTTTTTTTTTTGGTTAGTTTGGCCAAGTTTTGACAGTGTAGTACATATTTTCAATGTTCCAACACTGTTTTATTGACCCTTTATTTTGGTTTCTATGTTTTCAAGCACTTATTCCCTTGTTTTTACTATCCCTTTTCTTCTAAATTTGATACTGGTAGTTTTTCGACACAAATTGCTTCAGATAAGAAAGTGGTTTTATAACAGCTATAACTGAACTTCAGAGAACTATTAGGCAATACTTAGAAAAATGTGATATCCTATTAAGCAAAGCACATCTATGAACTGATAAAGCTGAAGCAAGGTTCAAAATGAAAAGCTAGAGTAGTCAATAGATGTGAGAGTAAGACTGGGAATCTGCCGGCATAACAAAGATAAATACTGATTTGATTTATTGATAAATTCCTACAGATCTTAAGAAACAAACCATTTCCAATGTTGTTCAAAGTATTTAACTAAGGAGAAATGAAGGAAGAGTAAAACATGTATTATGTGAATCTAGCAATACCCTGTTACTCAAACAGGCTCAGAACAAAGCAAAAAGGAGGAAATACAAACATCATGATCAAGTAGGATTCACTGTAGGAAACCTAAGATGGTTGAACATATAAACAAATCAATACATTATGTATGACATATAAACACAAATAAAGGGTAGGAACCACTTAATTATCTCAATAAATACATAAAATTATTATGACAAAAACATAAGGTCTCTTAGTAATACAAGCAAAACAAAAACAAAAACAACAAAAAAAACCCACCACCAACAACAAAAATACTATACCTTACCTCAACTGAATAAAAAAGTTATACTGTGGCAAATATGTAGACAACATTAATCTGTAAGCATCTTTCAAGATATAAAAGAAGATATTTTTCTGTCACATTGAACTTTGTGGTTGAAATCTTTGCCAGATCAGTAAAGAAAAGATAGTACAAAATAGTATACAAATGGGAAATAGACTATAGTCAAACTATTTTTCAGATAACAGGATCCCATAATTATAAAGTCCTAAATATTCCACCAGAAAATACTTACATATGATAAACACTATAAAATGTAGAACAATGCCACCAAAACACACAGAAAATATTAAATTTTTCTTTTCCTTTTCAACCCCCTCTCACTTTGTGTGTGTATGGAGAGATGTTCAAATGTGTGTAGATGCATGTGTTTGCAAGAGTGTATGTGCACAGGTGTATGAGTGTGGAAGATGAGGTTTGATATAGGAAATAATTCTTGATCATTCTTTTATCTTTTTCATTGAGAAATAGTATCCCAATAAAACTTATAACTAGTCGATATGGCTGGAGATTTTTTTGGAAAATTTCTGGAGATCCCAGCTCAAAACAGGAATTAAAAGTGGGATGCTACTTCTATTTGGCATTCAGGGTTCCAAAAGAAAACAAAATTCACAAAATAAGAAGCAAAATAGACAAGAACATTGAAAGAATTACCTAGATATAAACTTAATCAAAGAAATTAAAGACATTTACAATAGAAACTTCAAGAAGTGAAGAAAGAAAATTTAGAATAAAAAATAAAAGGTAGAAAGAATTTTCATGTTTGTCAGAAATTTCTGACTATGGATTGTAGCCATATTGACTAACTGTAAGATTGATTAGGAGACTATTCCACAATGAAAGAGATTAAAGAATGATCAAGAATTATTTCCTATATCAAACCTCATCTTCCACACTCACACATCTGTGCACATACACTTACACACACATGCATCCACACACATTTCAATATCTCTGTATACACACAAAAAGTGAGAGGGGTTGAAAAAGAAAAAGAAAAAGTTAATTTTTGGTACTATGAATTTATGGTATTAAAATGGCATATTGCCAAAAGCAATATACAAATTCAGTACAATACCCATTAAATTCTAATGATATTCTTCACAGGAATAGAAATAGCAGTCTCAAAATTCATGTGGAACATGAAATAATTTAAATAGCCAAAGCATTGCTAGGCAAAAGGAGCAACAATAGAGATGCTACAATACCTGCTTTAAGCTACCAACATAATTTATAATGACAAAAACCTAGTGGCACTGGCTCAAAAGCAAAAATATACACCAATAAAAGAGAATAGAAGATTTATAAAAATTTTTACCTAAGATCAGAAAAAAAGAAAATTATATTATCATAGGAAATTCATAGATCTAGAAATGTTTGTGTTGAGTGAAATAAGCTGGTTTTATACATACAAACTCTGTATGACTTAAAATACAAACAATATAGTAAAAGAGCAAATGACAGTAAAGAGAGAACTAGTCATACAGGAGGAAGAAGGAGAAGGTAGGGAAACCAATAGAGAGCATGTATATAACTAAAGTTGATTACATGAAATGTCATTTTGAAATGTCTAATTTATAAGGTAACATACTTTGATGAAGGAGTTAGCACAGTTCCCATTGGCCAATTCAACAAGTTTCAAATACATTTTTTCACTGTAGTTAATTGGCACCAGGAAAATCATTAGTATCTCAATAAAGCACTGAGAAGTTTTGAAAACCATGTGGTTTCTATATATTATTGAAATTAGGAAGTTAGAGTTTCAGTATCTTACTATGCCATTTAAGACATTAATTGTTTTAATAGGCCTTTCTAATATAAGCATATCATAGAAATAAATAGTTAACTATCTAAACATGGCATTTAAAATTTCATTAGGAGAATGATGGAAAATTAACCAAGGAGATTGAAAGTTATTAGAGTCTTCAGCACATAAGGTCATTAGTAATTAAGTAAAATTACTGTCACTTTTCATAGTCTTTACAGGCTAGTATACAACTGAAAGAAAGCTTTCATAGTTTAGTTATCAACAGCTTTGTGTTGACAATTCACTTCTGAAAATTTCATGAAGAAGACAAAGTGAAAACTGTGTTTTGGTACCTTAAGAATGTGATTTGGTAATATAAGACCACCAGCTGATTAGTAAATTAATATTTTAGTAACATTAGTAGGTGAATTAGTAAATTATTTTGCCACTTCCATCCCTTCTTAGTGCTTTACTTGAATAGTCTCACCTGATAGGAGATTTTGGCTTTTATAAAATGTGCGTCACACCTGAAAGAGAAGAAGACATAAACAAATTTTTAATTTTCTAATCTATATCCCAATACCCTGTGTTACTATGCCAGTTGGTTCTGATATTTGTAATGTTCTTCATAGATAAAAACTTAATGCAATTATCTGGAATTTAAAATAACAGCACTAGTAGCCGAGGTGCGTTTCATGAAAGAGGATGACACCTGTATACTTCATTTAGCTGACATCATTCATGATTCTATTTTAAAACCGCTTTAATTCAGAAACAAATCTTGACCTAATTTCTTTTACAATTGAAAATTGAATGTGAAATAAATTGCAATTGTCTAGGGAGACTGCTCAGTAAGAGTTTGTCATGTAAGCAGAGTTAGGATTCAAGTTCAATACTCAGTATATGTGTTCAAAAAAGCTGGATGTGATGGTGTGTGCTTGTAATCTCAACATTGGGGTAGTAGAAAATCACATATCCCTGCTACATTCTGGCCAGCCACACCAGGCTATTTGTTGAACCCCAGGACAGTGAGAGACCCTAGCTCATGAAGCAAGGTGTACAGCTTTTAAAGAACATTGAAGGCTGATGTTTTCTTCCACATGTGCATACACATAGTCTCTTACTTTCTGTCTATCCTTCTGTCTGTCCTTCTGACCTTCTGTCTGTCTGTCTCTGTCTCTGTCTCTGTCTCTGTCTCTGTCTCTCTCACTCTCTCTCTCTCTCACATACACACACACACAAACACATGCACATTCACACATCTACGCACCCCATATACAAAGAATTTCATTTTGTTTAATAAAAAATTTTAATAATTTCAGTTTTAACGTACATCCGTTACGTATATTGTCTATTTATTTAGCATTTTTATATTCACATTTAATTTAGTCAGCCAATGACTGTTCTTAAAGCTTTTAAAAGGGTACTTCATATTACAAATTCTCCTAAAGTTTACTATAATGGAATACAAGAGTGGCGATCCCTCTACTATTCTCTTGACATCTTAATTTAATTTGCATTATAAAAATGTTGTTCATATTGTATAAGTTAGTTTTGAATTCACAAATGCAGGAATAATTCTTGGCCATTTTGTTTCTGTTTATATTTATTTAGCAACTACACAGATGCCCCTGACTTGTGATTTACTCTGAAATACACCTATGTTCTTTAATTATATCATAATATCCCATCCTTTATATTTCATGCTCATATTCATTTAATTTTGCTTGTTATCTCTTTTGTATCTTCTGCTTTCAGTAACTTTCTATTGCATATCACTACAGAGATCTATTTTCTTACAAAATTTAGTCATTTTAATGATTTGTAGACTGCATTCATCTTGGGATCTTTGAACATCAGCTCATCTGTTTTTCCTAGTATTTCTCAGATATACTTAGTTGTAATCAAATGCTAATTAATTTAATTTAACTTAAGAAATTTATTAGATATATACAGAGTTAAAAAACCAAGCACATTAATAATTTTTTTGTCTAACCCTAAAACCTATAAATGAAATATCTGTCTCTGCCTCTCTCTGTCTCTCCCAGCCAAACAGCTACACCTACCCACCCATATGGATAATCTATCACAGAAACTTTGACTATTTACTCAAAACTGATTCCTATAGTATATTTTAACAATTAAATAAAGACAAAACTTTCTTCAGATATTCAATATATGTCAAAAACTCTACTTGCTCAAGTTTATACCAACTTAAGATAAAGGGACTGAGAAAAAAATCAAAGAAGAAACTAGTTTTTTATAAAACTACAGAACAAAGTAGTTCTAATTTTAGAGATTTCATGATGTGAAATATTGTATAACATTCATTTATATAATTAACACAACTATCTATAGCTTTTTCTACCTTCCCAAAGACCTCATGGCTTTTGAAAGAAAGTGTTACATAATTTAACTTGTTTTTTATGTTTTCCACTGGAGTGTAATTATATAAAGATTCATTTAAATCTTTCAGATTTTAGAGAAAAGAAAAACTGTTGTCCACAAGTGCATAGTCAATCATAAATCTCATAACTTACTTTTATAGTTGGCACAAGTGCCATAGAACCTACACCAGGCAGCCAGTAGTAGAAAGTATCAACCACAGTTTGTGAGTATACTACTGTATGCTTGCTGAATGTAGCCTCTAATATTGGAGGCATTGTTTTCAACCAGAACATTCATTTATCACTCTCACAGGTGTGTTGGCCCAGAAAGTTCCTTGGGAAAGTACTCTCAGTGGAAATGTTATGTACAATTAGCAGATACTAAACAGAGGTTGGGAGATATATTGTTTTCAGACATGCTTTAAAGTAAGCACATCAAATCTCACAAAGCACTTTATATAAGTGTTACATTGAATGTAATTAAAAGAAGTAAATTAAGCAATATATGAGTAAATGAGTCTTTGGAATTTATATAAGAATTTAAGTACCTTGATTCATTCTTATAGTAATTCATATAGTTTTGAAATAATTCAAGTTATAATTCAGGCTGTTACCAAGACTAAGAGAAATGTAAACACCAAGCCAGACAAAAATCTTTCATTTACAACTGTATACTGTCTGCAAGACATACTAGAGCAAATCTTGTAGAAGTAACCAACTAATGACTGATTTGACTTAAGTGTCACTTCATGAGTTTTGTTCCATACCCAACACTGCTTGTGTGACTAAGAAACTGAGACAAGATGACCCAGAGAGGTTAGATAAAATCAAATAATACTAGTCTCAAAAAAGAAAAAATATATAGTGAGAAAATTATTCCTAATGATATTTTTCTACACTCATAAATTAATGCTTTGCTCAATCATCATCAGAGAATCTTCTTCCTAGAGTAGATGGGAACACATAAAGAGACTCACAGACAGACACTATGTACAGAGTGAAAGACCTTGCAACACTAAGCCCTAATTGTGAGGTCTCTATCAACATACTCACCTCAGAGGTGAGGAAATACCACAGAATTTGAGGCAGAAAGATTTAAGAGCTAGAAGAGTGGAATATACCAAGAAAACAAGGCTTTCTAAGTCAACATGAGCAAAGCTCATATAAACTGACAGATTGATGCAGCATTGAGAGGTTCCTCATGTATCTGCTCCAGGCTCTCTGCTGATATATTACTGCATCCAGCTTAGTATTTTTATGATATTCCTCCATGTGTGAACAAGTAGGTCCCTATTCATGCCTTCTCTTGGGCTCTTTTCTTTCTGCTGGTTTGACATGCCCAAATTTAATGTGATAGTTTTTGTTTTAATCTTATACTTGATTTTGTTACATTACAAATTCATGAGTGAATGAATGAATGAAAACCTAGTCATGATCAAACTTGCTGATATGGAAGCATATATTTCTCCTATGCAACCATCCCCCTGAGTGCACCTTCAGTCCTCTGTGGCATGCCCAGCTGCCCTCTGTGGCCTGCTGTACCCCCAGTCCTTCACTGTCCTGACACCTCTTACCCACCTTCATCACACCTGCTTATACAGAACAATAGAGGTTATATTTTTTACCCTACACCTATTGCCTTGTTCCCTGCTCATAGTCTTCTAGGGCATGCCTAGCTGTCCAGAGTAGTGTAATATCCTCTGGAGATCTATTGTTCTACCACCTCTCTGCTTGCCTTCTCTACCCCAATATCTTTCCAACCATGTCCCCAGTGGCATACCTAACTGATGAAATACTTGCTCTATCCTCTGAGTTACATTGTCCAGCCCAAAGATATCCAACATGGCCTGCTACACCATGATCATCAAGGTTAGGCCCCCTCCCAATACCTGCTACAACAGGAGCATCTAAGGACAAGTACATAGCTATTGGATAAGTACATTGTAATGTAGCATAGGAACACAATCCACAAAATAAAGCACTATATGGCACTTTTAGAGCACAGCTATCCTACTACAGAAAGCCCTGGATATCCTAACAACAAAAGCACAAGAAAATAATCATAAATGCAATCTTATAAAGATGATAGAGAGTTTTAAGAAAGAAATTAATAAATTGTTTAAAGAAATACAGGAAAATACAATAAAACAGATAGAGGCCTTTAAAGAGGATACAAATAAATCCCTGAAAGAATTAAATACAATTAAACATGTGAAGGAAGTAAACAAAAGTGTTACAAGACCTAAAACTGAAAATAGAGGCAATAAAAAAACTTGAGAGAATCATGAAGATGGAAAACCTAGAAAAGAGAACAGGAACAGCAGATACAAGCATCACCAACAGAATACAAGAGACAGAAGATGGAATCTCAGGTGTAGCAGATATAAGAAACTGAACACTAGTCAAGAATGTGAAATCAAAACTTTCTGGCAGAAAACATCCAGGAAATCTCAGATTTCATTAAAACCACTAATCTAAGGAAAATAGGAATAGAAGAAAGGGAAGTGTACCAGCTCCATGAACCAGAAAAATATTCTCAACAAAATCTTAGAAGAAAATTTTCTCAACCTAAAGAAAGAGGTGTCTATAAACACACAAAAAGCATACAGAAAACTAATTAGATTGGAACAGAAAAGAAAACCACCCACCACATGGTACTCAAAACTCTAAATATATAGAGCATAGAAAGAATATTAAAAGCTACAAAGGGAAAGTCCAGGTATCATACAAAGGCAGACCTATCAGAATTACACTCAACAAGTCTCAACAGACACTATAATAGGTTCAAGGGCCTGATGATATTTCTTGCAGCCTCAACCCCCTTCCCCCGATACCAACATAGATTAATAAATCCAGCAAAAATCTCTATCACCAAAGAGGGAGAGACCAAGATAATTCAAGACAAAACCAAATTTAAATATCTATCTATAAATCTACAAAAAATACTAGAATGAAAACTGCAACCCAAATAATATAATGCTACAGTAAAAAAACAGAGGAAATAATTACATACCAGCAAAAACAAAACAAGAGAATACACACATGCATGTACACACATGCATGCATGCACAAATGAAAATGCACTAATACCAACTTTAAAATAACAGGAATTAACAGTCACTGTTTATTAATAACTGGCAACATTAATGGACTCAATTACCCAATTAAAAGACACAGGCTGAGAGAATGGATGTGCAAATAGAATGATGAATGAATCATTCCATTACATATAAGAAACACACCTCAACAATAAAGATAGAAAAGTCCTCATAGTAAAAACATGGAAAAAAAAATTCCAGGAAAACTGACTCAAGAAGAAAGTTGGAGCAGCCTTTCTAATATCTAATGGAATTGACTTTCATCCAAAATTAAGCAAAAGTGACAGAGAAGGACAAATCCATGAAAGGAAGAAACCCATGAATAGGACATCTCAACCTTATGTCCCAAATGCTTGGGCAGCCACATTTGTAAAAGAAACATTAATAAAGCTTAAATTGCTCATTGAACCCGATGCATTACAAGTGGTGGATTTCAACGCCACATTCTCATCAATCAACAGGTCATCCAGACAAAAAAATAAATAAAAAAATAATAAACCTACCTGATGTTTTAAATCAAATGTACCAAACAAATACGTACAGAACACTTCATCCAAAAATCAAATGAATATACCTTCTTCTCAACACCTCATGAATCTTCACCAAAATTGATCATAATGTTGGTCAGTAACCAATCATCCACAGATACAAGAAATATGAATTAATGCCTTCTATCTTATCAGACCACCATGGATTAACACTGGACTTCAACAACTGCAGAAACAAGAGAAAACCTACCCAGTCATGGAACAAGTCTCTCAGTGATCTCTAGGTCACTGAGTAAATAAATAAGAAACAAATAAAGAAATTAAAGACTTTCCAGATTTCAGTGACAATGATGGCAGAACATATTTTTCTGCCAAATTTGTGTGAAACAATGGAAGCAGCGCTAAGAGGAAACTTATAGCATTAAATGCCTCCATAAAGAAATTAGAGAGTTCTCTTACCAACAATTTAAAAGTACATCTAAGCACTCTAAGAAAATGCAAACACACAGAAGAAGATAAGATTGCAGGAAATAATCAAAATCTGGGCAGTAATCATACTAGTCTAAAAAATGATTACAATACAAAGGATCAACAAAACTAAGAGCTGGTATTTGAGAAAATTAACAAGATGAACAAACACTTGAACAAAAGAACTGAAAGACAGAATGACAGTATCCAAATAAACTAAATCAGAAGTGAAAGGGGGGGGGCATAACAGCCACTGAGGAAATCCAAAAAAAATCATTATGTCTTATTACAAAAGCCTATATTCCAAAATTGGAAAATCTTAACAAAATGGATGATCTTATACACAGATACCTCTAAACAAAATTAAATCTAGATCAGGTAAACTATTTAAACAACCCTGTTTTTCCAAAGGAAAAGGAAGAGGTAATTAGAAGTCTCCCAAACCAAAAAAGGCCCAAGGCCAGATGGTTTTAGTGCAGAATTCTACCATATATTCAAAGATGGTCTAATAGCAATACTCATTAAAATATTCCACAAAGTACAAACAGAAGAAACACTGCTAAACTCCTTCTATGAGACCACAGTCACCCTGAAGTCTAAAACCCACAA
Organism: Mus pahari; assembly: GCF_900095145.1. Classification (NCBI taxonomy): domain Eukaryota; kingdom Metazoa; phylum Chordata; class Mammalia; order Rodentia; family Muridae; genus Mus; species Mus pahari. The sequence goes on along the minus strand of NC_034607.1, from coordinate 6,196,879 downwards.
ATACTCAACCAAAAAGGATTTTAGACCATTCCACCTGATGAACACTGATGCAAAAATGCAAACAGAATCTAGGAAGACATCAAAGATATCATCTATCACGATCAAGTGACCTTCATCCCTGGGATGCAGGGATGGTTCAATATATGAAAATCTGTCAATGTAACCCACCATGTAAAAAAAAAAAAAGAAAGAAAGAAAAGAAAAAATATCATTATCATCTCTTTAGATGCTGAATAAATTTTGATCAAACCCAACATCCTTTCATATTAAAAGTCTTGGAGAGTTCAGGGATACAGGGTGTACACGTAAATATACTAAAAACCATATACAGCAAGCCAACATTCAACATCAAATTACATGGAGAAAAACTTAAAGCAATTCCAATAAAATCTCTCTCTCTCTCTCTCTCTCTCTCTCTCTCTCTCTCTCTCTCTCTCTCTCTCTCT
>NC_034607.1:6190188-6196337 GCF_900095145.1 Mus pahari | reverse complement strand
TCTCTCTCTCTTACACACACACACACACACACACACACACACACACACACACATATTCCATCCCTACCTCCCTCCCTCTGTTTCTCTCCCTCCCTCCCTCCATTTAATGTAGTACTTGAAGTTCTAGCTTCAAGACAAATGTAAGACAAGAAAAAAGATCAAAGGGTTCAAAAAGATCAAATTGGAAAGGAAGAAGTCAAAGTATCACTGTTTGAAGATGATATGTTCTTATACATAATTGATCACAAAAAAAAATTCTACCAGAGACCTCCTACAACTGATAAACACTTTCAGCAAAGTTGATGGATACCAAATTAACTTTAAAAAATCATTACCTCTCCTTGATAAACAGGCTGAGGAAGAAATCAGGGAAAGAACACCTTAATATTAGCAACAAATATTATAAAATATCTTGCTGTTACTCTAACCAAGCAAGTAAATGAACTTTGTGACAAGAACTTGAAGTCTATGAAGAAAGACACTGAGGAAGATATCAGACAATAGAAGGCTCTTTCATGGGGTTATAGTGATGGCTCAGTAGCTAGTAGTACTGACTGCTCTTTCGAAGGTCCTGAGTTCAAATTCAGAGAAACCACATGGTGACTCACAACCATCCAAAATGCGATCTGATGCCCTCTTCTGGGGTGTCTGAAGACAGCTATAGTGACTTACAATAAATAAATAAATAAATAAATAAATAAATAAATAAATAAATAAATAAATAAATAAATTATTTTTTTATAAAAAAGATCTTTCATGCTCATGGGTTGGTAGGATTAACATAGTAAAGATGGTAATTTTACCAAAAGTAATCTACATATTGAATCGAATTCTCATCCAGATTCCAACAAAATTCTGTATAGACCTTGAGAGAGCAATTCTCAATTTCATATGGGCAACCAAAAAAACCAGAATAGCTTGAAAAAAAATCTTGAGTTATTTAAGACCTTTTTGAGGTATCACAATTCCTGTTGTCAATGTGTACTACAGAGTAAAAGAATCTGCACAGTATTGGTATAGGAACAGATAGACTGATCAGAGCAATTGAATTAAAGACCCTGTAATAAGCCAACACACCTATGAACTCTTAAATTTTGACTAAGGGAAAATCATACAATGGAATAAAGAAAGGTTTTTCACCAAATGATACTGGTCTAATTATCCAATTAGATATCTGCATGTAGAAGAATGCAAGTAAGCCCTTATTTATCACTCTATACAAAACTCAAGTCGTAGTAGATCAAATACCACAACATAAAACCAAATACAGGAAATCTAATACAAAAGAAATTAGGGAATAGCCTTGAACTCACTGTTACAGGTGACAACTTCATGAACAGAACACAAGTGGCTCAGACTCTAAGATCAACAATTGATAACATGTCGATCTGCATACTGCCATGCTTCCTGCCATGATGATAATGGACTAAACCTCTGAAACTGTTAGCCAGCTATAGTTAAATGTTTTTCTTTATACTAGTTGAAATGGCCATGGTGGTTTTTCACAGAAATAGAAATCCTATCTAAAAGAGGTGGGTATAGGAGGAATACATTGCAGAGTAGAGGAAGAGAATACAGGTAGAGATGACTGGAATTGCAGCATCTCAGGAGTGAGATAGAAACCAAGTACAATGAACACTCCATGGAATCTACTAGAAGGATATTGGGAAAGATTCCTAGTAATGGGAAGGTGGATATTGGATTGGCCATCCTCTTTCACAAGGCATGGTGTCAAGTAGAAGTATTAAGACACCAACCTAGGCACAAAGCCTGAGACCTAAAACCAAATATTATGTAGAGCTTGAGAAGTCCTGCAGAGGAGGGAGAGGAAGTACTTGGAGAAGCTAGAGTGATCAAGAACACCATGAGAACATGGTGAAGAGAATAGATTGACCAGGACTCGAGTGGGCTCATAGAGGTGAGGGAGCTCGATATGGTTCTGACCTAGGTCCTCTGCATACAGGTTATGGTTGCCTTGCTCAAGATTCTTGGGGAATTCCTATCAGTGGGGATAGGAGCTGTCTCTGACTTTTTTCTCTGATTTTGGAACCCTTTGCCTCTTACTGGCTTGCCTTGTCTAACCTTGATGTAAGAATATGTGTTTGGTCCTATTGCAGCTTTTTATGACAGATTTGGTTGTTATCCTTGAAAAGTCTTCTCTTTTCTGAGGGAAAGTAAAGGGGTGGTGAATCTGGGGGAAAGAAAAGGAGGAAGAGATGGAGTGGAAGCTGCAGTCATGATGTAATGTACGAGAAAAAATAAACAAAAAGAAAGAAACAACCCCCCCCCAAAAAAAACCCNNCANACTCACATNAACACACACACACACACACACACACACACACACACACACACACACACACACACCTTCCAAAAAGCAATTCTGGTCAATTATGAGGTGACTTTTATAAGTGAAGAGAGAGTTAATCTTATTCTATTTCACTGATATACATGTCTAGTTTTGAGTCAATTGCATTTTTTAACTTTATTTTTATTGGATATTTTCTTTATTTACATTTCAAATGTTATCCCCTTTCCTGGATTGCCCCGTCCCAGAAATGCCCTATCCCATCCCCCCTCCCCCTGCTTCTATGAGGGTGTTCCTCCACCCACTCATCCACTCCCACTTCACTACTCTTGAATTCCCCTACACAGGGACACCTATCAAGCCTTCATAGGACCAAGAACCTTTCTTCCATTGATGCCTGACAAGACCATCCTCTGCTACACATGAAGCTGGAGCCATGGGTCCCTCCATGTGTACTTCTTGGTTGGTGGCTTAGTCCCTGGGAGCTCTTGGGGGAGAGGGTTTGGTTGGTTGATATTGTTGTTCTTCCTATGGGAAAGCAAATTACTTCAGCTCCTTCAGTCCTTCCTCAAACTCCTCCACTGGGGACCCTGTGCTCAGTCTAATGGTTGGCTGTGAGCATCCACCTCTGTATTTATAAGGTAAAGCCTTGTAAGAGACAGCTATATCAGCAAGCATTTTTTTGCATCCTCAATAGTGTCTGGTTTTGGTTAGTGTATATTGGATTGATACCGAGGTGGAGCAGTCTCTGGATGGCCTTTCCTTCAGTCTCTGCTCTTCACTTTGTCTCCATATTTTCTCCTGTGAGTGCTTTGTTCCCTACCACAGATGGACTCAGTCTGTCCCTCAACCCACAGGAGAATTAGGGTCCTGGTACTCAGGTGGGCAAGGAGTGGACACAATGACAAACAGACACTAACACAAGGGAGTGCTGGATCAGAGTGTAATTTCTCAAAGCGAGTATCAGACTTATGTTAAAGAAGAAACCAAGGAAGTTAGGTGATACATTAATGTCATCCAAGGTACATTGAGGTTACCCGATGCAAAATGACTCTTTACACAAAACAGAGAAATGCATACATAAAATATAACAGGAACCAGGCAGTGTTTACAAATGGGATAGAAATCAGTGCTTACTGCTGGGATAAAAATCAGTGTTTAAAACTGGGATAAATATCAGTGCTTACAACTGGGATAAAAATAAGCCCTACCTAAGGTCAGCTTATTCTTAGAATCCAGGGGCAAGGGCTTTATGCCCTTGCCATAATTCCAATTCTAATCTATTGTATAATCCACCTTCTCCCTAGGCCATTGTAAATTCCCGTATATGGGAGTGACTCAGCTGTTATTCTAAGTATTTACTCTGATTCATTCTTAGACCACAACCCACCTTCTTCCTAGGCGATTGTAAACTCCTGTATATGAGAGTGACTTAGATGCTTAGATGTTATTTTAAGTATCTGAAGGGACCCTCCATTTAACAGAGGAGCCCACCAACTTTCTTTTAATATGCAATGTAGTCTGCCATACCTGCCTGTAATGATAATTCCAAGTTTACTTTGTAGAACTTGCCCTGAGATTTCTACTCTAATCCAGTAAACTGTAATGCCTGATTTCTTTCACTATCTCTTTGTCATCATTGGAGGCTTTTCATCTGAATGAGTAGAATTCTTATGAAATTCAAATCCCAAGGTCGGCTCAACAATGGCCTAGGATGTTGGAACACTATTGGAGGCCAATCTGACTTAGCTATTTGGCAAACCATTCCTTGGAGGCACTAATAATAAAACAATACTGAAAGAAAGCACCCAGAACCTTTTACCATACTGTCACAAGGACATAACTGGAGCATTTGTGCTGTGGAATGCCAAACATTCTCAAGGACAGCAATTTCCATGAAATGTTTTGCCTCAGGACTACAGCCAAGCTTTTGGACGTGTAACATAGACTTCACTGGAGTGGGTATGGCAGTTCCTCTTTCTAAGAAGGACTGAAGCATCCACACTTTGTTCTTCTTCTTGAGCTTCATGTAGTCTGTGAATTATATCTTGGGTATTCTGAGATTCTGGGCTAATACCCACTAATCTGTGAGTACATGCCATGTGTGTTCTTTTGTGATTGGGTTACATCACTCAGGATGATATATTCTAGTTCCATCCATTTGCCTAAAAAATTCATAAGTTCATTGTTTTTAATACTGAGTAATTCTCTTTTGTGTAAATGTACCACATTTTCTGTATCCATTCTTCTGCTGAAGGACATCTGGGTTCTTTTCAGCTTCTGGCTATTATAAATAAGGATGCTATGAACATAGAGGAGAATATGTCCTTGTTAGATGTCGGAGAATCATTTGAGTATATATCCAGGAGTGATATAGCTGAGTCCTCAGGTAATACTATGTCTAATTTTTCTGAGGAACTGCTGTACTGTGGTTTCCAGAGTGGTTGTACAAGCTTGCAATCCTACCAACATTGAAGGAGTGTTCTTCTTTCTCCACATCCTTGCTAGATCTTACCCATTCTGACTGGTGTGAGGTAGAATCTCTGGGTTGTTTTGACTTGTATTTCCCTGATAACTAAGGATGAACATTTATTTAAGTGATTCTCAATCATTCAAAATTCCTCAGTTGAGGAATACTCTGTTTAGCTCTGTATTCCATTTTTAGTATGGTTATTTGGTTTTCTGGAATTTAACATCTTGAGTTCTTTCTACATATTAGATAATAACCCTCTATCTGGTTTAGGATTTGTAAAGATATTTTCCCAATCTGTCTGTTGCTGCTTTGTCCTATTGAGAGTATCTGTTGCCTGACAAAAGCTTTGAAATTTTATGAGGTCCCATTTGCCGTTTCTTCATCTTAGAGCATAAGCCATTGGTGTTCACTTCAGGAAAATTCCCCTGTGACCATGTGTTCGAGTCTCTTCCCTATTTTCTCCTTTGTAACTCTCAGTATATGTGGTTTTATGTGGAGGTCCTTGATCCACATGGACTTGAGATTTGTACAAGGAGATAAGAATGGGTCAATTTGCTTTCTTCTACATGCTGACCTCCAGTTGAACCTATACCATTTGTTGAAAATGCTATCTTTTTTCAAACTTTTAGCTCCTTTATCAAAGATTAAGTGACCATATATATGTGGGTTCATTTCTGGGTCTTCAATTCAATTCCATTGATCTTCCTGCCTGTCTGTGTATCAACCATAAAGTTTTTATGATTATTACTCTGCAGTACAGCTTGAGGTCAGGAATGGTGATTCTCTGAGAAGTTCTTTTTATTGTTAAGAAACTTTCCACTATCCTGGTTTTTTTGTTATTCCACATAAGTTTGCAAATTGCTTTTTCTAAATCTGTGAGGAATTGAGTTGGAATTCTGATGGGGATTGCATTGAATCTGCAGATTGCTTTCAGCAAGATGGTCATTTTTACTATATTAATCCTGCCAATCCATTAGCATGGGAGATCTTTCCATCTTCTGATATCTTCTTCAATTTCTTTCTTCAGAGATTTGAAGTCCTTGTATATAGATCTTTCTTTTTTTTATTTATTATTTTCTTTATTTACATTTCAAATGCTATCCCGAAATTTTCCTATACCCCTCGCCCCACCTCTGCTCCCCTACCCACCCACTCCCACTACTTGGCCCAGGCCTTGCCTGGTGCTGGATCATATAAAGTTTGCAAGACCAAGGGGACTCTATTCCCAGTGATGGCCGATTAGGCCACCTTCTGCTACATATGCAGCTAGAGACACAAACTCAGGGGGTACTGGTTAGTTCATATTGTTGTTCCACCTACAGGGTTGCAGCCCCCTTCAGGCCCTTGGGTACTTTCTCTAGCTCCTCC
>NC_034607.1:6184357-6188448 GCF_900095145.1 Mus pahari | reverse complement strand
TATCCTTTGAGTAGAGGAAGGCTACTAATTTGTTTGAGTTAATTTTTAATCTAGCTACTTTGCTGGAGTAGTTTATCACTTTTATGAGTTCTCTGTCGGAATTTTTAGGGTCACTAAAGTATACTATCATATGATCTGCAAATATTGATATTTTGACTTCTTCCTTTCCAATTTGTTTCCCTTTGAACTCTTTTTGTTTTCTAATTGCTCTAGCTAGAACTTCATGTAATATACTGAATAGATAGGGAGAGTGTAGGCACCCTTGTCTAGTCTCTGATTTTAGGGAGATTGCTTCAAGTTTCTCTCCATTTAGTTCATGTTGGCTACTGTTTTGCTGTATATAGCTTTTACTATGTTTAGGTATGGGCCTTGAATTCCTGATCTTTCCAAGACTTTTAAAATGAAGGGATGCTGAATTTTGACAAATGCTTTTTCAGCATCTAATGAAATGATTATGTGGTTTTTCCTTTGAATTTCTTTATGTATTGGATTTCATTAATGGATTCCTCTATATTGAACCATCCCTGGGATGAAGTCTACGTTTTCATGGTGAATGATCATTTTGCTGTGTTCTTGGATTTGGTTATTGAGAATTTTATTAAGTAGTTTTGCAACAAAATTTGTAAAGGAAATTGGTCTGAAGTTCTCTTTCTTTGTTGGGTGTTTGTATGAATTAGGTATAAGTGTAATTGTGGCCTCATAGAACAAATTGGGTAGTGTTACTTCTTTCTATTTTGTAGAATAGTTTGAAGCGTATTGGTATTAGATCTTCTTTGAAAGTTTGGTAGATTTCTGCACTAAAACCATCTGGCCCTGGGACTGTTTTTGTTGGAATATTTTAATGGCTGTTTCTATATCTTTAATGGGTTATGTGATTGTTTAGTTTATCTGATCCTGATTTAACTTTGGTCCTGGTATCTGTCTAGAAAATTATCCATTTTGTTAAGTATAGGCTTTTGTAGTAGGATTTGATATTTTTTTTTAATTTCCTCGTTTCCATTGTTATGTCTCCCTTTTAAATTCTGGTTTTATTAGTTTGGATACTGTCTCTGTGCCCTCTGGTTAGTCTGGCTAAGAGTTTATCTATCTTGTTGATTTTCTCAAAACACCAGTTCCTTGTTTGATTGATTCTTTCTATAGTTCTTTTTGTTTCCACTTGGTTGATTTCAAACCTCAGTTTGATTATTTCCTACTATCTACTCCTCTTATATGCATTTGCTTCTTCTTTTTTTTTCTTGAGCTTTTAGGTGTGCTGTCAAGCTGCTAGTATATGCTCTCTCCAGTTTCCTTTTGGAGACACTCAGAATTATGCAAACTTACCACTGCTTTCATTTTGTCCCATAACTTTGGGTACGTGGTACCTTCATTTTCATTAAATTTTAAAAGGTCTTTAATTTCTTTCTTTATTTCTTGCTGACCAAATTATCATTGAGTATAACATTGTTCAGCTTCTATTTGTATGTGTGATTTGCTTTTCTTTATTTATTTTGGTATTGAATACCAGCTTTATTCCATGGTGATTGGATAGGATGCTTAGAATTATTTCAATCTTCTTATATCTGTTGAGGCCTGTTTTGTGAACGATTATATCGTCAAATTTTGAGAAGGTAACATGAGGTGCTGAGAAGAAGGTATATTCTATTTTTCTATAAATGTTCTATAAATATCTGTGAAATCCATTTGGTTCATAACTTTTATTAGTTTCACTGTGTCTGTTTAGTTTGTTTCTATGATCTGTCCATTGTGGTGAGTGTGGTGTTGGGGTCTCACACTAATTTTGTATGAGGTACAATGTGTGATTGAGCATTAGTAAAGTTTCTTTTATAAATGTGGGTACCCTTGAATTTGGAGCATAGTTGTTCAGGGTTGAGAATTCATCTTGGTAGATTTTTCCTTTTATGAGTATGAAGTGTCTTTCTGTACTGGCTAGTTTTGTGTCAACTTGACACAGGCTGGAGTTATCACAGAGAAGGGAGCTTCAGTTGGGAAAATGCCTCCATGAGATCCAACTGTTAGGCATTTTCTCAATTAATAATCACGGGGGTAGGTCCACTTGTGGGTGGTTCATTTCTGTGCTGGTAGTCTTGGTTCTATAAGAAAGCAGGCTGAGCAAGCCAGGGGAAGCAAGCCAGTAAGAAACATCCCTCCATGGCCTCTGCATCAGCTCTTGTTTCCTTACCTGCTTGAGTTCCAGTCTTGACTTCCTTGGAGATGAATAGCAATATGTAAGTGTAAGCCGAATAAACCCTTTCCTCCCTAATTTGCTTCTTGGTCATAATGTTTGTGCAGGAATAGAAACCCTGACTAAGACACCTTACTTATCTTTTTTTGATAAGTTTCAAATGAAAGTCAATTCTATTTGATATTATAATGGCTATTCCAGATTGTTTCTTGGGACCATTTGCTTGCAAAATATTTTACTACCCTTTTACTCTGAGATAGTGTCTGTCTTCATCACTGAGGTGGGTTTCCTGTATGCAGCAAAATGCTGCATCCTATTTACATAAACAGTCTGTTACTCTATGTCTTTTTATTGGAAAATTCAGTCCATTGATGTTAAGAGATATTAAGGAAAAGTGATCGTTGCTTCCTGTTATTTTTGTTGTTAGAGGTAGAATTATGTTTGTATGGCTATCTGATTTTGGGTTTGTTGAAGATTACATTCTTGCTTTGTCTAGCATGTAGCTTCCCTCCTCATGTTAGAGTTTTCCACCTATTATCCTTTGTAGGGCTGGATTTGTGCAAAGATATTTGTAAATTTTGTTTTTCCGTGGAATATCTTGATTTCTCCATCTATGGTAATTGAGAGTTGTGCTGGGTACAGTAGCCTGGTGAGGCCTTTGTGTTCTCTTAGGGTTTATATGACATCTGCCCAGGGTCTTCTGGCTTTTATAGACTCTGGTGAGAATTCTGGTGGAATTCTGATAGGTATGTCTTTACATGTTACTTGACTTTTTTTTTCCCTTACTGCTTTTAATATGCTTTCTTTGTTTTGTGCATTTGGTGTTTTTACTGTTATGTGTCAGGAGGAATTTTTTTTTGGTCCAGTCTATTTGGAGTTCTGTAGGCATCTTGTATGTTCATGGGCATTTCTTTCTTTAGGTTATGGAAGATTCTTCAATATTTTTCTTGAAGCTATTTCCTGGCCCTTTATGTTGGGAATCTATGCTCTCTTCAATACGTATTATCCTTAAGTTTGGTATTCTCATTGTGTCCTGGATTTCCTGGATGTTTTGGGTTGCAAACGTTTTAAATTTTGCATTTTCTTGAACTATTGTGTCAATGTTTTCTATGGTATCTACTGCACCTACGATTCTCCTTCTTTCTCTTATATTCTATTGCTGATACTTGCGTCTATGACACCTGATCTCTTTACTGGGTTTTCTATCTCCAGGATTGTCTCCCTTTGTGATTTCTTTATTGTTTCTATTTCTAATTTTAGATCTTGGATGATTTTGTTCAATTACTTTACCTGTTGGGTTATGTTTTCCTGTAATTTTTTTTAGATATATTCTTTATTTACATTACAAATGCATTCCCTAATGTGAACTATACCCTCCCCACACCTCTGCTCCCCTACCCACCCAGTCCCACTTCTTGGCCCTGGCATACCCCTGTACTGGGACATATAAAGATGGCAAGACCAAGGGGCTTCTCTTCCCAATGATGGCAGAATAGGCAATCTTCTGCTACATATGAAGCTACAGACATGAGCAATGGGGGTCCTGGTTAGTTCATATTGTTGATTCACCTACAGGGTTGCAGCCCCCTTCAGTTCCTTGGGTACTTTCTCTAGCTCCTCCATTGGGGTCCCTGTGTTCCATCCAGTAGCTGACTGTGAGCATCCACTTCTGTGTTTGCCAGGAACTGGCATAGCCTCACAGGAGACCACTATATCAGGGTCCCTTCAGCAAAATCTTGCTGGCATGTACTATAGTGTCTGGGTTTCATGGCTGATGATGGGATGGATCCCAGAGTTGGGTAGTTTCTGGATAGTCTATCCTTTCATCTTAGCTCTAAATTTTGTGTCTGTATCTATATCCTTTCAAGGTTATTTTGTTCTCTGTTCTAAGGAGGAATGAAGTATCCAC
>NC_034607.1:6153089-6165098 GCF_900095145.1 Mus pahari | reverse complement strand
GAGTTTCTCTCCATTTACATTTATGTTGGCTGCTTGTTTGCTGTATTGATTTATTATGTTTATAGGTAGGGGCCTTGAACTCCTAATCTTTCCATGACTTTTATCATGATTGGGTGTTGAATTTTTTCAAATGCTTTCTCTGCATCTAATGAGATAATCATGTGGTTTTGTCTTTGAGTTTGTTTATATAGTGGTTTACATTAATTGATTTCTGTATATTAAACCATCCCTGCATCCCTGGGATGAAGCCTACTTGGTCATGATGGATGATTGTTTTGTTGTATACTTGGATTCAGTTTGCAAGGATTTTATTGAGTATTTTTNNANTCGATATTCATAAGGGAAATTGATCTGAAGTTTTCTTTCTTTGTTGGATCTTTCTGTGCTTTAGGTATCAGAGTAATTGTGGCTTCATAGAATGAATTGTGTAAAGTACCTTCTGTTTCTATTTTGCAGAATACTTTGAGGAGAGTGGAATTAGGTCTTTTTTGAAGGTCTGATAGAACTCTGCACTAAACCCATATGGTACTGGGCTTTTTGTTGTTGGGAGACTATTGATTACAGCTTCTATTTCTTTAGCAGAAATAGTACTATTTAGATCTTTAATCTGATCCTGATTTAACTTTGGTACCTGGTATCTGTCTAGGAAGTTGTCCATTTCTTCCAGGTTTTGCAGTTTTGTTGAGTATATCCTTTTGTGGTAGGATCTGATGAAGTTTTGGATTTCCTCAGGATCTGTTGGTATGTCTCGTTTTTCATTTTTGATTTTGTTAATTAGAATACTTTCCCTGTGCCCTCTAGTTAGTCTGGCTAAGGTTTTAACTCTTGTTGATTTTCTCAAAGAACCAGATCTTTGTTTGGTTGATTCTTTGAATAGTTCTGTTTGTTTCCACTTGGTTGATTTCAGTACTGAGTTTGATTATTTCCTGCCATCTACTCCTCTTGGGTGAATTTGCTTTCTTTAGTTCTAGGGCTTCTAGGTGTTCTGTCAGTTTGCTAGTATATGCTCTCTCTAGTTTCTTTTGGGGGACCCTCAGGGTTATGAGTTTTCCTCTTAGGACTGCCTTCATTGTGTCCCATAAGTTTGTGTATGGTTTGGCTCCATTTTCATTAATTTTTTAAAAGTCTTTAATTTCTTTCTTTATTTCATCCTTGACCGGGGAATCATTGAGTAGAGTGTTGTTGAGTTTCCATGTGAGTATTGTCTTTCCAATATTTATGCTGTTAATTGAAGATCAGCATTGGTCCATGGTGATCTGATAGGATGCATTGGATAATTTCAATATTTTTGTATCTGTNGAGGCCTGTTTTGTGACCAATTATATAGTCAATTTTGGAGGAGGTACTATGTGGTGCTGAGAAGAACGTATATCCTTTTGTTTTAGGATAAAATGTTCTAAGGATATCTATTAAATTCATTTGTTTCATAACTTCTGTTAGTGTCCATCTGTCTCTGTTTAGTTTGTTTCCAGGATCTGTCCATTGGTGAGAGTGGGGTGTTGAACTATCCCATTATTATTCTGTGAGGTGCAGTGTATGCTTTGATTTTTACTAAAGTTTCTTTAATGAATGTGGCTGCTCTTGTATTTGGAGCATAGATATTCAGAGTTGAGATATCCTCTTGGTAGATTATAACTTTGATGAGTATGAAGTGCCCCTCCTTGTCTTTTTGTTGTCAGGAAGAATTTCTTTTCTGGTCCTGTCTATTTGGAGTTCTGTAGGCTTCTGGTATGTTCATGGGCATCTTTTCCTTTATGTTTGGGAAGTTTTCTTCTATAATTTTGTTGAAGCTATTTACTGGCCCTATAAGTTGAAAAATCTTCATTCTCATCTACTCCTATTATCCATAGGTTTTGTCTTGTCATTGTGTCCTGGATTTCCTGGATGTTTTGAGTTAGGATCTTTTTGCAATTTGCATTTTCTTTGATTGTTGTGTCCATGTTCTCTATGGAACCTTCTGTACCTGAGATTCTCTTTTCCATCTCTTGTATTCTGTTGCTGATGCTCACATCTATGGTTCCTGATTTCTTTTCTAGGNTTTCTATCTCCAGAGTTGTCTCTCTTTGGGTTTTCTTTATTGTTTGTACTTCCCTTTTTAGGTCTTGGATGGTTTTGTTCAATTCCATCACCTGTTTTGTTGTGTTTTCTTGTAATTCTTTAAGGAATTTATTTGTTTCCTCTTTAAGGAATTCTACCTGTTTAGCAGTGTTTTCCTGTAATTATTTAAGGACTTCTACCTCTTTAGCAGCATCCTCCTTTATTTCTTTAAGTGAGTTATTAATGCCTGTCTTAAAGTTCTCTATCAGCATCATGAGATATGATTTTAAATCCAACTCTTCCTTTTTGGGTGCATTGGGGTATCCAGGACTAGCTGAGGTGGGAGTGCTGGGTTCTGAAGTTGATGAGTGTTCTTGGTTTCTGTTAGTAAGATTCTTACATTTGCCTTTCGCCATCTGGTAATCTCTGATTTTAGTTGTTATAATTGTCTCTGGATGGAGCTTGTTCCTCCTGTGATTCTGTTGGCCTCTGTCAGCAGTCCTGAGAGTCCAGCTCTCTCCTGAGTCTCAGTGGTGAGAGTACTCTCCACAGGCAAGGTCTCCTCTTGTAGGGAAGGTGCACAGAGTTCTGGTGTTTAGACCTGCCTCCTGGCTGAAGATGTAGGCCTGAAATGGGGCCTGTCCCAGAAGACGTGTTGCCTCTGCAGTTTGCACACTCACCTGCACAGAATAGTCTCCGAAAAACCCTGAACACAATATGACTCTCTCATCTGCTCTGGGGGACAGAGTCCTCCTGGGTGGCCACCTCTCCTCTGGCAGGGATGGTGTCTGGATATCTGGAGCCCGAAAAGGGATCTGTCCCAGAAGCTGTGGTGCTTCTGCCTGTCCCAGAACCTGTGTAGCTTCTTCAGTCCACACTCTCACCAGTGCAGACTCAAGCCTGGGTGACCCAGAGCAAAGATGGCTCCCTCACCACCTTAGGCAGTTAGAGCCCTCCTGGACAGACACCTCTCCTCTGGAGGGGAAGGTGCCTGGATATCTGGAGCTGGACATGAGGTCTGTCCCAGAAACTGTGTTGCTTCTGCAGTCCACACTCTCAGCAGTGCAGACTGGAGCCTGGGCGACCAGGAGCACAAGATGTCTCCCTTACCTGCTCAGGCAGTGAAAGCCCTCCTGCTACTGTAATTCTTTAAAGGATTTTTGTGTTTCCTCTTTAAGGACTTCTGCCTGTTCTCCTGTATTCTCCTATTTCTTTAAGAGATATTCATTTCCATCTTAAAGTCCCCTTTCATCATCAGGAGATGTGATTTTAGATCCAAATCCTTGCTTTTCTCACGTGATGGGATATCCAGCACTTGCTACGGTGCGAGAACTGCCTTCTGATTATGACATGTAAACTTGGTTTCTGTTGCTTATGTTCATATGCTTGCCTTTCACCACATGGTTATCTCTAGTGCTACCTGCCCTCGCTGTCTCTGACTGGAGCCTGTTTTTCGTGTGATCCTGTTGGAACTCCTCAGAGTCCAGCTATCTCTGTGATCCTGTGATTCTGGGATCCTGTGATCCTGAGATGCTGGTTGAGTCAGGGCTCCCGGGAGTAAAGCTGCTACTAGGATACTGAAATTCTGGTGTGACCAAGCTCCTGAGATCCTATGATCCTGGGCATGTTAGAATACCTGTCCTACTGGGTTTCTTAGCGTACCTGAGAGTTGAGCTTCTTCTGGGTGCTGTGGGACTTGGTGTGGGGCTAGCAGGGGTCTGCTAGGTTACAGGCTAAGGCCAGAGGAAGCCCATGGCACTGGCTGGGCAGGGGTTCCTGTGTCCATGGATCCCATAGGACCCAGTAATGCCTGGAGTTGGGGCAGATGTTATGGCCTCCACACCTATGAACCTGGGTGTGTTAGACCACCTGAGAATCAAGATTCTTCTGGATGTTCTGGGACTAAATGTACAGCTAGTGCCAAAGGTCTGCTCAGGGCACTAGCTCAAACTGGAAGGAATAATGACTTACTTTTATTCTCACAAATTAATTCATCACTCAATCCTCATTAGAGAAGCTTATATTTTGTGCTTACTAGAGACTAACAAGAACATTCAACCATACATAGGGCATATATATTGTACACTTCCTACCAAGGACTAGGGGTCATTGTAGAAAATGTTGGTGGAAATATTGTAAGAGCTATTGGTGGTAGATAATAAAAAGAAAACAGTGTCTTCTGGATATAGAAGAAATATATACATAAGAACTCATATCAGTCAAAACAGCATGTACAAGATCTGTGTAAACGTAAGTGAGACAAAATCCCAGTATGGAGAGTGAAGACAGAAACAAAGTTCTATCCATAGCCAAGGAGCTACTGGTAATTGGTAAATGCTGGGAGATGGAAAAATTCAGGTTTCTTTAAAAGTATTATTTCTGGAAATCCAACAATGTTCCAGTAAAAGAATACATAGCAAGAATATATGGGCGGCAGAAAATAGACTTGATGGATTTATTTTATTTTATTTTATTATTTTCAAAGAGGACACAAAGTTGAATGGGAAAAGAAAGGGGTGGATCTATATGGGTTAGGGAATAGAAACAATAAACGCACATTTTACAAAATCTCAAAGAACAAGTAGATAAAGTTTGTAACATAATTTAACATTTGAAAATGTTTAGGGCTGAAAAAATATGGCTCAATGGTTAAGAGTACTGGCTGTTTTTTTTTAATCTGTGTTCAATTGTCACTTCCTACGTAGCAGTGAATAAACGTCTGTAACTCAAATACCAAAGTATCTGCTACCCTCTTCTGGATTCCGTGAGAACTGAATTCACATGGTGTACATGCAGGAAAATGACACATTCACACAATATGAATAAAGAAAATCTCCAACTTCTAACCCAAATATATCAAAAAAGAGAAGGAGGGGCACTTAATACACATCAAAGGTAAAATCTTCTAAAATGATAACTTAATTCTGAATATGTATGCGCCAAATAAAAGGGCATTCACATTTATTAAGGAAACTCTAGTAAATTTCAAACCACACATTGCACCTCACACAGTAATAGTGGGAGACTTCAACACCCCACTCTCATCAATGGACAGATCCTGGAAACAGAAACAAAACAGACACATTGAAACTAACAGAAGTTATGAAAGAAATAGATTTAACAGATATCTACAGAGCATTTTTTCCTAAAACAAAAGGATATATCTTCTTCTCAGCACTTCATACTACCTTCTCCAAAACTGACCATATAATTGGTCAGAAAACAGGCCTCAACACATACAAAAATATTGAAATTATCCCATGCATCCTATCAGATCACCANGGACTAAAGATGATCTTCAATAACAACATAAATAATAGAAAGCCAACATTTACATGGAAGCTGAACAACACTTTACTCTATGATAATTTGGACAAGGAAGGAATAATGAAAGAGATTAAAGACTTTTTAGAGTTTAGTTAAAATGAAGCCACAAAATACCCAAAGTTATGGGACTCAATTAATGCATTCCTAAGAGGAAAACCCATAGCACTGAGTGCCTCCAAAAGGACACTAGAGAAAGCATACTAGCAGCATGACAGCACACCTAAAAGCTCTAGAATGGAAAGAAGAAAATTCACCCAAGAGGAGTAGACAGCAGGATATAATCAAACTTAGGATTGAAAATAACCAAGTGGGAAAAAAAAGAACTGTACAAAGAATCTGCCAAACCAGGATCTGGTTCTTTGAGAAAATCAACAAGATAGATAAACCCTTAGCAAGACTAACTAGAGGGCACAGGGACAGTATCCTAATTAAGAAAATCAGAAATGAAAAAGGAGACATAACAACAGAACATGAGGAAATCCAAAACATCATCAGATCTTACTACAAAAGCCTATACTCCTCAAAACTGTAAAACCTGGATGAAATCAATAATTTCCTAGACAGATACCAGGTACCAAAGTTAAATCAGAACCAGATTATTGATCTTAACTGTCCATCTCCCTTAAAGAAATAGAAGCGGTCATTAATAGTTTCCCAACCAAAAATAACCCAGGACCAGATGGTATTAGTGCAGAGTTCTATCAGACCTTCAAAAAAGACCTAATTCCAATTCTCCTCGAATAAATCACCAAAATAGAGACAGAAGGTACTCTATCTAATTCATTCTATGAAGTCACAATTACTCTGATTCCTAAACCACATAGAGACCCAACTAAGAAAGAGAACTTAACACCAATTTCCCTTAAGAATATCGATGCAAAAGGATATCATTCCAGGGATACAGTGACAGTTTAATATACAGAAATCCATCAATGTAACCTACTATAAAAACAAACTCAAAGACAAAAACCACATGATCATCTCAGACGCTGAGAAATCATTTAACAAAATCCAACACTTATTCATGACAAAAGTCTTGGAAAGATCAAGATGTCAAGCCCATACCTAAACATAATAAAAGCAATATACAGCAAACCAGTAGCCAACATCAAAGTAAATGGAGAGAAACTTGAAGCAATCCCACTAAAATCAGGAACTAGACAAGGCTGCCTACTATCTTCCTACCTAGTCAATATAATACTTGAAGTCCTAGCCAGAGCAATTAAACAACAATAGGAGATCAAGGGACAAAATTTGGAAAGTAAGAAGTCAAACTGTCACTATTTGCTGATGATATGATAGTATATATGGGACCATAAAAAATCCATCAAAGAACTCCTAAACCTGATAAACAGCTTCAGTGCAGTATCTGGATATAAAATTACCTCAAACAAATCAGTGGCCTTCCTCTACACAAAGGATAAACAGGCTGAGAAAGAAATTAGGGAAACAACACCCTTCACAATAGCCACAAATAATATAAAATACCTCGGTGTGACTCTAACTGAGGAAGTGACCGATCTGTATTATAAGAACTTCAAGTCTCTGAAGAAAGAAATCAAAGATCTCGGAAGATGGAAAGATCTCCCATGCTCATGGATTGGCAGGATCAATATAGTAAAAATGTCTATGTTGCCAAAAGCAATCTATAGATTCAATGCAATCCCCATCAAAATTCCAACTCAATTCTCCACAGATTTAGAAAGGGCAATTTGCAAACTCATCTGGAATAACAAAAAACCTGGGATAGCAAAAAATCTTCTCAACACTAAAAGAACCTCTGGTGGAATCACCATGCCTGATCTCAAGCTGTACGACAGAGCAATTGTGATAAAATCTGCATGTTACTGGTACAGTGACAGACAGATAGATCAATGGAATAGAATTGAAGATCCAGAAATGAATCCACACACCTATGATCACTTGATCTTTGACAAGGGGGTTAAAACCATCCAGTGGGGGGGGGGGGGAACAGCATTTTCAGCAAATGGTGCTGGGTCAAATGGCAGTTATCATGTAGAAGAATGTGAATTGATCCATTCTTATCTCCTTGTACTAAGCTCAACTCTAAGTGGATAAAGGAATTCCACATAAAACCAGAAACATTGAAACTAATAGAGGAGAAAGTAGGGGGAAACCTCAAAGACATGGGCACAGGGGAAAAATTCCTGAACAGAAAAGCAATGGCTTGTGGACAAATGGGACCTCATAAAATTGCAAAGCTTCTGTAAGGCAAAAGACACTGTCAATAAGACAAAAAGGTCACCAACAAATTGGGAAAGGAACTTTACCAATCGTAAATCAGATAGGTGACTAATATCCAATATATGTAAGGAACATAAGAAGATGGACTCCAGAAAATCAAATAACCCTATTAAAAAATGAGGTACAGAGCTAAACAAAGAATTCTCAACTGAGGAATACTGAATGGCCGTGAACCTGAAAAAATGTTCACCATCCTTAATCATCAGGGTAATGCAAATCAAAAGAACCCTGAGAATCCACCTTTTACCAGTCAGAATGGCTAAGATCAGAAATGCAGGTAGCAACAGATGCTGGTGAGGATGTGGAAAAAGGAACACTCCTCCATTGTTGGTGGGATTGCAAGGTGGTACAACCACTCTGCAAATCAAACTGGAGATTGATTTGGACATAGTACTATTGTAGGATCCATCAATTCCTCTCCTGGGCATATACCCAGAAGATGTTCCAACTTATAATAATGACACATGCTCCACTATGTTCATGGCAGCCTTATTTATAATAGCCAGAAGCTAGAAAGGATCTAGATATCCCTCAGCAGAGGAATGTACACAGAAAATGTGGTACATTTACACAATGGAGTACTACTAAGCTATTAAAAACAATAAATTTGTGAAATTCTTAGGCAAATGGATAGGTCAGGAGGATATCTTCCTGAGTGAGGTAACCAAATAACAAAAGAACTCACATGATATGCACTCACTGATAAGTGGGTATTAACCCAGAAACTTATATTATCCAAGATACAATTTGTAAAACACATGAAACTCAAGAAGAAGGAAGACGAAAGTGTGGTTCCTCCTTAGAATAGGAGCAAAATACCCATGGAGGGAGTTACAGAGACATAGTTAAGTTCGGAGCTGAAACAGAAGGAAGGACCATCCAGAGACTGCCTCACTCAGGGATCCACCCCATATACAAACACCAAATTCAGATACTATTGCATATGCCAGCAAGATTTTGCTGACAGGACCCTGATATAGCTGTCTCTTGAGAGGCAATGCCAGTGCCTGGCAAATACAGAAGTGGATGCTCACAGTCATCTATTGGATGGAACCCAGGTCCCCCAGTGTAGGGGTTATAGAAAGTACCCAAAGAGCTGAATCGGTCCTCAAACCGGAGGAACAACAATATGAACTAACAAGTACCCCCAGAGCTCATGTCTTTAGATGCATGTGTAGCAGAAGATGGCCTCAATGGCCATCATTGGTAGGAGAGGCCCTTGGTCTTCTGAAGATTATATGCCCCAGTATATGGCAGGGAAGAAGGAGTGGGTTGTTTGGGGAGCAGTGTGGAGAGAGGTTATAGGGGACTTTCAGGATAGCATTTGAAATGTAAATGCAGTAAATATCTAGTAAAAATGTTTTTAAAAAAAGTTTAAAAACTTGACAATATTTGGACAAATTTTTACAAAACAAACTTCAAGTTTATAAGATACAGCACATGTACAGCCATATAAAAACACAAGTACATATAGTGTAAACATAGATATAAGAGAAACATTCTGTGATGTTGAGTGGTCATCATGTTTTACTCATGAAAATATCAACTTTGGTATCATATATATATATATATATATATATATATATATATATGATTTTAAGTTTCATAATTTAAAATTATTTCTCACAAAATTTTTATAGAAAGTGTCTACAGTTGTTCTGAACACTTTATTGAAGTCATTCTACCCCTTACTACTTGTATATGTTGTTGGTCCACTNACATTTACACAATGGAGTACTACTAAGCTATTAAAAACAATAAATTTGTGAAATTCTTAGGCAAATGGATAGGTCAGGAGGATATCTTCCTGAGTGAGGTAACCAAATAACAAAAGAACTCACATGATATGCACTCACTGATAAGTGGGTATTAACCCAGAAACTTATATTATCCAAGATACAATTTGTAAAACACATGAAACTCAAGAAGAAGGAAGACGAAAGTGTGGTTCCTCCTTAGAATAGGAGCAAAATACCCATGGAGGGAGTTACAGAGACATAGTTAAGTTCGGAGCTGAAACAGAAGGAAGGACCATCCAGAGACTGCCTCACTCAGGGATCCACCCCATATACAAACACCAAATTCAGATACTATTGCATATGCCAGCAAGATTTTGCTGACAGGACCCTGATATAGCTGTCTCTTGAGAGGCAATGCCAGTGCCTGGCAAATACAGAAGTGGATGCTCACAGTCATCTATTGGATGGAACCCAGGTCCCCCAGTGTAGGGGTTATAGAAAGTACCCAAAGAGCTGAATCGGTCCTCAAACCGGAGGAACAACAATATGAACTAACAAGTACCCCCAGAGCTCATGTCTTTAGATGCATGTGTAGCAGAAGATGGCCTCAATGGCCATCATTGGTAGGAGAGGCCCTTGGTCTTCTGAAGATTATATGCCCCAGTATATGGCAGGGAAGAAGGAGTGGGTTGTTTGGGGAGCAGTGTGGAGAGAGGTTATAGGGGACTTTCAGGATAGCATTTGAAATGTAAATGCAGTAAATATCTAGTAAAAATGTTTTTAAAAAAAGTTTAAAAACTTGACAATATTTGGACAAATTTTTACAAAACAAACTTCAAGTTTATAAGATACAGCACATGTACAGCCATATAAAAACACAAGTACATATAGTGTAAACATAGATATAAGAGAAACATTCTGTGATGTTGAGTGGTCATCATGTTTTACTCATGAAAATATCAACTTTGGTATCATATATATATATATATATATATATATATATATATGATTTTAAGTTTCATAATTTAAAATTATTTCTCACAAAATTTTTATAGAAAGTGTCTACAGTTGTTCTGAACACTTTATTGAAGTCATTCTACCCCTTACTACTTGTATATGTTGTTGGTCCACTGTGTCTATGGGTTCCAGATCTATGGATTCAACAAAGGATTGAAAGTATCTGGAAAATATCACATTTGTAATAACTCTGCATAGACTACTTCCATTTACTTTTTTCATCAAAGTACAGTATAACAATTATTTACTTTTTGTTCTGTATTATACTTTATTTGGAGGTCGTCTTCTTTGGTTTTTATCGACGTGAAGAGACACCATGGTCAAGGCAACTCTTATAAAGGAAAACATTTGGCTTAGAGTTTCAGAGGTTTCATCATCATGGAAAGCATGGCGCTAAGCATGGAATAGATGATGCTGGAGAAGGAGCTGAGAGTTCTACATCTTGGTTCGAAGGCAACAGAAGACTGTGTCACTGGGCATAGCTTAAGCTTATATGAGACCTCAGAGTCTGTCTCCACATTGATACCTTCCTCCATCAAGGCCATAACTCCTAATAGTGCCACTCTCATGAGCCAAGCATGAGTCTATGTGGATCCTTCCTTCCTTCCTTCCTTCCTTCCTTCCTTCCTTCCTTCCTTCCTTCCTTCCTTCCTTCCTCCCTTCCTCCCTTCTTCCCTCCCTCCCCCCTCTCTCTTTCTCTTTCTCTCTGTATTAGTCAGGGTTCTCTAGAGTCACAGAACTTATCGATAGTCTCTATATATTAAAGGAATTTATTGATGACTTACAAGTCTGCAGTCCAATTCCCAACAATGGTTTAGTAGTAGCTGTGAATGGAAGTCCAAGGATCTTGCAGTTGCTTAGTACCACACGACAAGCAGGGGAAAGAGCGAGAACAAGACTCCCTTCTTCCAATGTCCTTATATGGACTCCAGCAGAAGGTGTAGCACAGATTAAAGGTGTGTGCTACCAATCAATCAATCAATCAATCAATAAGCAGACAAACAAAGAAAGAAATAATTGAGGGTGATACATACATGCTACATGTGATTAACATATACTGTTTATGCTAATAATTGTGTGTTACCATACCTTTAATCCCAGATGACCTTTAACTCAGAGATCTCCCTGTCTTAATCTTCTGGAATGCATAGCCACTGTGCCTCAAGATCTCCATACCAAGATCCAGATCAGAGACTTCTATCTCCCAGCCTCCAGATTAGGGTCACTGGTGAGCCTTCCAATTCTAGATTGTAGTTCATTCCAAATATAGTCAAGTTGACAACCAGGAATAGCCACTACAATCCACCCTTTGTCAACTTGATGCAAATAATATCTCATGTTCACATGAAACAATCACAAGGTTGTGAATACGCCTAACATGGTATGACTATCCCTCATACAATCGCAAACGCGTTTGCAAATTTACAATGGGGCAATATCCCTTGGGAACATCCTTTTAGTGTCTCAACTTAAATACAAATTGATGTTAAAGAAATTGAAAGACAAAGGTATTCGTTAGCAAAATAAGACAGGAGCATTCATAATACTTTATAATCCTCATTTCTGCAACTGGTCACATGACCTTAATTGGTATTTATAACTACCTTCCTCTACTACCCATTCT
>NC_034607.1:6129714-6152529 GCF_900095145.1 Mus pahari | reverse complement strand
CTTTCCTCCACAACTTGCTTCTTGGTCATGATGTTTGTGCAGGAATAGAAACCCCGACGAAGACATTTACATCTCAAATGGTATGTGACTTCCTGGTTACTCCTTCACTACTGCCCCATCCCACATCCACCATTTTTCCCCTCCCCTTTACCTCCATGAGGGTGCTCCCCTACTCACTGTGTCCCAACCCATTGCTTCAGCATCCTTATACACTGGGGCATCAAACCTCCACAGAACCAATGGCCTCCCCTATGATTGATGTTTAGCAAGGCCATCTTCTGCTACATATGTATCTGGAGTCAAGGACCCCTCCCTGTACACTCCTTGGTTGGTGGTCTGATATCTGAGAGCACCAGATGATCTGGCCAAATGATGTTGTTCTTCCTATGGGGTTGCATTCCCTCTCTGCTCCTCCAGTTTTTTTGATAGCTTCCCCATTGGGTCCCTGAGCTCAGTCTGATGGTTGGCTCCAAGCATCTACATCTGCATTGTTCAGTTGCTGGCTGGACCTTCTAAGGAGCAGCCATACCATGTTCCTGTCAGCAAGCACCTCTTGACCATAGCTATAGTGTAAGGTTTGGTGTCTGCAGATAGGATGGATCTCCAGGTAGGGCACTCCGATGGGGACCATTTCTACTCAAACTACCAGAGAAGTTATTTAAAGAATCTAGGGTGAGGTGCCAACAAGTGTGGTGCCACTTTAATTTCAGGACTAAGGAGACAGAAGCTGATGGATGAGTTGGAGGTCAAATTGATGTACATATTGAGTTCCTCATCAGATACTCTACACATGAAATCCTATCTCCATCAATCAGTCAATCAATCAATAAGCAGACAAACAAATAAACAAATAATTGATGGTGATACATACAGGCTACATGTGATTATATATACTGTTTATGCTAATAATTGACATACATTAATAACACACATAATTAACATACACACATATTACATGTAATTACTCTGGAACTTGCTATAACAAACTTGAATAATCACAGGTTTATTACCTATGGGGTTTTTCATGAGGAAAAAACATGCTAACTTCCAGTACTATACAGGGCTCTATAGACTATGCATTTATGTTTAAAGTTTGAGTGACACAAAGACCAACTAAAAATAAAGGTAACTCAAGAGTTATAAACAAAAATGACAGTTTAAATAGTACTAGAGCTGGGTGGTGGTGGCTCATGTCTTTAATTTCAGCATTTTGGAGGCAGAGGCAGGCAGATTTCTGAGTTCAAGGCCAGCCTGGTCTACAAAGTGAGTTTCAGGACAGCCAGGGCTATACTGAGAAACCCTGTCTTGAAAATCAAAAAACAAAACAAAACAAAAAAACAAAAAAATAGTACTAGAATTTATGAAGTGGGAAATTCTTTAAAACATTTTGTTTGTGGTAGATAACTTCATATTTCCTTCAATTTCTTTCTTCAGAGACTTGAAATTCTTGTCATACTCATCTATCTTGCTTGGTTAGAATCACTCCAAGATATTTTGTATTATTTGTGACTATTGTGAAGGGTGTTGGTACCCTAATTTCTTTCTCAGCCCATTTATCCTTTGAGTAGAGTATGACTACCAATTTGTTTGAGTTAATATTATATCTGGCCACATAGCTGAAGTTGTTTACCAGCTGTAGGAGTTCTCTTGTGGAATTTTTGGGGTCACTTAAGTATACTATTATATCATCCACAAATGTTTGAGTAAGAGTGATACTCCAGTTTAAGTTAAGGCTAGGGTTTCAGTGCTAGAGTTCAAATGAAGGGTATAATGACCTTAAGGCCCTAGATGGACTGAGAAGCTCTGGACAGGAAATTTGATTTCACTAATTATCTATGGGATATTGCGTTCTGAATACTTCTAATAAGAGAATGAACATATGCCTTTGAGTGGTATTTACCACTCTGAAACTGCAGGAGAACTTAACTACATCCCCAAAAGTCTCCTTTTCATTTCTATTAAAACATTAAGCATTCAATACCATGCGCAAAATTTCCACTTCATGGAGCGATAGTGGTGCTTCAGTTTTTCTAGTTAAAGAATAGTTTTGTGTTTGGAGAGGCCTGTCTGCTTTCTCTTCTTCCTAGATGACTACATCAATCTATATCAAACTGCTGAGCCTGAAATATATTGTGGGTTGTATAAAGGGGTGAGAGACTGAAGGAGAGAGGGAAAGGGAGAGAAGAAAGAAAAGAATAGGTAGAGTAAGGGAGGAAAAAGGAGAAAGAGAGAGAAAGAAAGAGACAGAGAGAGAGAGAAGAGACAGAGATAGACAGAGACAAAGATTCTTAGAGAGTAATCAGAAAATCATTGCTTACTCTCATGATATTTGAGCCACTATTGCACCAGTGGGGACATATTGACAGGCAGGAATTACTGCCTCCTCATATTCTATGACCCAAGTATGTGATGTGTTCAGCTATAGGGTTTATCATCAAGATCTGGAGATTAAACAAGAGTAATAGCAGTAGTCTATAATATATGAGAATTTATGGGAGCTCCCTTGCCAACAATTCCAATGGACATAATTTATTCCTGACATTGGGTTTTTTATTTGTTAGTTTGTAATGTTTCACCAGGACATTGTTGCCTTCTTATAAGATACTTACACTTAAAACACACACACACACACACACACACACACACAATGCACACATTCATATAAAAAATTATGTACTTATTTTGAAATAAATATGTTAAAAATGGATTGGTCTTCTCCCAGCAATTATCAGTTGCCAATAGCTCGTTAACTAGTGGTGGGACTTCAATGATTTCGAGAAATACTTTGATGTTTGATTTGTTCCTCAGTGTGCATTTATACTAATTACATTAAACTACATTGTCCTGTTTGCAATTGACTTTTATTTGTAAAGTTTGATCAGAATTACAGTAGGTCCGAAAACAACTTTCCTTGTTGTTGACCAATCACCGGTATTTTGTGCTAAATATAGTAAGAATATTAAATTTAATACCACCTTAATAACATCTTTGAATATCACGTACTGTGGAAACCTTATGGTTTGAGACATGTAATGCTGCACCATCTCTCACCAATTAAAAATGTCCACATTTGGGCTGGTGAGATGGCTCAGTGGGTAAGAACACCCGTCTGCTCTTCTGAAGGTCCAGAGTTTAAATCCCAGCAACCACATGGTGGCTCATAACCATCCATAACAAGATCTGACTCCTTCTTCTGGAGTGTCTGAAGACAGCTACAGTGTACTTACATATAATAAATAAATAAATAAATAAATAAATAAATAAATAAATAAATAAATAAATAAATCTTTAAAAAAATGTCCACACTTAACGATAAAACATACTCAACACAATTGTATGAATTTTGGATGATTATATTAATGTATGTGTAGATCATAAAATAATTTATTCAAGGAAGACATTATATCTGTTATAACATAATTTTTCAGTGAGAACATTCAAGATCTTAGATGTTTTCAAAGTACTAACTTTAATAATTATTTTGTACAATAGAACTTATGCATTTACTTTTCCATGAATTGAAATTTTGTAATATTTTAGCAATAATTGGATAGAAAGCCTGAGATTTTATAAGAGAGGATAGCCTCTAAAACCTCAACAATACCGGATATGAAACAAAAATCAGTAATTATTTCACTAACACAGCTGGCAAGTTTGGGTAATATATTTGTTAAATTACTAGACAATGTATCTATAGTTTCTATATTAAGATTGCAAATTCAGAAAATCATTTCTCACATACCACATAATCTGAGAAAGTCTTGCCAACATATTTGAGAGTGTACCTTTTCATGTATAAATCCTTTGAATTGTACCTATTCCTATACCTCTAGTTCAAATGCACCAATATGAAAAGACATGCATAAAATATTGTTATTGCATTTTATTATCATCCACATAAAGTCTATGTCTTAGAAAATAAAATAGATTATGAAAAGCTGTTACTGTACTGCTAGCCTTCCCACAAGTAATGACAAAAACTTAAAAACAGTAAAGATTTGTGTCACAAATGACAAGTTAAAAAGTCAGTGGTGAAGGTTTACTACGTGGCTTTCATGCCAACTAGCTTAAAACAATGGAAGTGGATTATAAATTAAATGATTTTTTTATCATTTAATAAAGTAACTATTTATAAATGTACTAACACCAATACAAGTATTTTAACAATTGTTTTAAGCAATGCATCCATATTTGTTAACCAAGATTAACCATTGCCTAGTACAGCTAATCAAGCAACAGGACAGAATTTTCAAGAACACATAAAAAAAATACAAAAGGGTTTTTTTTTTTTTTTTCAAAAAACAGGGAGTTATAAGAAAAGATGCTAATGTGTTAACTATTTTGTATGATGACGATAAGGTTTCACTTTGCAATAAAAATGTTTCTGAATAGGTTACCTAATGCCCCTTTTACATCCTTATTTCTCAGAGTATAAATGAAGGGGTTCAGTGTAGGAGTGACTACTCCATAGAAGAGAGCCATGAACTTAGGTTGGTCTTTTGTAATAGAGGAGGGAGGCTGAAGATACATACTAATGCCTGGGCCATAAAACAAGAAAACTACAATGAGATGAGAGGAACATGTCCCAAAGGCCTTTTTCCTTCCTTCTGAAGATTTGATTTTAAAGACAGCATGTCCAATACTAGCATAGGAGGCAAGAATTAAACACAGAGGAATAGCTAAAAGAAAAATGCAAACCACAGAGAGAGCAAGCTCATTAGTCTCTTTTTCACCACAAGCAGTTTTTATCAGAATTGGAATTTCACACACCAAGTGATCCATTTTATTGTGGCCACATAGAGGCAATTGCAGTGTTACAGTGGCCTCTGAGACAGCATAGGAAATTCCAGTAAGCCACACAGTGGACACTAACAGGAGGCAGTTACGCCGATTCATTATGAGTGTATAGTGCAGTGGTTTGCAGATGGCCACATATCTGTCAAAGGACATAAGAGCCAGGAGGACACACTCTGTACCCCCCATTGTGTGGAAGAAATAAAGCTGAACCACACACCTCATGTAGCTGATGGTCTTTGTAGAGCCCCAGAGGTTAATTAACATCTGAGGCACAATGCTTGTGGTGTAGCACATGTCCAGAAAGGAGAGGTTGGTGAGGAAGAAATACATGGGGCTGTGGAGACAAGGGTCTAATGTGGACACCAGAATGATGGCAATGTTTCCAATCATGGCTGTGGGGTATGTTACCAGAAGAATAATAAAGAGAGGAAATTCCAGCCAAGGGCGGTCTGCAAAACCAAGTAGAATAAACTCTTCTGGGTGACTTTTATTGATCAATGCCATTCTCTGCAATCTGACTCTCCTATAGTAAAGAAGTATCAAGAAAGTTAATATTAGAGTAAAATCTCATGATTCATTGGCTATTACTATAGAAACCAGAGTTATCATTCTGCATTTGGAATGTCATGGGTGATGCTTAGTATATAACTTAGTCCATGTAGAGATTTGTGCCAAAGCAAGAGGACCTGGTGTTTTCTTCAGTACTCAGGCAAAACCATTTCTGTAAACCCAGTTTTGGTTAAGAAAAGTCTGGTTATTTTTTGGAGCTTGCTGACGTGTTAGTGTAGCTGAATTGATGAATTCCAAGTTTAGTGGAAGGCACATTCTCCAAACATAATCAAATGTAGAAAAAATTGACACAGACACTGGGTTTAATATGTACAATACAACCAGAGCACAGAAACATGTATGCATATCCATATACATACACACTCCCGGAAGCACACAAATAAAATAATCTGACAAGTGGTGAATTAACACCTGTTTATGGTACTAAACTTTAAAGGGGCTTTCTAATTATCTCACAGTACATGAAGCATAAAGGAGAGTAACTAATTTTAACAGCAGTGCTGAAGGGATTACTGAAACATCGTAGAAACATTTCCAGAAATCAGTCAGAGAAATTGATAGAAAGAGTTCTGAGTTCTGAACTATCAGTCTAGAAGGTTCAGTCTGTTCAGTTATATCTCCTGAGCTGAATCATTAAATCCTTTATATGAGTAATAAGTTCATTTGATATCTAAACACACCTCATTTAAATACTTGACATTGAGCCATGTAGTTTAAACACCATTTTCCTTCAAGTTTATACAGTTATAAACAGCCCCTATTTATAAACCAAATGAATTAAGCCTTGGTTATAGTGTTGTTCTTTTCTGGTATTTATGTACTTTGTTGTATAACTATTTAGTGCATGTTTGCCATTCAATAATTTATGATAAATTACAGTAAAGTTGTTCATAAGATATTCCTAATCATAGAGGAATTTCTTTACCAATTGAGCTTAATTCTTTAATACAAAAGTTTGTTGTACTATCAGGAACATATTGATTTTTGTTATTCATATTATTTTTGGGAATATATTTCTCAATGTCAACAAAATTTTTTAGCAGATGTCTTAATTTAGATAGAATCACATTCAAATAGCAGTTATTTTATATTTCCTAGATGTATTATCTTACTTCATAGCTAAAGTAAATGCTGATACAACAAAATCATGGAACAGAATAAAACAATGTTTGAAAGCTAAAAATTGCCTACTTACACTAATTCACTTACTAATTACTTACTTATTCACTAATTTTTCATAAAAAGTCATCTCTGAAAAAATGAGTATGGGATGTTCAGATAATGTTCTACTCAACAAGTCTGAGTTACTCGTTTTCCTATTTAGCATCTTTGCAGCAGACTATTTTCTTATAATTAGGGGCAGATCTCAGTCTTCATTGACAGTTCACAGCCATCTTGTGAGGGTCATAATGACCCACTCAGAATACGAAATGAATCATGTTCTTTGACTACACATTATACTATGTCAGATGCACACATTATAAAAAGGGAGGAAGTCCTGTATGTTAAGGTGAAAATTCCAACAACTTCTATTTTTAACATAAATTTTAAAAATTAAATGTAGGTATGGGTGTTTTGCCAGCATATGTGCCTGTGGATCACATATGTGTCTGGTACCCACAGAGGCCAGAAGGCGGCAAAGATCCCTGAACTGGAATTAGTGTTGATTGCAAACCTCTATGTGAATGCTGGAAAAAGAATTCGGAACCTTTAGAAGGCAATTTTCTTAACTGCTGAGCCATCTATCCAGTCTCGTGAACAACTTCTTAATGAGTCATTTATGATAAGTATTCTAACAAGCTTCCCCCACTCTGAAAATCCTTTAGCACCTGTTCCCAAATAAGAGAATCTTATTTCTGTATTTTGTGTTTCTTTTAAGTGTTTGCTTTGTTCGTTTCCTAATAGCTATGAATAATCTAGGTATCAATAATTTATCAGTGCTTAAAATATAGAAACAAAACAGCCAATTATAAATTAGCTCTTCTGGAATCCACAGAAAGTATCTGAAACTAAGGCATGATGCCCATGGAGGCAGCATAGCTTCTGAAATGACTACACTAAAATCAGCACTATTAATTTCTGATGACATATCAGGCTAAATTCTTATTTCTGGATAATATGTTGTAGACAAAATATGCATAAGTGCATTATATCTATTATTCTGATTATAAAATGATTATTTCCAAAAACATAACTTATGGAACTTACTGAATACTGTTTACTTAGCATTACTACAATCAGTTTTCAAACATGAGTAATCCATTAGTTTTGTTTTTAAAAGAGAAATTTTAGACTCACCCTCTAAAATTCTTTCATAATTAATTTTATCTAACTCTTATATCAATTTATATTCCACATTCCCCTTCCCACATCTTCTGAGACAAATGTGAATTGCCTTCCTGTGTGTTTATCATTATTCTCTGTCTTCAGTTTTTTTGGATATTTTCAATTATTTTTATGATTTATCATGGCACACTTATTGAATTTAATGACTTAATATTTTTCTTTTTTAGTCCTTTGTCATAAAATATATACTGACCATGCACACCCTTCATCCCCTCCTCCCAGTACCTCTCTACACCTCCTGCTCCTATATTTCCCTTCAGAAAACAGCAAGCCTCCAAATGATGTCAATTATCACAGCAAAACAAGATGCAATAAGACTAGACACAGACCATCATATCAAGGCTGGACAATGCAACCCAGTAGGAGGAAAAGGGTCCCACGAGCATGCAAAAGAGTTAGGGACACCCAACTCTCACTAATAGAAGACCACCAAAAATGGATGGAGCTAGAAAAAAAGTATCCTAAGCAATGCAACCCAGATGCAGAAGACAAATATGATATATACTCACTTATAGGTGGATACTAGCTATTAAGTAAAGAATAGTCACATTTGCAATTCACAGATAGAGAGGTGTAAGGGGGATGCATGTACCTCCATGGAAAGAGGAAAATAGATTAGATTTTGTGGGTGGAATGGAGGCAGGTGGGAATGAGAAAAAGGAGAGAGACTTGATTTTCTTAGTGATTTATCACAATTTCAACTCACAGAGGTATATTCATCCAGGAGTCTATAAAATCACTGTTGAATTTCAGACTGAGTTCCTATTGGCATGCTGTCCATATGTCTGCATTTTCATATCAGTATATTTTATTAACATTCACCTTGAAACATATATTGCTTTATGAATATTTACAATACTTTTGGGTTCATCAATTGTGAGAATCACATTTAATTTGAAAACACCATTCATTAAAGAATTTTTTATCATAGACTAAATCATTGGATGAAACATTTGAGCAAGTTTAATCATATTTTAAACATGTATATATAAGATGAAATGAATAAAGCAATATTAATTCATTCTGGTAATCAACATCTGAGGAATATAGTGCTTCTCAATTTGATTTCAGTGATAGACTGAGAAAAAATGAGTTAAAAATTAAAGTCTAGTTTTTCTTAAAGCCACTGAAATAGATACAGTCAGATATTATGAATGGCTTTCTGAAATGAAGCTGTCTTTATTAGATCCTGCAGCCCACACTTTGCAACCTTCCTGGGAATGTATGTCTGTCAATACAGTTGTCTTTTCACTTACCTTATTTTGAGAAACTCCCTTTATTTGGTAAAATGTAATTATAAATGAAGATAGTTGAAGTTTTTCTTTTCAAGAATACAGAGAGTCTTGTATGAAGGCGAGAGTTTAAGATTTTCTTCAGAACTCTAAGGTTTTTGTTCATACAAAGGTAGCCAGTGGAGGAAAAGTTCAAGTTAGGAAGACAATAGAAGATACCAAGAAGACTTTTGAGTTACCATTTTTTTCTTTGCTATTCCCTAGAGTCCTGTGCATTGTTTTCATAGACGACTCATTTATTCTTCTCCAGAGTGATTAGAGAAAGAAAGTTCCCTGGGAAAGAGCTCTCCAAAGACATGCTTCTCATGTACAGTAACCTGCTGTGTTGAGGCTACAAGACAATTTCTGCTGCAGTGGGATGGATTTGAAAACAAAACAAAACAAAACAAAACAAAACAAAACAAAACATTGATTCCATTTCCCAACACACTGAACACCCACTAAAATATATATGATTAAGGGTGACCTTGTCTGAATCTGTTATTCTGAGAACTTTAAGTGAGAATTTTTCTTACATTACTTTATTTATGGAAATCAAATAAAATTTAAGATTTTAGTTATCTCCAGTATACCAATAAAGAGTAATATGCAATGAATTCAGAACCAACTATAAATAATCTAGAAAACTAAGAAAACTTCTAATAATTTAGTATTTTATGACAATTAAAGGCAATGAAGAGGGTTAGGGTTGGGAGGAAGAAAAAAGCAATCATGGAGCGGAGTTGAGCGTAGGGGATGGGACCTGGGTGGGAGAGGAAACAAGGAGGGGAATTGGGAAACATGATCAGGTATTGGGTAGTTGGGGTCGGGGGTGGGTGGAAGCAAAGAGGACTGAAGCCCTGAGGGCCAGCAGAAAGAAAGGAAATGGGCAAATTCCAAAGAGCGAAGGTGGGGGGGGTCCCTTTAGAATGTACCAGAGACATGGGAAGTGAGACTCTCAGGATTCAAAGGGAGGGACCTAAAATGAAATGCCCTACAGTGGGGAGAGGGAACTTGTAGAGTCCACCTCCAGTAGAAAGACAGGGCATCAAGTGGATTGATGGGGTTGCCATCCCACAGTCAAAAACCCTGACCCAGAATTGGTCCTGTCTAAGAGGTCCAGTGACAGGCCCAACTTGTGATCCAGCTTAAGGGTTGGTCCAAAGGCCAGACACTATTATTGATACTATGGTGTGCTTAAAAACAGGAACCTAGCAAGACTGTCCTTTGAAAGACTCAACAAGCAGCTGAAAGAGTCAGACACAGATACTTACATTTCCATCAAATTGACAGAAGCTGGTGACCTTCGAGGTTGAGTTAGGGAATAACTGGAAGAAGCTGAGGAAGAAGGTGACCCTATAGGCAGACAAGCACTTTCCACTAACCTGGACCCCTGAGACTGCTCAGGCACTGAGCCACCATCCAGGCAGCATACACCAGCTGATATAAGGCCCCCAACACATATACAGCAGAGGACTGGCAGGTCTTGACACAACTGAAAGAAGATCCACTTAACTGTCAAGAAACTTGAGGACCCAGGAAAAGGGGAGGTCTGGTCGTGTGGTGATGTTCTCTTGGAGACAGGGCTGGGGAGAAGGGGAGAGGGAGGAGGTATGGGATCTGGAATAGTCAAAGGGTCAACCAGGAGGGTGGTAATGTCTGGACTGTAATAAAAGAATAAACAATAAAATTTTAAAAAGGAATCAAAGAAAAGAAAAGGCAATGATGAAAAAATAATCTGCTTTTTCTCTAATTGCTTGATTTCAGCCCTGAGTTTGATTATTTCCTACCATCTACTCCTCTTCAATCTTTTTCTATCTGTTGAGGCTTATGTCAATTACATGGTCAGTTTTGAGAAAGACTCATTAAGTGCTGAGAAGAAGGTATATTCTTTTGGGGGGGAGTGAAATGTTCTGAGATATCTGTTAAATCTATTTGGTTCATAACTTCTCTTAGTTTCATTGTGTCTCTTTTCAATTTCTGTTTAGATGACCTGTCCATTGGTGAGAGTGGAGTATTCAAGTCTCAAAGTATTTTGGTCTGGGGGTCAATGTGTGTTTTGAGCTTTAGTAAAGTTTCTTCTACAAATGTGAGTACCCTTCGTCTTGGTGGATTTTTCCTTTGATGAGTATGAAGTGTTCTTACCCACCTCTTTTGATTACTTTCACTTGAAAGTCTATTTTATTTGATATGAGAATGGCTACTCTAGTTTGTTTCTTGGAGCCATTTGCTTGGAAATCTTTTTTCCAGCCTTTTACTTGAGGAAACCTCTATCTTTGTTTCTAGTGTGCAGCAGTGTGACAGACACTGATTATGTATCCAGTTTGTAAGCTTGTGTCATTTTATTGGAGAATTGATACCATTGATGTTAAGACATATTAATGATTGTTCCTGTAATTTTGTTGTTGGAGGTAGTGGTGTGTGTGTGTGTGTGTGTGTGTGTGTGTGTGTGTGTGTGAGAGAGAGAGAGAGAGAGAGAGAGAGAGAGAGAGAGAGAGAGAGAGAGAGAGAGAGAGAGTTTCTCTTTCTTCTCTTGTGCTTTATTGTGAGCTGATTAATTTCCTGTTTTCTTGGGTGTAGTTATCCTCTTTGTTCTGGAATTTCCCTTCCAGTATCCTCTGCAGGGCTAGATTAGTAGAACGATATTCTTTATAATTTGGTTTTGTCATAGAATATCTTGGTTTCTACATCTATGATGATTGAGAGTTTTGCTGGGTATAGCAATCATGGCTGTCATCTGTGGCCTCTTAGGCTCTGCAAGATATTTGTCAAGGATCTTCCGGCTTTTCATGTCTCTTGAGTAGCCAGGTATAATTCTGATAGGACTGTCTTTATATTTCACTTGGTCTTTCCCCCTTACAGCTTTTAATATTGTTTCTTTGTTTTTATATTTGTGTTTTGATTATTATATGGCTGGAGGATTTTCTTTTCATGTTCAAACTATTTGGTGTCCTATAGACTTCTTGTACATTTATAGACATCTTTTTCTTTAGGTTAAGGACGTTTCCTTCTATGATTTTGCTGAAGATGTTTTCTGACCATTTGAACTGAGAATCTTCACCCTTTTTATTCTTATTATTCTGAGGTTTGGTTTCTTTTCATTGTGTTCCAAATTTCCTGGATATTTTGGTTAGAAACTTTTTAAATTTTGTATTTTCTTTTGTCCGATGTATTGATATCTTCTGTGGTGACTTGTATGCCTGATATCCTCTCTTCCATCTCTTGTATTCTGCTGGTGATACTTGCATCTGTAGTTTCTGATCTCTTTCTGAGGTTTTCCATCCCCAGATTTGCCTCTATGTGTAATTATTGTGTCTATTTCCATTCTTAGGTATTGGACCATTTTGTTCAGTTCTTACACTTCTTTCATTGTGTTTTCCAGTAATTCTTCAAGGGGTTTATTTGTTTCCTCTTTACGTGCTTTCACCTGATTGCTTGTGGTTTCCTGTATTTTCTTAAGGGAATTATTTATATCCTTCTTTTTTCTACAGAAATTCAAAATTTATTAAATAAAACATTTATGTTTAATCACAATATCTTTTGCAAACATTTGAAAGTGTTTGCATAAAGACTTTTTATTAGACATTTTCAAATTTACATTTTCATTTCAAATGCTATTCCCTTTCCTAGTTTTTAAATGCATCCCTCTAATCATCTTCATGAGATAGGATTCAAGGTCAGAATCTTGCTCTTTGGGTGTGTTGGATACTGAGGGCTTCCTGTGTTAGAACTGGGTTTTGATGGTGCCAAATTGCATTGGCTTCTGTTGATTATATTCTTGCATTTGCCTTTAGTTACCTCATTGTCTCTGGAGTTAACTGGTTTGGGTGGCCTGAATTGGATCAGGCTCTCTCAGAGGTAAGGAGAGCTCTGTGTCCCTGATTAGAAAAGGTCTGCCTCCTAAGAGAGAGGCAATGCTGTCTCTGGTTAAAGCAAGCCTCCCATCTCCCTGTGTCCCTGGTTAGAGAAGACATTTTTGGGTGACAGGCAGCACTGTGGGATCTGAGAGGAGACACCTCACCTGCCATGGACAAAGGTAGAGTAGCAGACCAGAAGAGCAATAAGGCTCTGGCAGGGTAAGACAGACTTGAGGAATACAAACTGGAAAGGAAGAATTCAAGGTATTACTATTCACAGATAGTATATATAAGTTTATACACCCAAATTTTACCAGAAAACACCTACAGCTAATAAACAGCAAAGTAGCTGGATAAAAAATTAGTGCAAACAATTCAGTAGCCTTTATTTACACAAATGATAAATGGGATGAGAAAGAAATTAGGGAAACAGGACCCTTCAAAACAGTCACAAAAAATGTATACTATCTTAGTATAACTGAAACCAAGCAAGTGAAATATCTGTATGACAAGAACTTCAAGTTCCTGAAGAAAGAAATCTAAGAAGACTGTAGAAGATGGAAAGATCTCCCATGCTCATGGATTGGCAGGATTAACAAAGTCAAAATGGCCATTTTACCAAAAGCAATCCACACATTCAATGCAATCTCCATCAAAATTCCAACACAATTCTTCACTGACCTTGAAACAATAATACTCAGCTTCATATGGAAAGACAATAAACCCATGATAGTCAAAACAATTCTGAAAAATAAAGGAACTTCTGTAGAAATCACAATCTGTGACCTAAAGCTGAACTACAAAGCAATAATGATAGAAAGCTATGGCATTTGTACATAGACAGACAGGCAGTTCAATGTAATAGAATAGAAGTCCCAGAAATAACCCCCTATGGACATTTGATCTATGAAAAAGAAGCCAAAATGATAGACTGGTAAAAAGAAAGGATCTTCAACAAATGGTACTGGTCTAACTGAATGTCATCATGGAGAAACATGCAAATTGACCCATATTTATTACCCTGCACAAATCTCAAGTCCAAGTGGATCAAAGACTGAAGCACAAAATCAGATATACTGAATCTAATAGAAGATAAAATGGGAAATAGTCTTGAAATCATTGGTACAGGAAAAAATTTCCTGAACAGAATATTAATGGCTCAGGCTCTAAGATAAAGAGCTGATAAATAGGACCTTATGAAACTGCAAACCTTCTATAAGGCAATGGATACTGTCAATAGGACAAAAAGGAAATCTACAAATTAGAAAAAGATTTTCAGTAATCCTACATCCAATAGAGGGCTAATATCCAACATATATAAAGAACACAAGAAGTTAGACTCAAAAAAAAAACAAACAAACAAATAAACCAATTAAAAATGGGGTACAGAGCTAAACAGAGAATTCTCAACAGAGGAATCTTAAATGGTGAAGAAGCACTTAAAGAAATGTTTAATATCCTTAGTCATCAGGAAATAAAATGAAAATTACCCTGAGATTCTACCTTACAACAATCAGAATGGCTAAGATAAAAAACTTAGGTGACAGCACATTGATTGCAAGGATGTGGAGAAAGGGCAACATGCCAGCATTGCTGGTGGAATTGGAAACTGTTGCAACAACTCTTGAAATTATTCTGGCAGTTCCACAAGAAAGTGGAATTATTTCTACCTGAAGACATAGCTATACAGCTCCTTGGCATATATCCAAAAGATGTTCCATAATATTACAAGAACTCATGCTCTACTACATTCATAGCTGCTTTATTTGTATTAGCCAGAAATGGGCAGCAAATCAGATGTCCTGAACCAAAGAATGGATACAGAAAATGTGGCATGTCTACACAGTTGAATACTTTTCAGCTTTTAAAAATAAGCAACCATGCATTTTCCAAGTAAATGGATAGAACAAAAAAAATGCTCTTTTGAGTGAGGAATCCCATATCCAAAGGTGCATGCATGCTATGTATTAGGTATTAAGCCTTGGTATTAGCCAAAATGTACAGAATCCCCATAATGTACCCCATAGGCCCTAAGAAGTTAAACAAGAAGGAAGATCCACATAGGGATGCTTAGAATCCACTTAGAATATGGAATATAACAATCATGTGAGGCAGAGGGAGGGGGAAAGCTGGGTAGGAGAATGGTGTGGGAAGAAAATGAGGGGTAGGATCAGGTATTCAGGGAAATAGGAGAGAAACCCAGAGGGTCAGGAGAATGAATGAAAATATGCAACTGCCAGTGGTAGGAGGTGGAGGAAACCTCTAGAAAGCCCCAGAGACTTGGTATAGGAGAGGCCCATTCTCAATGCGGATAACCTTAGGCAAAGTGCTCAAGTGGGGAGATGGAACCTGAAGAGATCACCTCCAGTAGATAGACAGGCCCCCTCTGGAGGGATGGGAACACCATCCTACCTTCAGTTATTTTTGACACAAATGTGTTCCTGTCTAAAGAGGTATATGAACAAAAATGGAGCAGAGATTGAAGGAATAGCTGACTACTGACTGGTCCAACTTGGGATCGATCCCATGGGTGGGCATCAAACTCTGACACTATACTAATGCTATGTTGTGTTTGCAGATGGTAGCCTTACCTTGCTGTCTTCTCAGAGGCAATAGCAGCAGCTGACTGAGACAGATGGGGATACAGCTAAGTACTGGACAAAGGTTGGGGACCCCTATGAGAGAGTTAAGGAAGAACTGAAGGAAATTAAGGGGGTGGCAACCCCATAGGAAGACCAACAGTGTCTACTAACCTGGACACATGAGAGCTCCCAGAGACTAAGTCATCAACCAGTGAGCATACCCATGTTAGTCCAAGGCCCCAGGTTTATATATGGAAAAGCACTGCCTTGTCTGGCCTTAGTGGGAGAGGAGGCTTCTAAGTCTGTAGAGACTTGCTGCTCCAGGGAGGGAGGATGCTTGGGGAAGGGCACCCTCTCAGAAGTGAAGAGGAGGAGTATGGGGGAGCAGCTTTTGGATTGGGGACTGGAGGAGGACAACATGTGGTGTGTAAATAAATAAAATAATTATTTATAATTAAAAGTATTCTAAAATTAGAGAAACAAGACAAAGATTAATTTATTACAAAGACTAAAGATAAAAAGCCACTCTTCTATACATTATGGTTAGTACATTTAGACTCTGAGCTGTAATCTGGCCTACATTTAATTGTTAGATGTCATTTATATTTTTACTCTAAATGTGGGGGCATATGTGTGTTCTTACAAATCCAATTATAAGGCACAGTACTCTTTGTACAATAAATAATAATAACAAATTTGAAAATACTGGAAAAGTTTTAAAATAAGTTATGAACTCAGAACACTTCAATACAATTGCATACTAAATTAATATTATACTGCTTAAATATGTCCAAATACTCAGAGCAATCCTGACACATGTTGCTTAGAAAATGTATTAGCTCAATATTTATAACCATACTTTCTGATGCACAAGGTATAATTACATCTTAATATAAAATACAGCATTGTTTTGGTTATGAATTTGTATCTAGTAAACAAAATTTTCCAAGATTGTGTCAAAATATCAACAGTGTTTTCATCTACAAGGATAGCAAAAAATTAAATTTTCTTGTTTTTTATTTTGTTAAATTACTTAGAACACTTGATTATTCCTTCAAGAGTCTTCTGGATGACCTTGAAATCATCGTTATTTAACTAAACATTTCTAGGGGTGAATTACATTCTGCCTGCCTTCTTCGTTCTTTTCAGCAAGGCTGCATCTTCTGGGATATCATAGAGTTTGAAGTAAAGTGATAGGTGTTCTGTTTGTACATGATCTTTCTTGAGCTCAATTCAGTATTTTGCCAAGACAATTAAAGTGAAAAATTCTAATTCATTCAATGTATATAATATGATATCATAATTTAAATAATACTTTTTTCTGAAGTATATTAAAACTGGATCCAACATTGCTTTCCAGGAGTTTACTTAGTAAGTCAGAGGAACATTTACATGACCATAAACTTTTCCATGTCCACATTTATTACTTGGTTCTCTCTAGAGAATCTGCTTCACGGTTAATTTTAGACATCTCCTGCTGAGCTGGAATGGAATGTTGTTATTGAGGTTGCTGTTTTCTTATATACAAACCATAATATATTTATTGCTCTAGGGTCTGTAATAAAATCAGGAGAGATTTGAAGTCAGGGAAGACTACACCATCTTGCAAGATATTTGCCTCAGCAAAGAGCCTTGCCTGATATATAGGAAAGTACAGCTTTAATCTCCCTAACATCTTGTAAGAGACAGCTTTAGCCAATTTAGAAGCAAAAATGTTTCAATTGGTTAGGTGGTGGTAGTTGTTGTCAGAGTGTGAATGTCTTTGTGGAGGGTGTAGGTGTGCATCTATATTCACAGGTGAGTTCCTGTAGAGGTCAGAGGAGATTGTCATATCTTCTGGAATTAGATTTATAGGCAGTTGTGAGCCTGACAGGCGTGGATCCTGGAATAAAACTCATATCCTCTCATAATACAGCAATCTCTTTCAACTGTTGAAATGTCTCTCTTGCTCTCAGGTATAGTTTTTGAAGTGAAACAATGAAGATTATGACCATCTCATTTATACATTGAAGACTAAGGAGGCAAAAGGAGAAGTGATAATATTGGGATAGAAGACTTGGAGTACCCACAAATAAGGAAGGATTGTGGCAAATGAGATTCTGTTTCATGACTTGAAAACACACAACAACCTTAGCTCAAAAATCTTGAGGTTGGTCTCCCCAAAGTCAATAATAGCTTCATTTAGTTTGGGGTGTGATGTTAGCTTCATTTGTCAGTTATTGATTAGACCCTTTATTTCTTCAAGGAACTGAATGAAGTGCATTTTGGTAGTGAAATTGCCAGGAGCCATCTAGGAGAAGGTAAAAGTTAACAGGGGATCTTCCTGAGATGGTTCCTCCATGAACTGTAAAGTTATGGCAGATTTGCTGCTGTAGGCAGGGTGGAGGAGATGACAATTGAGAAAAGATTCCTGATATTAACATGCTTTTCCTGTTATTATTAAATATACAATAATCACTAGGTATTGACCCACGATTTTGAACATATTTCTGCAGACCTTTGAAGATATACTATCTTGTAGTAATGCTATGTGAAAAAATAGATAATAATTCTATAGAATTCTTAACTTGATTAAAATAATTTTATGAAGAAAGTTTATGGAGATGAGCTTAGTTACTACAAAGATGGAATGAAGTTAGAATCAAGAATCGAATGGGCCCACTCCTAACAATAGTAAGTAAAGAATGCATAATAATTACACAAAAAAGAAAAATAGACTCGGGACAAATTTGTTTTGAAGGAAAAACAATTAAGTCCAAGGATAATGTTATGAAGAGTATGCTATGATAAGGCAAGGCTATGAAAAAAAAATGTTACTTTGAATGTACAACAAATATAAACAGTGAGACACTGCTTTGAACTTAAAATCAACATCCCTCTGCAGCTCCCATTCTATGTAACATTTGATCTCAGAGGTAATTTTCTAAAGAACTTTTTGTCAAAGAAGGTATAAAAAGACCAGAAAAAAGAGAAAAATAAAGTTGTTGATAGATTGGTTTGACTTAGGCAGTCCTGCCCTATCCATCCATCCATCTATCCATCCATCCATCCATCCATCCATCCATCCATCCATCCATCCATCTATACACACAAAGGTAGATGTCTGTTTGTCTACATGTATGTGTGTGTCAGGAGCCAGAACGGACAAGCTAATAACTAGCAGGTGATCATCCTGAAGTGGCCTGCCTCGGATTATTATATAATCTGTGACAGGTGAGTTCTCATTAAGCAAGGCTCTGAGGGACTAATTTTAGGAAATATTCCTGCTATTAATATGCTTTCCTGTTATTATTCAACATATATAACAATCACTAAGTAGGAGTACCCCCCTTGGAAGAAGATCTCTGCAGATCCACAAAGATATACTGTCTTGTAAAGACACTATATTGACAAATAGATGACTTAAGTCTTAATAATGATCCTATAAGAATTCAAAAAATTATATATGTGATTATTAAGCTCTTTTATTAATGGGACTGCTATTAGGTCCTTTTCTGAATAGTCAAAGCTGCAATGAGAACTCTGTCAGTCTCCCAAGAGTCACCAGTTAATTGCTCTTAGATGGTAACCAGACTTTCTCCTACACAGAGCACATTCCAAGAGGTTGTGAAACAATTAACCAAAGGTCATTAAAAGGGAAATAATGATTTATTATTAGGTGTTAGGAGAGAAGATAAAGTATCAACTAGGTGTATCTATACAAAACTTTACTAATAACTTAGTTATGGTTTTAAACATTCAGTGAACCTGTGGAGCTGAGACAGGTGATAGATGTTTAGCCAAATAATTACTCCTAAGATATGCATGTAAATAGTTGCCATTGTAAACTTATATTTCAATTTATGATTTTTTTTTGTGAACTTGTGATGAACTTTGTAACATGTGATCATATATTCTGAAAGATATATAAGTACTGAGAACAAAGAGAAGCATGAGAAACATCAATAGAGAATCATCAATAGAGAACACCTTTTTGCTTTTCCCCACATAGACTAGAATCTTTTCCCTTTCCCCACTTAGAGAATATTTCCTTTCCACACTTAGGATCTTTCCATTTTTCTCCTTAAGTAGCTTTCATAGGAAAATTTTTACAACTTAATAATAAACTTTATAATCACTTCTCTAAGTGTCTTCTCTTTTTGCAACTTCTGACAAGCAGGCTGAAAGTTAGAGCCCAGCAGTTCCTGCTGAGAAAGACAAGGCTATTTACATAACCCTCTGTGGCTTGAAGAAGAGGTGCTAGGGCCAGAAACTGTAGTTTCTACCCTCAGATATCACAGAAGGCAGGTCAGCTACAACAACATAGTAACTTGGGCTTAGATAAGTAAACCTTTTTATTTTTAATTTAATTTAATTTAATTTAATTATTTATTTATTTTGGTTTTTCAAGACAGGGTTTCTGTGTAGTTCTGGCTGTCCTGGAACTCACTCTATAGACCAGACTGGCCTCGAACTCAGAAATCTGCCCTGCCTCTGCCTCCCAAGTGCTGAGATTAAAGGTATGCGCCACCACAGCCCGGCAGTAAACCTTTTATTATACAGCAACCCTAAATATCTCAACAAAGACCTAACCTCTGCCTAAGATCATGTACCACATTTTCTGCATCCATTCCTCTGCTGAGGGACATCTAGGTTCTTTCCAGCTTCTGGCTATTATAAATAACTCTGCTATGAACATAGTGGAGCATGTGCCCTTATTACAAGTTGGAACATCTTCTGGGATATGCCCAGGAGTGCTATTACTGGATCTTCCAGTAGTATTATGTGTCGTGGACCCCTGAACTCCGACCAACAGAGACGGGGAAAAATTACACAAATGCCAAGGAAGGTTTCAAACAAATTTCTTCTTTATCTCTCTGAACAGCTTTTTCCTCTCCCTCTCACAAGACGTTCTCTAACCCTCTCCTGGCTCCAACTAACTCCAACATCCTGTTTTTCTCAGACCTCTGAGCTTCTTCAAAACAACATTCTGCTTTCCCCACCCCCTTCCAGCACATGCTGTTTTCTGTCCTCTGACCTAATCCCTCCCCCCTCTCCTGGATCCAGTCAGAGTTCAGCCAGGGTATGACTGAGTCAGCCAGGGCATGACTGAGTCCAGTGACTCAGCAGTTAGTAAGTACAGGATCATCCAAGTGCACAGGCTCAGGTTAAACAGGGATCACAGTGGTCTCACTCACTCCCCACAATTATGTCCAATTTTCTGAGGAACCACAAAACTGATTTCCAGAGTCATTGTACTGGCTTGCAATCCCACCAGAAATGGAGGAGTGTTCCTCTTTCTCCACATCCTTGCCAGCATCTGCTGTCAACTGAACTTTTTGATCTTAGCCCCCTAGCAGATTTAGAATTAGTAAAGATCTTTTCCAAATCTGTTCGTGGCATTTTGACTTACTGAGAGTATCCTTTGCCATACAGAAGCTTTGCAATTTTATGAGATCCCATTTGTCAATTCCTGATCTTACAGTACAAACCATTGGTGCTCTGTTCAGGAAATTTGCCCCTGTGCCCATATCTCTGATGCTCTTCCCCACTTTCTCCTCTATAAGTTTCAGTGTCTCTGGTTTTATGTGGAGTTCCTTGATCCACTTAGATTTGAGCTTTGTACAAGGAGAAAGGAATGGATCAATTCCCATTTTTCTACATGCTAACTGCCAGTTGAGCAAGTACTTTATGCTGAAAATGTTGTCTTTTTCCCACTGGACGGTTTTAGCTCCTTTGTCAAAGATCAAGTGACCATAGGTATGTGGGTTCACATCTGGGTCTTCAATTCAATTCCATTGATCTACCTGTCTGTCACTGTACCATTATCATCCAGTTTTTATTACAATTGTGCTGTAGTACAACTTGAGGTCAGGCATGGTGATTCCATCAGAGGTTCTTTTATGGTTGAGAAGAGTTTTTGCTATTGTAGGTTTTTTTGTTATTCCAGATGAATTTGCAAATTGCCCTTTCTAGCTCAGTGAAGATTTTAGTTGGGACTTTAATGGGGATTGCATTGTATCTGTAGATTGCTTTTGGTAGGGTAGCCATTTTGACTATATTAATCCTGCCAAACCATGAGCATGGGATC
Organism: Mus pahari; assembly: GCF_900095145.1. Taxonomy (NCBI): domain Eukaryota; kingdom Metazoa; phylum Chordata; class Mammalia; order Rodentia; family Muridae; genus Mus; species Mus pahari. The sequence goes on along the minus strand of NC_034607.1, from coordinate 6,131,036 downwards.
TTTCTATCTTCTGAGAGTTTCTTCAATTTCTTTCTTCAGAGACTTGAAGTTCTTATCATACAGATCTTTCACTTCAATAGTTAGGGTCACACCAAGATATTTTATATTATTTGTGACTATTGTGAAGGGTATTGTCTCTCTAATTTCCTTCTCATCCTGTTTATCTTTTGGGTAGGGAAAGGCCACTGATATGTTTGAGATAATTTTATACCCAGCTACTGCACTGAAGCTGTTTATCAGGCATAGGAGTTCTCTGATGGAATTTTTAGGGTCACTTATATATACTATCATATCATCTGCAAATAATGATATTTTGACTTCTTCCTTTCCAACTTGCATCCCCTTGATCTCCTTTTGTTGTCACATTGCTCTGGCTAGGACTTCAAGTACTATATTGAATAGGTAGGAGAAAAGTGGGCAACCGTGTCTAGTCCCTGGTTTTGGTGGAATTGCATCCAGCTTCTCTCCATTTACTTTGATGTTGGCTACTGGTTTGCTGTAGATTGCTTTTATTATGTTTAGGTATGGGCCTTGAATTCCTGATCTTTCCATGACTTTTATCATAAATGGGTGTTGGATTTTTTCAAATGCTTTCTCAGCATCTAATGAGATGATCATGTGATTTTTGTCTTTGAGTTTGTTTATATAGTGGCTTACATTGATAGATTTCCATATATCAAACCATCCCTGCATTCCTAGAATGAAGCATACTTGGTCATGATGGATGTTCATTTTGATGTACTCTTGGATTTGGTTTGGGAGGATTTTATTCAGTATTTTTGCATTGATATACATAAGAGAAATTGATCTGAAGTTCTCTTTCTTTGTTGGAAGTTTGTGTAGTTTAGGTATCAGAGTAATTGTGGCTTCATAGAATGAAGTGGGTACAGTAGTTTCTGTATCTATTTTGTGGAATAGCTTGAGGAGTGTTGGAAGTAGGTCTTCTTTGAAGGTCTGACATAACTCTGCACTAAAACCATTTGGTTCTGGGCTTTTTTGCTTAGGAGACTATTAATGACTGCTTCTATTTCTTTAGGGGAAATGATACTGTTTGAATCATTAATCTCATCCTGATTTAACTTTGGTACCTGGTATCTGTCTAGGAAATTATCCAGAAATTGTACATTTCATCCAGGTTTTCTAGTTTTGCTGAGTATAGCCATTTGTAGTAGGATGTGATGATGTTTTGGATTTCCTCAGGTTCTGTATTTATGTCTCCTTTTTCATTTCTAATTTTATTAATTAGGATATTGTCCCTGTGCCCTCTAGTTAGTCTGTCTAAGGGTGTGTCTATCTTGTTGATTTTCTCAAAGAACCAGCTC
>NC_034607.1:6097122-6128013 GCF_900095145.1 Mus pahari | reverse complement strand
ACATCTGTCCAGGATCTTCTGGCTTTCATAGTCTCTGGTGAGAAGTCTGGTGTAATTCTAATAGGCCTGCCTTCATATGTTTCTTGACATTTTCCCTTACTGCTTTTAATATTCAATCTTTATTTAGTGCATTTGTTGTTCTGGTTATTATGTGTCGGGAGGAACTTCTTTTCTGGTCCTAGCTATTTGGAGTTCTGTAGACTTCTTGTATGTTCATGGGCATCTCTTTATTTAGGTTAGGGATGTTTTCTTCTATAATATTGTTGAGGATATTTGGTAGCCATTTAAGTTGAAAATCTTCATTCTTATCTACTCCTATTATCTGTAGGTTTGGTCTTCTCATTGTGTACTATATTTCTTGGACGTTTTGAGTTAGGATCTTTTTGCATTTTGCATTTTCTTGGATTGTTGGGTCCATATTCTTTATGGAATTTTCTGCATCTGAGATTCTCTCTTCCATCTCTTGTATTCTTTTGCTGATGCTCACATCTATGGTTTCTGATTTCTTTCCTAGGATTTCTATCTCCAGACTTGTCTCCCTTTGGGATTTCTTTATTGTTTCCACTTCCATTTTTAGATCTTGTATGGTTTTCTTTAATTCCATCACCTGTTTGGATGTGTTTTCCTGTAATTCTTTAAGGGATTTTTGTGTTTCTTCTTGAATTGCTTCTACTTGTTTAGCAGTGTTTTCCTGTATTTCTTTAAGCGAGTTATTAATGCCGTTCTTAAATTCCTCTACCATCATGAGATATGATTTTAAATCTGAGTCTTGCTTTTCGAGTGTGTTGGGGTATCCAGGTCTCACTGAGTTGGTGTGCTGGGTTCTTATGATGGTGAGTGGTCTTGGTCTATGTTAGTAAGATTCTTAAATTTGTCTTTCACCATCTGGTAATCTCTGGCATTAGTTATTATAGGTGTCTCTGGCTGGACCTTGTTCCTCCTTTGATTAGCCTATATCAGCACTCTTGAGAGTCCAACTCTCTCCTGAGTCTCAGTGGTTAGAGTACTACTCTCTGGAGGCCACCTCTCCTCTGATGGGGGAGGAGCGCAGATATCTGGAGCTCAGATCTGCTTCCTGATAATGGGGACTGTCCAGAAGCTATGTTGCTTCTGCAGTCTCCAGGCTCTCCTTTGTAAACCTCTTTATTTCTTCCTTGACCAAGTCATCATTTAGTAGTTTTGTTCAGCTTCCATGTGAATGTTCACTTTCTATTATTTATGTTGTTACTGAAGATCAGCATTAGTCTGTTGTGATCTGATAGGATACATGGGAGTATTTCCAAATTTTTGTATCTGTTGAGGGCTGTTTTTGACCAATTATATGATCAATTTTTGAGAAGGTACCATGTGGCACTGAGAAGTGTTGGCTCCTCCCTCTAAGCCTTGTGTTCCGCCTCTTGCAGACAGGTTGGGAGTTTCTTCCTGGAACCCTGGATCTGGACAGCGTCCTCGAACCGCCCACTGTCACCGCCCACCGTCGCCTGGACCGCCCACCATCGCGACACCTGCCCGCCACTGCCAGGACTGCCCATCATCGCGAGAGCGCCGTGGCAACCTCTAAGGACTCAGGGGAATGCTGGGAACCCTTCTTTGTATTTAAGCCAGTCCTGACAATAAAGATTAGGGCTTTGATCAGACACTTTGCCAAGGCCCCATATTTCCTTTCGCAGCCCTGTTCCTTCTCAGGAGTTCTCGTCCTCCAGTTCGGATCCACAGTGGGTTCTGCAGGCAGAGCCACACATTTGGCACTCAAGGCGAACCCACCCCAAGATGTTCTGCGCACGCAGACAAGGCGCCGGTCTGCATGCAGGCAGGAACACCACAGAGAAGGTATATCCTTTTGTTTTAAGATAAAATGTTCTGTAGATATCTGTTAAATGCACTTGGTTCATAACTTCTGTTAGTTTCACAGTGTCCCTGTTTAGTTTCTGTTTCCATGATCTGTCCATTGACAAGAGTGAGGTGTTGAAGTCTCACACTCTTATTGTTTACAGTACAATGTGTTCTTTGAACTTTAATGAAGTTTCTTTAATGAATGTAGATGCCCTTGCATTTGAATCATAGATGTTCAGAATTGAGAGTTCATCTAGGTATATGTTACCTTTGATGAGTATGAAGTGTCCCTCCTCGTCTTTTTTGATAACTTGGGGTTTGCAGTCAATTTCATTCAGTATTAGAATAGCTACTCCAGCTTGTTTCTTGGGACCATTTGCTTAGAAAATTGTTTTCCAGCCTTTTACTCTGAGGGAGTGTCTGCCTTTGTCCCTGAGGTGGGTTTCTTGTCTGCAGCAATATGCTTGGTCCTTATTATGTTGCCAGTCTGTTAGTCTATGTCTTTTTATTGAGGAATTACACCCACTAATATTAATAGATATTAAGGAAGAGTAACTGTTGTTTCCTGTTATTTTTGTTGTTAGAGTTGGGATTCTGTTCTTGTGGCTATCTTCTTTTAGGTTGGTTGAAAGATTACTTTCTTGCTCTTTCTGGGGCTTAGTTTCCCTCATTGAACTGGAGTTTTCCCTTTATTATCCTTTGAAGGGCTGGATTCATAGAAAGATATTGTGTGAATTTGGTTTTGACATGGAATATTTTGGTTTCTCCATCTATGGTCATTGAAAGTTTTGCTGGCTATAGTAGCCTGGGCTGGCATTTGTGTTCTCTTAGGGTCTATCCAGGATCTTCTGGCTTTCATAAACTCTTGTGAGAAATCTGGTGTAATTCTAATAGGTCTGCCTTTATATGCTACTTGACATTTTTCCCTTACTGATTTTAATATTCTGTCTTTATTTAGTACATTTGTTGTTCTGACTATTATATGTCGGGAAGAATTTCTTTTCTGGTCCCATCTATTTGGAGTTCTGTAGGCTTCTTGTATGTTCATGGGCATCTCTTTCTTTAGGTTTGGGAAGTTTTCTTCTATAATTTTGTTGAAGATATTTGCTGGCCCTTTAATTTGAAAATCTTCATTCTCACCTATACTTAGTATCCTTAGGTTTGGTCTTCTCATTGTGTCCTAGATTCCATGGATGTTTTGAGTTAGGATCCTTTTGCATTTTGCATTTTCTTTGATTGTTGTATACATATTTTCTATGAAATTTTCTGCATCTGAGATTCTCTCTTCCATCTCTTATATTCTGTTGGTAATTCTTTGTATGGATCCTGATTTATTTCCTAAGATTTCTATCTCCAGAGATGTCTCTCTCTGTGATTTCTTTATTGTTTCTACTTCCATTTTTAGATCCTAGATGGTTTTGTTCAATTCCTCCACCTGTTTGATTGTGGTTTCCTGTAATAATGTAAAGATCTTTTGTGGTTGAATTTTTGTTGAGTTATTTGACCCATCATTGGACTAACTACTCAAGAGTTAACTAATTAGATGGGCGTGGTGGTACACGACTTTAATCCCAGCACTCAGGAGGCAGAGGCAGTTGGATTTCTGATTTCGAGGCCATCCTGTTCTAAAAAGTGAGTTCCAGGACAGCCAGGGCTATACAGAGAAACCCTGTCTCAAAAAACCAAAATAAATTAGAGAGAGAGAAAGAGAGAGAGAGAGAGAGAGAGAGAGAGAGAGAGAGAGAGAGAGATAAGTAACTCGTTTCAAATACTGCAAGGATATTCAGACATAGGAAATCTAGGACAGCTAACTATTAATGGCTTTTTAACTGATTTCTTACTCAGCTAGCTTCAAAATAATTGAGATTGAATCTCTGTATTTCCTTAACATGTTTTAAAGGGGCAACAACTGAGCAGTATTTCTCAATTTTAATCCTCTAAAATAATGTGACTAACTCTCAGGCCAAATTGCCAACATACTTGTTCTTTATGTCTTTCTTTTCTCAAGCTGTTTTCTCAGAGTCTCTTTTGGACTCTCTCTCTCCATGGCTAAATCCCCATTTCCTCTCTCCTTCATCTCCTCTCCTTGCTGACAGGAAGTCCCACCTTATTCTCTCCCCTTGCTAAGTCATTGGCTATTAAACATTGTTTTTTGACACATAAAGGAACAATTGAGTAGCTGGTGTATACACGAATTTGGGACTGGAGAAAATCTGAATAAATACTGGAGAAACCAGATATATGTGAGAACGAAATCAACATTTAAATTGCCACACCGTGAACAATAACATTATGACTAAACTAAAAAAAAAAAAAAAATGGCAGATAAACAGCAGACCTTCGTAGAAAGGAGATTGCAAGATGCATATGTAGATTTCATACATTCCCAAACTTTATTTTATTTTGGTTATTTTTTCAACTTGTTCTTTTACTAGAAAGAAACATAGTATTATCAAATGGATTTTCTCTACATAAAAAGAATTTAAAGACTTAAATAGAAAAAAAATTCTGAGTTAATCACCAAAGTTATATCAATTATCAGTAAGAGACCTGGCAGAAAGGTACTAAATATGGTAGATTATCCTGATACAATGCCTTTATGGATAACCCTTGAAGATTGGTGAAGAATTTAAGCATCCAGGTCAAGGAAACTGACATGTCTTGCATTTTTCTCTAATGTTTAGCTCTTTATGAACCTTATTCAATTATTCATATGTTAATGCAATACCACATAAATTTAAAAGTCATCAATATGTTAAAATGAAGCAGATTTCATAATAAAAGATAAATTCTGTGTTAGTCCCAGAACTGTCTTAGATATTTCAAGTAATAGTTATATTTTGAATATCCTTGTGTAAAATTTGCATATTTATAAAAACACATATTGTAGAAGAAAATAACCATTTCGTATTTCAATCCAAATAATAAATTACTAACTCTTTCATGCTTAAAAGGCATTTCATCTAGCTACAAGTATATACTTATAAATGTTTCTAGGCTGTCATAAATACCAGCATATATATACATATATACATATATATATACATGTGTGTGAATGCAATATAACTGATCAAGTTATTTAAAATAAATATTTAAGAAAATAATATTTTCATCTTTATCATAATCTTTTTTGGTATTTAATGAAAATCCCTCAATTTCTCATATGGAATACATGAATGCATATTTATGTTGAAGAAAATTTAATAAGAATTAAATAAATCCACACATATGAAGTTTATAAATTTACAGAATAGTTTATTAAAAGCAGTTCCTGCTTGACAGTGTATAGCCAGCCTTCCCAAAAGGCTTGGAAAAACTTGAAGATTTATTTCAAATGTGATAAATTAAAAAGCCATTGATGAATGTTTACTATATGCTGTTCATGGCAATTGGTTTGGAACAATGTACTTGTATTATAAAATAAATGATTATTTTAGAACTTAATAAAGTAAGCATTTCTGAATGTAAAAGTACAAAGCATTTTAACATTTTTTTCCTAAGAAGAACATCCATATTCATTAAAACTATCTAAGATTAACCATTAGCTAGCATGATTAGAAGAAACAGAAGTAACAAGACAAGTTTAATAACATATAAAAAAATGAGCTTTGTACAGGGAATGAGTTATAGGAAACGTCTCTAATTCTTTAATTCTTTTATGAAACGTCTACAAGCATTTACTTTGACATAAAAATGTTCCTGAATAGGTTACCTAATGCCCCTTTTACATCCTTATTTCTCAGAGTATAAATGAAGGGGTTCAGTGTAGGAGTGACTACTCCATAGAAGAGAGCCATGAATTTAGGTTGGTCTTTTGTAATAGAGGAGGGAGGCTGAAGGTACATACTAATGGCTGGACCATAGAACAAGAGAACTACAATGAGATGAGAGGAACATGTGCCAAAGGCCTTTTTCCTTCCCTCTGAAGATTTGATTTTAAAGACAGCATGTCCAATACTAGCATAGGAGGCAAGAATTAAAAACAGAGGAACAGCTAAAAGAAAAATGCAAACCACAGAAAGAGCAAGCTCATTAGTCTCTTTTTCACCACAAGCAGTTTTTATCAGAACTGGAATCTCACACACCAAGTGATCCAGTTTATTGTGGCCACATAGTGGCAATTGCAGTGTCACAGTGGCCTCTGAGACAGCATAAGAAATTCCAGTCAGCCACACAGTGGAGACTAACAGGACACAGTTGCGCTGATTCATTATGAGGGTATAGTGCAGCGGCTTGCAAATGGCCACATATCTGTCAAAGGACATAAGAGCCAGGAGGACACACTCTGTACCTCCCATTATGTGGAAGAAATAAAGCTGAACTACACACCTCATGTAGCTGATGGTTTTTGTGGAGCCTCCAAGGTTGGTTAGCATCTGAGGCACAATGCTTGTGGTGTAGCACATGTCCAGAAAGGAGAGGTTGGTGAGGAAGAAATACATGGGGCTGTGGAGACAGGGGTCTAATGTGGATACCAGAATGATGGCAATGTTTCCAATCATGGCTGTGGGGTATGTTACCAGAAGAACAATAAAGAGAGGAAGTTCTAGCCAAGGACGGTCTGCAAAACCAAGTAGAATAAACTCTTCTGGGTGACTTTTATTGATCAATGCCATTCTCTGCAGTCTAATTCACCTATAGTAAAGAAGTATCAAGAAAGTTAGTGTTATAGGAATATCAAAGCCTCATGATGCATTGACTATAACTATAGAAACTAGGGTTGCATTCCACATTTGAAATGTCATGAGAGATGGTTAGAAGACACATCAGTCCATATAGAGCTTTGTGTCAAAGCAGGAGGACCTGGGTTTTACTGTGAGTAATTAGGTAAAAATATTGACAAGGGAAACAATAATCTATAATCTATAATTCTATAATCTCAGCTCTAGTTAAGAGAAAACTGGATATTTTTCTGGAGCCTGCTGACAAGCTAATGTAGATGAGTTGATGACCTCCATTTTTGGAGGGCATCACATTCTCCAAACATAAAGTAGAAATCAAATTTAGAAAATATTTGGCATAGATTCTGGATTTATATGCACAGCACCCCACACAATAGAAACATGTATGCATACCTAATCCTACACATATATATTCCTTCCTGCTCACAAAATAATGTGACAACTGAGGATTTAGCTTCTACTTCTGATACAAAATTTGAAAGGAATTTCGAGTTATCTGACTGTACATGTGGAATAAAATTTAGGAGATACTTTTAAAAGCAGTGATGAAGGCATTACTGAAACATCATAGAAACATTTCCGGGAATCAGTCAGAGAAGTTGGAAGAAAGAGCTCTGAGATCTTAGTATAGTGATTTGGTTGGTCCAATTCTACGTTCTGGGACTAATTATCAAATCTTCTCCATGTGCAATGAATACATTTGAGATATATACAAACCTCCTTTATGTACTTGAGATTGAGCAAGTAGTAAAACAGTGTTGACAGTTTTCTTCTTATGTGTACAGTTATAAAAAAACCCTATTTATAAGGCAAATAAGTTAAGACTCAATTGCAGTGATGTTCTTTTATTTCATATATATGCTTTATTATATTACTATTTGGTGGAAGTTTTGACATTCAATAATTTGTGATAAATTATTATTAACTCATTCACCTTCTAGATGTGTTTATTTGTCAACTGAGTTCACTGATGTTACTATAGAAATTGGGCCAACACTCAGAGAAATATTGATTTTTTTGTTATTCAAAATGATATTGTAAGTATATTTTATGTCCAAGTATCTTTTGTCAACAGATATCATAATTCAGACAGTGTGATCTCCAAATTCCAGTAATTTTGTATTTCCTAGATGTATGCCAGTACTTCATAGCTACAGTAAATGCCGATACAATAAGATCAAGTAACATAGTAAAACAATGCTTTGAAGGCTATAAAGGTTTATGTACACATTTTATTTATGAATGTTTCATACAAACCCATCTCTGAAATAAAATGAATATTCAAATGTGATGTTAAGGTAATATTCCATGACCCAAATCTGAGTTACTTCTCTAGACAATCATCATCTTCATTGCAGACTATTTTCTTGCAGTTAGAAGCAGACCTCAGTCTTTGGTTTACTGAAAGCCCAAGACCATTTTGTAAGCTTTCATGAGACCCACTTAGACTAAGATATGAATCATGTCCTAGGATTACACGTTATCCTAGCTAAGATGCATAAATAAAAAAACAGAATACCAAAAATTCTATATGCTGGAAAAGTAATAATTCAACAACTTATTTTTAACCTAATATTTAGACCTTATCTTGCTGATTTCAATGTTTTGCTTCCATGTGTGCCTGTGTACCACATGTGTGTCTTTTATACCCACAGAGGCCAAAAATGTCAAAGGATATGTAGAACTGAAATTAATGATGATTGTGAGCCCCCATGTGAATACTGGGGATAGAAACCAGTTCCTCTAGAGGAGCAGTCAATATTATTAACTTCTGAGCCATCTAACCAATCCCTCAACATTTTAATGGTTTCTGTGATAAGCACTCTAACAAGCTTTTCTCAACTTTGAAACATTTTAGCACTTGTTCCCAAATAAGAGAATCTTATTTCTATATTTTAAGATACATAAATTTATTTTCCTTCCATCCTCCCAGTTAAAAGCGCCCCCATATCCACTACTGCTATGTTTCCATTCAGAAAAGATGCAATGACAGTTGCATAACAAGGTTCAATAATACTAGGCACAGACCTTCACATAAAGGCTGAATATGGCAACCCCAAAGGGAATAAAGAGTCCCACGGGGAGGCAAAAAGTCACAGAAACCCCACTCCCACTCTTAGGACTCCAACCAAAAATAGATGTAGGTAGAAAAACAATCATCCAAGAAAGGCAACCCAGACTCAGAAAGGCAAACATGATATCTCTACTCAATTATAACTGGATAATGCCTGTTACATAAAGAATAATAACACCTGTAATCCACAGATCCAGAGACGTAAGATAAAGAGGAGTGGTCTAAGGGAGATGCATGATATTCCCTGGGAATAGATTTTGTAGGTGGACTGGAATGGAAGAAAGAGGAGAAGGTTTAATTTTCATATTCAGGGGTGTAACAAAATTTCAACTCACAGGGATATATCCATCCAGAAGTATTTAAAATCACTGATCAAAAGCAGGCTGAGTTTCTATTTACATGCTGTCCACATGTCAACTTGCATTTTTATACCATCATATTATACTCACATTCTGTTTGATAAGACATTCACCATTTTGCTTATATTTACAGTATTTTGGCCTTTGTAGGTTATAAAAAGCTGTTTTTAGTTTTAAACACCCTTAATTAAACATTATTTTTTACCATGCACAAAAGTTTTAGATTAAACAAATAAACAAGATTAATCTTATTTTAAACATGTTTTTATATGATCAAATGGCTAAACATTAATACTTTTCTCAGGGAATCAACATATGAGAAATATATTGTTTGTAAAAACTTAAGTGCTTCTTTTGGTTTCAGTGATAGAATGAGAAGGAAATGAGTTAAAACTTAAAGTCTAGTTGTTCCTAAATCCACTTAAATAAGTATAGCCAAAGTTTATGAAAGACTTTTTGAAATCAAGCTGTCTTTCTTGTGTACTAATTAGATACTACAGCCCACACTTTCCACTTTTTCTAGGACAGCATGCCCTAGGACTACATGTCCTAGGAAATACAGGTGTCTCTTCACTTACCTTATTTCGATAAACTCCCTTTATTTGTTTAAAAAATAACTATAAGGGAAGATATTTCAGCGATTTCCCCCACACACAGGGCAGAGATATTCTAATATGAAGGTGATAGTTTAAGATTTGCTTCAGAACTCTCAGGTTTTTACTTCATACAAAGAACCCAAAAGGAGGGAAAGCTCACGTTAGGAAAATAATAAGAGAAAATATCAAGAAGGCTTTTATGTTATCAAGTTTCTTTGCTATTCCCGAGAGTCTTGTGCATTGTTTTCACAGGTATCTCATTTAGCCTTGTCCTCAGTGACTAGACAAAATTCCCTGGGAAAGAGTTCTCTGAAGACTTGCTTTTCATGCATAGTTAGTTACCTGCTGTGCTGAGGATAGAAGACAATCTTTGCTGCAGTGGGAAGCATTTAAAATAAATTAATTCCATTTCCTAACACACTGAACACCCTCAAAAAAGTACACAGTTAAAGATGAGTGCGTTTGAATCAGTTATCCCAAGGAATTTACATGAGAATTGTTTTGTATGTTACTTTATTAAAGGATATCATATAAGACTTTAAGATTTTAATTGTCTCTAGTATAAGAAAGATGATTAATTAAAACCATGAGAATAATAAAAATCATATGCAATGAATTTATACGCACTGTAAATAATCTATCAATATTAACAAAAGTTCTAAGTATTTAGTATTTTATCACAATTAAAAGGCAATGATAAGAAAATAATCTGCTTGATACTTACTGAATAATACCTACAGTGAATTCTTCCATTGTCTTGTTGCAACTTGCTCACATAGGCCATGCAACAGTTTTAGGATTCTGCCTCCATGAATTCATCCATAGTCTATGTATCCAGTAACAATGACTCTACTCTGTCCTAACCAAAACATTATGAGTCCTGTGTCATTTGGAATATTTCAATATGCATGACAAGCTTTTAATAATCCAACTGTACATTAATTTGAGAAATAAACACTTTGAATAATAGCTACAAGGAGAAATCCACTTTCTACTATGCCATCTATTTCTTAGCCCTTCCTCTGAGAAATTCACTGGTATCTTAGTGATCCCTGTTTCACTGCACATGTGTTGGGTTTCTATGCTCCTTTCCTCTATCACAAACCCACTGTTATATTTATTTATTTTTAGCCATATCTCTACCCCTCAATGCTGATTCCAGAAGAAGCATGATCTGCTTTCTGGTTGAGCATAGATAGTGGAAACCCTCAGCAGAAGAGTAGACAGTGAAATGACAACTGGTTTGGAGTGCTGCCCTAGCAGAAAATCTGGTGGCACATGTTCAAAGATCCTGTAGTAGTGGTTACTATATGCATTACTTTCTACAAGCTTCTATACTTATTCACATTTCCCTAGAATACATTGGATTGCACACACTTCCCTTTGTTACTTCAGTCTGAGACTTAGTCTCCTCTCTCTCCTTTACTCCCTCCCTTCAGCCCTCCCTTTTGCCCTTCTTCCCTTCCCTCTGTTTAGGCTGCACGTGTGTACATATAAATATGCAGGTATGAGCATGAGTCTGTAAACATGCTTATGAATATAAGTAGTGGGTATTTCTGTCATTTTATCTGTCTTTTTGCCTTGATAAATTCTTACCATGGTCTTTCTTATGTACTTTGTATTCATCACAAACCAGCATCCTGCTATACATACTTGTACACACAAAGGCTTTAAGGCCAGCAATCTTCCCTCACCCTGATTCAACTGACCCCTAGCACTGAAATTTCAAGCCTATGAAATGACATTCAATTTTTATACAGATGATGCAGATTCAATGCAGGTACTTATGCTTTCACAGCAAGTACCCTTGCCCAACAAGTAACATTCCCAGCACCAAATTAAAGTTTATTATGAAAAGAAGTATATCATTGAATAAAGATGATCTCTTAAAACATAATAAAATTGAGAAACAAGACAAACAATAATTTATTGGCAAGACTAAACAGAAAAGGCCACATATCCACACATTATACGTGTTCTAGTGTGATTTGTAATCCTGTCTTCAAGTAATTGTTACATGTTACTTGACCAATTTATTTTCATTCTATATGTGTGGACATATGTGTTTTCTTATTAATCAAATTATGAGGCATATTCCACTTCTTGCTAAAAACAATAATAAAGCATTTGAATATACTGGCATAGTTTTAAAATAAGGTATGAAATCAGAACATTTGCATACAATTAGATACTATGATAATATTTTACTACTTAAACGTGCAAAATATTCAGAGCTATCCTCACACACATTGTTTAGAAAATTTATTAGCTTAATATTTGTAACCATTCATTTTTTGTAACCATTTTTTCTTACGCACAATGTCTAATATGGGTTACATCATAACACAAAATAAAACACTGTGTTGGTTATAAATATTTTTTAAACATGTATCTGGTTTTGTGGAGTTGGTTTAATGCTTATACTATGTTAATTGTGTTCCCAAAATTATACAAGAGTCCAACATGTAAGATGCTGAGAGTCCCTGCCCCCAGGGACAGTTATGATTGGTAAAGAAAGTTGCTGGAAGACAATGCTAGGCGGAGAGACAGAGGCGGGACTTTAGGATTTGCTGGCAAGAGAAACAGGAGAAGAAGCAGAATCACCATGCTGTGAAAGAAATAAGATGCAGTCTTGAGAGCTGCAGAAGACAGAGTACCAATCATGTAAGAGTTGGGGAAGAGCAGTCCCAGGAGACCCCACTAATGGGTCTGTGGTAGCAAAGATGGAATATAGATTTTAGTAAGTAATAATCAAGGAGTATCAGAGGGGACTCATTAGCAATGTGAAAGTTTGCAAGTGGCCCAGTCATTGAGCTCTTTAAGGAATATTTAAATATAAGTTTCTCTCTCTCTCTCTCTCTCTCTCTCTCTCTCTCTCTCTCTCTCTCTCTCTCTCTCTCTCTCTCTCCTCNNNNTGTGTTTCACTTTTGAATCTAGTACATTGGGGCAAGTAGCAAGGAATTGTAACCTCAGATGATGCTGGGGAGATTAGAGCAGATTAATCATCTGCAGCAACATCTGGTAAAGAAATTTCTCCAGATTGTATCCAAGTTTCAACAGTGTTTTCATCCGCAAGGAATCAGAAGAATTAAATTGTCTTGCTTTCTATTTTGTTAAATTCTGTATTGGCTATTCAAAGGTCTTCAGGATGACATTGAATTTATCATTATTTTACCTCAGTGTCTCTAAGACTGAATTACATTGATGTACCACCAGGCCTTCCTACTTAATTCTTTTTTATATAAAAATAATATTTAACATTACATTATTTTTGAAAGAAAGGGTTTCAGTCAATTTTGTCTTGATTATTAAGTACACTTTATATTTATTTTTCCATATTTTATTGGTTAATTTATTTACTTACATTTCAAATGTTACCCCTTTCCCAGTTTCTCCTCCACAAAACTTCTATTCCCCTCCCAAATCCTCTGCCTCTATGATTGTGCCTCCCACCTTCCCAACAACTCCTGCCTTAGTGCCACAGCCTTCCCTAAACTGGGTCATCGAGTCTCCCCAGGGCCAAGGGGCTCCACTCCAACTGATGCCCGATAAGGCATTTGTCTGTTACATATCCAGCTAGAGTCATAGGTGCCCCAAGCACACTCTTCTTCATTCTTCTGGAATTAGATTTATAAGTAGTTGTGTGTCTACCATATGTGGATTCTAGGAATTAAACTCATATCCTCTGAAATACAGCAAGCTCTGAACTGCTGGATTGCCTTTCTTGTCCCCAGGTCCAGTTTTTGAAGTAGAACAATTAAGATGGCCACAATACTACATTTCAGTGTCTTGTTTCTCTTCCAAAGCCAAGACTCCAACATAAAATGTCTGTTGAGACTCTGAGAAGTTTTCTTGGTTGGCATCATAATCACCAACTTAACCTTGTTTCAAATTATAATTATTGAATTTCATTCATATGAAATCAGAAACTCTGGGTCTGATTTGCCATGATAAGTTTTTGGTTTTGGTTTTGATTTTGGTTTTGGTTTTGGTTTTGGTTTTGGTTTTGGTTTTGGTTTTGGTTTTGGTTTTTGTTTTGGTTTTGGTTTTGGTTTTGGTTTTGGTTTTGTTTTACAAGCAACCTGAGAACAGCAGATGAGTTGCTTAATTTATAATACCATTTACTTTTTCTTAATGACTTCTAGAACAATTCATAAATACCAGCCAACTTTATGCCCATACTTCTGTGCTTTGCAAAGGTTGAACTTACAACAGAAACCCACGTTTCCTGTTACAGCTTTACTTCTAAAAAGAAAGTCAGCTCCCTGGAATTAGTAAAAGGCATACCCAGACACCAAGTTCGCAGCACATATTGAATACTATGAAGGGGCAAGTATGTATAGAAGAGCTATAAAACTAACAGCAGCGCAAGTAAGAAAAGCAATTATACAAGAGAAACAAGAATGTACATTTCTGCAGGAGTGGGTTTTTAAGGGCAGAGCAGGACAGATTTTCCTATGGTGAGATGATAAATCCTGATTGGGCATATTAGTCAAAAAATAGATTTTGATGGTTGGACCTTGGTGTTTTTCCTCAGAAATGATTCACTGAACAAATAAGGGGATAGACATTGTGAGCTAGTTTGGGAAATGCAATGAATTTTGTAAGGGAGAGGAAAAGAGGTAAAAGGGCAAAACCTGTCTTCTATGTTTGCCATGATTGCACCTGTGTTTGTCATGTTCAGGTCTGTGAAAGCGCCTTCAACTTCCTCCTCTAATGCCATGAATAAGATAGACTATGAGGGACAGTAATGTTGGTGCAAGATCAGAGTTATCTTGATTATTCAGTAGTTCAGAATATTTGGTAACCTTGCTAACATATAATTTATTTTCAGATTATTCTTCTAAGTCACTTACTTCTAAGAAAATTCCAGCAATTGTGTTTAATTTAGGTTGTCCTAAAAGCAGGAATTCAGATAAAAATGTAGGTGAATTCAACTAAATTTGGCAGTGATACCAATGTCAACTATAAGAAGAAAATAACAATGAGATAGGTATGAAAGAATACAGTATAGATTTTTTATTAGATATTTTCTTTATTTACATGTCAAATGTTATCCAATTTCCTGGTATCCCCTCTGAAAACACCCTCTCCGTATACCCTCCCCCTCTCCCTGCTCATCAACCCACCTACTTCCACTTCCTGGCCCTGGCATTCCCATATACTGGGGCATAGAGCATTCACAGGACCAAGGGCCTCTCCTCACACTGATGATTGAAAAGGTCATCCTCTGCTACATATACAGCTAGAGCCATGAATCCCACCATGTGTACTCTTGGGTTGGTGATTTAGTCCCTGAGACATCTGAGGGTACTGGTTAGTTCATATTGTTTTTCCTCCTATGGGGCTGCAAATACCTTCAACTCCTTGGGTACTTTCTCTAGCTCCTTAATTGGGGACGCTGTGCTCCATTTAACGGAAGGCTGTGAGCATTCACTTCTGTTTTTGTCAGGAACTGGCAGAGCCACTCAGGAGACAGCTATATCAGGCTCCTGTAAACAAGCACTTGTTGGTATCCACAATAGTGTCCAGTTTTGGTGATTGTATATGGGATGGATCACCATGTGGGTCAGTCTCTGGATGATCATTTGTTCTGTCCATACTCCACACTTTGTCTCTGTAACTCTTTCCATGGGTATTTTGTTCTCCCTTCTAAGAAGGTTCAAAGTATCCACACTTGGTTTTCCTTCTTCTTGAGTTTCATGTAGTTTCTGAATAATATCTTGGGTATTCTGAGCTTCTGGGCTAATATCCACTTACGAGTGAGTGCATATCATGTGTGTTCTTTTGTGACTGGGTTATCTCACTCAGCATGATATTGTCCAGATCCATCCATTTGCCTTAGAATTTCATATTTTTTTTTTGTTTTTAATAGTTGCATAGTAATCCACTGTGTAAATGTACCACATTTTCTGTATCCATTATTCTGTTGAGGGACATCTGGGTTCTTTTGAGCTTCTGGGTATTATAAATAAGGATGCTATGAAGATGGAGAATATGTACTTATTACATGTTGGAGCATCTTCTTGGTATATGCCCAGGGTATATTGCTGAATCTTCCGGTAGTAACGATGTCAAATTTTCTGAGGAACCACCAATCTGATTTCCAAAGTGGTTGTACCAGCATGCAGTCCCACCAGCAATGGAGGAGTTTTCCACTTTCTCCAAATACTCACCTACATCTGATGTCACCTGACTTTTTTATCTTAGCCATTCTATCTCATGTGCGATGGAATCTCAGGGATGTTTTGATTTACAATTTCCTGATAACTAAGGATATTGAACAGTTTTGTAGGTGCTTCTCAGTATTATTCAGTTGATAATTCATTGTTTAGCTCTGTACCCCATTTTTTAAATAGGTTTATTTGGTTTTCTGGAGTCTGACTTATTCAGTTGTTTGAATATGCTGGATTTTAGTTCTCTATCAGATATATGATTGGTAAACATCATTTCCAAGTCTATTGGTTGCCTTTTTGTCTTACTGACAGTGACCTTTACCTTACAGAAGCTTTGCAATTTTATGAAGTTTCATTTGTTGATTCTTGATAATATAGCACAAGCCATTCATGTTCTGTTCAGGAATTTTTCCCATGTGCCCATATCTTCAAGGCTCTTCCCCAGTTTCTCCTCTATAAGTTTCAGTGTCTGTGGTTTTATGTAGATGTCCTTGATCCACTTGGACTTGAGCTTTTTTATAAGGAGATAAAAATGGATCGATTTTCATTCTTCTACATGCTAATTGCCAGTTGAGCCAGCAACATTTGTTGAAAATGTTTCTCCTTCCCCTCCCCCACTAGATGATTTTAGGACCTTTTTCAAAGATTAAGTGACCACTGGTGTGTGGTTTCATTTCTAGGTCTTCAATTCTATTCCATTTATCTACCTGTCTCTCACTCTACCAATACCATGCAGTTTTTGTCACAATTGCTCAAGAGTACAACTTGAGTTCAGGGATATTGATTCCACCAGAAGTTCCTTATTGTTGAGAATAATTTTCATTATCGTAGGTGTTTGGTTATTCCAGATGAATTTCAAATTGCCCTTTCTAACGCTATGAAGAATTGAGTTGGAATTTTGATGGGGATTGCATTGAATCTGTAGATTGCTTTCAGCAAGATGGCCATTTTTACTGTATTAATCCTGCCAATCCATGAGCATGGGAGATCTTTCCATCTTCTTCAATTTCTTATTTGAGAAACTTGAAGTTCTTATCATACAGATCTTTCACTTCTATAGTTAGATTCACACCAAGGTATTTTATATTATTTGTGAATATTGTGAAGGATGATGATTCCCTAATTTCTTTCTCAGCCTGTTTATCCTTTGTGTAGAGGAAGGCCACTGATTTGTTTGAGTTAATTTTGTATCCATCCACTTTACGGAAGTTGTTTATCAGGTTGAGGAGTAATCTGATAGAACTTTTAGGGTCACTTAAGTATACTCTCATATCACCTGCAAATAGTGATAGTTTGACTTCTTCCTTTCCAATTTGTATCCCTTTGATTTCCTTTTGTTGTCTAATTGCTCTGGCTAAGACTTCAAGCACGACATTGAATAGGTAGGGAGAAAGTGGGCAGACTTGTCTAGTCCCTGATTTTAGTGGGATTGCTTCAAGTTTCTCTATTTAGTTTGATTTTGGCTACGGGTTTGCTGTATATTGTTTTAATATGTTTAGACATGGGCCTTGAATTCCTGATTTCTCCAAGACTTTTATCATGAAGGGCTTTAGAATTTTGTCAAATGCTTTCTCAGTGTCTAATGAGATGATCATGTGGCTTTGTCTTTCAGATTGCTCATGAAGTGGATTACATTGATGGACTTCCAAATAATGATTCATCCCTGCATCCCTGGGATGAAGCCTACTTGTTCATGATGGATGATTGTACTGATGTGTTCTTGGATTCATTTGGCAAGAATTTGAGTATTTTTCACCAATATTCACGAGGAAAATTGCTCTGAAGTTCTCATTCTTTGTTGGGTCTTTGTGTAGTTTAGGTATCAGAGTAATTATGGCTTCATAGAACAAAATGGATAGAGTACCTTCTGTTTTGTTGAATAGTGTGAGGAGGTATTAGGACTTCTTTGAAGGTCTGATAGAACTGGTCACTAAACCCATCTAGTCCTGGGTTTGTTGTGATTGGGAGACTATTAGTGACTGCCTCTAAACCTTTAGGGGTTATAGGACAGTTTATATCAGTAATCTGATCCTGATTTAATTTTGTACCTGTTATCTCTCTAGAAAATTGTTTGTTTCATTCAGGTTTTCCAGCTTTGTTGAGTATAGGCTTTTATAGTAGGATCTGATGGTTTTTTTTTTGGGGGGGGGGGGATTTCTGTTTCTGTTGTTATGTCTCCCTTTTCATTTCTGATTTTGTTAATTAGGATACTGCCCCTGTGCCCTTTAGTTAGTCTGGATAAATATTTATCTATTTTGTTGATATTCTCAAAGAACCAGCTCCTGGATTCATTGATTGTATAATTTTATTTTGTTTCGACTTGGTTGATTTCAGACATGAGTTTGATTATTTACTCCTCTTGGATGAATTTGCATCTTTTTGTTCTAAATTTTTCAGGTATTCTGACAAGCTGTTAGTGTATGCTCTCTCCAGTTTATTTTTGGAGTCACTCAGAACTATGAGTTTTCCTCTTAGGACTGCTTTTGTTGTGCCCCAGAAGTTTGAGTATGTAATTGTTTCATTTTCATTAAACCCTGAAAAGACTTTAATTCCTTTCTTTATTGCTCCCTTAACCAAGTTTTCATTAAATAGAGCATTGTTCACCTTCTATATGTATATAGAATGTCCATTGTTTTTGTTGGTATTGAATACTAGCCTTAATCCATGGTAATCTAATAGGATGCAAGAGAATATTTCAATTTTCTTTTATCTGTTGAGGGCTGTTTGGTGACTGATTGTATGGTCAATTTTGAGAAGGTACCATGAGGTGCTGAGAAGAAGGTATATCCTTTTGTTTTAGGATAAAATGTTCTATAGATATATGTTAAATCCATTTGGTTAATAACTTCTATTGGTTTCACTGTGTCTCTGTTTAGTTTCTATTTCCAGGATCTGTCCATTGCTAAGAGTTTGGTGTTGAAGTCTTCCACTATTATTGCATGCAGTGAAATATGTGCTTTGAGCTTTAGTAAAGTTACTTTTATGAATGTGGATGCCCTTGCATTTGGAGTATAAATGTTCAGAACTGAGAGTTCATCTTGGTAGATTTTACCTTTGATGTGTATGATAACTTAGGTTGACAGTCAATTATTTCTTGGGACCATTTGCTTGGAAAATTGTTTTCCAGCCTTTTACTCTGAGGTAGTATCTGTCTTTGTTCCTGAGGTGGGTTTCCTGTATGCAACAAAATGTTGGGTCCTGTTTATGTAGCCAGTCTGTTAGTCTCTGTCCTTTTGGTTGTGAGCCTAATGTTTATCAGCTGAGCCATCTCTCCAGACCAAGTCTATGTCCTTTTTATTAGGGAATTGCATACACTGATATTAATAGATATTAAGGAAAGTCATTGTTGCTTCCTGCTATTTTTGTTGTTAGAGTTGAGATTATGTGTATGTGGCTATCTACTTTTAGATTTGTTGAAATATTACTTTCTTGCTTTTTCTAGGGCATAGTTTCCCTCCTTGGGTTGGTGATTTCCCTTTGTGATCCTTTGAAGGACAAGATTCATGGAAATATATTGCGTAAATTTGGCTATGTCATGGAATATCTTGGCTTCTCCATCTAAGGTAATTGTGAGTTTTGCTGAATATAATAGCATGGACAGGCCCAGTGGCCAGAAAGCTGTGAAACTGCCCCAACTCCTGGGTGCAGATGTAGGCCTCGAGGACCCTGTCCAAGCTGCTCTGCGACTTCTGTGCACTCCTGACTGGTCCTGCCTTAGAGAGTCACCTGAGAGAAAGTGGTGATCACCCCTGAGTCCTTGGGTCAGAGCAATTCCTGGAGGCAAGCTCTCCTCTGGCAGGGAAGGTGCACTGAGGGCTGAGGATCAGCCTCACCTGGTTGCAGATGTAGACCAGTATGACCCTGTCCCAGCTGCTCTCCTGCTTGTGTGGACTGTGTCCTACTTTTCTTTATTTTTTTTTCTCCCTATCTTTTGTTTTGAATTATGTTGGAAGAATGTCTGAGTAGTTGGAACAATTGAAGGAAGAAATGGAGGTGCTTAAGAAACAAACATCCAAAAGGCTGTAAAAGGAAAACAAAAGTGGTCACTCTAGTCCCTTCTGAAAGAGTTGCAGAGTTGGCTGTGCAACTGAATAGTTTTCAGGTGAAGAAAGAAGCACTTGGGAGGCAAGAAACACTGGAAAAGATAGAATAAAATGTCTCAGCAGCACCAACTGAGCAAGAGTGTGGGAGTTTCCAACAGAAAGAAAGAGGGAAAGAGGGAATGAAACTGGTCAGGAGGGGTCAGGTCAGAGAAAAGTAGAAAAATTGGGAGAATGATGTGATAAACAGCCTGTTTCAAGAAAGGGGGTTAATTTTGAACCAGTTCTTCCAACAGCATTAGAGGAGGGGAGGCCTGGCTTTGTAAGACTATCATCAGCTTTTCAGGTAGTCATACAGCATATGCCTGGTAATGGTGTAGAACAAAGATATGACAAGATAAGGTAGTGCCTATAAAGGTGATAGATCTAAGGCAGTTTAAAGAGGTCATGATCTCATGTAGGCTGCACTAGCCTTATCTGAAATAAATTCTAAGTAACTGGGCTACTCAAAATATACTTAATCCCCAAGACAGGAAGGGGTTGATACTATAGGCTGATCCCCAGTTGCAATGGGTAATATGGTGGAGGGAACAAGCCAGAGATATTGAACAATAAAGTAGATTGAAGGGAATGAATAAATAAAAGACCAGTTTCTATGTGAATGCTAGTACTCTGATATATAAGAACAGATTCAATTTGTAAATGGTACTATAGAATAATATCATTTAGTGACTTTAACAGCTTGGGGTAAAGATGAAGACCCCCAAGGAAACAGTTCATGTCATTTACAAGGATTATATAAGGCTCTAGGGAAGGTTTTACTGAAATTTTGCAAAGATTAGTCTGAACTGTGAACATAGTCAAACGAGATTTTTACACAAAACAAGTGTGGATAGAGATCTTGGTACTTGAAAATGCTGAATATAAAAAGTTATTAGATCATTAAAGCTGCAGGTAACACCAATGGCTGAATAAATAAGAGATAAGAACAATATTGGTTCTAACATGTACAATGATAATATAATAGGTTAAGCTTTGTGGGATTCCAAGCTCTTGGAATTTGGTAAGTGATATAGTCCATGAGGGCAGTGGAAGCAGACATGTAGAACAGGAGGTTTAGAAGTCCTATAAGTACATACAGTGAATGATCACACAGAGATACCTTGTCAGTAGGTAGATAAATTTTTACTTAGGGTGATTATAAGCTTATAAAATTTGGGGGAATTGAAGACAGGGATATCCAGGATGGGCATAAGTCATTTCTTTGGGGTTTCAGCTATGAGGCATACCTCATTAGCATTGAGATGCTCATTTCTTGAATCTCAGGTGCTGGCTGAATAGGTTTTTTACAGGAGGAAGGAAAGTGATCCTATAAACTAGTTGAGGCTATATGACATTCCTCAGGTAGAGTTGAGTGAAGGGACTTAGAATACCCCAGACAAGGTCAGTAAAGGGAAACCTCTGTTAATGAAGAAAGTTCTCCATTATGTGAAGGACCCCAGAAAGCCATCCAGGCAATAGAAGACTTTAACCTTAATTAGCAGAGTTTTCCCTCGAAGCTATAGTTAAAGGTACCTGATATCAAAATGTCCAGTGCTCCAATTGCAGGAAACATGGTCACTTGCAAAGGGACTGTGACCAAGACACCAAAGGTTTCAGATCTCAAACTTCCTGGTGCTTTACTTGTGGAAAATGTGATTATTGGCAACAAAATTGTGAACAAGGCATTTGTAAGGGCAATGGTTTTTCTAAATAAAAACCAGAAAGAAGGCCTAGGATTCTAGGGTTGTACAGGTGGTGGCAGGGTTGCCTCTGGGCAAGTGAATATAGGTCCAAAAGAAGACATTCAAGGTAAACTCTTCCTGTGATAAAATGGCCTTAGGGGCCTGCCTTAATGCAATGCAGCAAAAATTATGAGCTATTACTGCTAAGGAGTAACATGCAGACCAAAAAGCCTCCACTTGGCATTGGAGATTTAACGCACATATTGATATATGTCATCAAGAACAATCCAGCCTGTTCACCTTGTTCAAATAGAGGATATAAAGGCCACTGGGTTTCTATATTTTATGAGGAGGGGCACTGGTTAAATAACAATTTTCTACCATTAAAACGGTTTACTGACAAGTCTGTGTAAAAAAATCAATGGCCCATAACTAAGGAAAAATTACAGGTATTGAGCAGCTGTTGGAGGAGCAACATATATAAAGCCTAGTAGCCCATGCAATTCTTCTGTATTTGTTATATGAAAATGACACCAAGGAAATGAAGAATGTCAGAAGATTTAATAGAAATGAATAGAGTAATCCAATCACTGTGTCTGTTACAGCATAGAATTTCTTTACCTTCTTCATTATTTATTTTAAAAACAACTTTTTTATTGACACAGCAGGGAACAATTGAATAGCTGGTGTTTACAGAAGATTGAGAGAGGAGAATCTGTGAATAAGTACTGCAACCATAAATAGGTCAGAAGGATATCAACATTTGAATTGTCAAAAAGTACACAATAACATTATGCCTAAAACTACAAAACGGTAGATGATAAATGCAAAATTTAGTAGAAAAGATACTGTAAGTTTCTTATGTGCATCACATAGATCCCAAACATAATTGTATTTTGGATATTTTGCTTTAAACTCATTCTCTTATTGACAAGAAATATAGTATTATAGAATGGATTTTCTTAGCACACAAAGTTAAAAAAAAATAAAAAATTACACTGAAAAAAAATTCTGAAGTCACCATAAAAGTTAGAATAAAACTATATTAATTGTTAGAAACGTACCTGGCAAAAAGGTACCTTATCATTATAGAATTCCATTATGGGTAATCCATGACAACTGGAAAAGAATTTAAGCATCAAAGGCAAGGAAAATGACATGTCTCACACTTTCATTCATATTTAACTCTTTATTGTATACCTTATTTAATTATTCATAAATTAATCCAATACAATGTAATTTTATAAGTGACCAATGTGTTATAATGAAGTGTAGCTGATTTTAGGATAAAAGATAAATTCTTATTGTTGGTCCTAGAACTATATTAGATATTTCAACTGATGCTGATATATATTTTGAAGGTCCTTATGTAAAATTTACAAATTTATAACAACTCCTATTGCAGAAATAAAGAAGCAAGTTCTCTTTCAATCCAAATTACAAATTACTAATTCTCTCATACTTTAAAAAAAGACATTCTATCATGGGGAACAAAATATCCATGGAAGGAGTTAGAGAGACAAATTTC
The DNA here is from genome assembly GCF_900095145.1 of Mus pahari. Taxonomy (NCBI): domain Eukaryota; kingdom Metazoa; phylum Chordata; class Mammalia; order Rodentia; family Muridae; genus Mus; species Mus pahari. Next base: position 6,105,001 of record NC_034607.1, on the reverse strand, counting down.
AGAGCTGAGATGGAACGAAAGACCATCGAGAAACTGCCCCACCTGGGTATCCATCCTATAAACAGCCACCAAACCCAGACACTATTGCGTTTCCCAGCAAGATTTTGCTGACAGGATACTGATATAGCTATCTCTTGTGAGGGTATGCCAGTACCTGGCAAATACAGAAGTGGATAATCACAGTCATCTATTGGATGGAACACAGGGCCCCTAATGAAGGAGCTAGAGAAAGTACCAAAGGAGTTAAAGGGGTCTGCAACCCAATAGGAGGAACAACAATATGAACTAAACAGTACCCCCCCCCCCCCCAGAGCTTGTATCTTTAGTTGCATATGTAGCAGAGGATGCCCTAGTCGGCCATCAATGGGAGGATAGACCCTTTGTCTTGCGAGGATTATATGCCCCAGTACAGGGGAATGCCAGGGCCAGGAAAGGGGAGTGGGTGGGTTTGGGAGCAGGGCAGGGGTAAGGTAGAGGGGATTTTCAGAGAGAAAATTAGGAAAGTGGATATCATTTGAAATGTAAATGGAGAAACTATCTAATAAAAAAAAAGACATTCTATATAGCTACAAGTATATGCACATAAATGTTTCCAGGCTGTCATTATATATTACGTTTTTTGCTATTTAACTGATCAAAGTATTTAAAATTAATGTTTAAGAAAACAATATGTTTTCATCTTTTATTATACACTTTTTGGTACTTAATGGTAATTTCCTCAATCTCTCATATAGAATACATGCATAGTTATGTTTAAGAAAGATTAAGAGGCCATTTTAAAAAATCCCACATAAATAAATCTATAAACCAACAGAATAGTTCCTACTATTAAACTATTTAAACTATTAAAAACAATTACTACTTAACAGTGTATAGTCAGCCTTCCCACAGAATTGGGAAAATGTAAGGATTTTTTCTTTTTATTTTTTTTTAAAATGTAAGGATTTATTTCACAAGTCACAAATTTTAAAAAATGAATGAATGTTTATTATGTAATTTTTATGACAATTAGCTTGAAACAACATAATTGTATTATAAACTAAACAATTGTTATAACACTTAATAAAGTAAGTCTTGTAAATGTTCTAAAAGCAGGGAGTTTTACATTTATTTCTAAGCAGAGCATCCATATTAATACTATACAAGATTAACCATTGCCTAGCATAATTAGGAAAAACACAAATAACAACACATGTGTTTTCATAAGAACATATATTAAAAAAAGATGAGTTTCGTACAGGGAATGAACTATAGGAAAAGCTTCTAATTTTTTAACTATTTTATATAATGTCTGCAAGCATTCACTTTGATATAAAAATGTTCCTGAATAGGTTACCTAATGCCCCCTTTACATCCTTATTCCTCAGGGTATAGATGAAGGGGTTCAGTGTAGGAGTGACTACTCCATAGAAGAGAGCCATGAACTTAGGTTGGTCTTTTGTAATAGAGGAGGGAGGCTGAAGATACATACTAATAGCTGGACCGTACAACAAGAGAACTACAATGAGATGAGAGGAACATGTCCCAAAGGCCTTTTTTCTTCCCTCTGAAGATTTGATTTTAAAGACAGCATGTCCAATACTAGCATAGGAGACAAGAATTAAACACAGAGGAATAATTAAAAAAAAAAAAAGCATACTACTGAGAGAACAAGCTCATTAGTCTCCTTTTCACCACAAGCAATTTTTATCAGAATTGGAATCTCACACACTAAGTGGTCCATCTTATTGTGGCCACATAGAGGCAATTGAAGTGTCATAGTGGCCTCTGAGACAGCATAGGAAATTCCAGTCAGCCACACAGTGGACACTAACAGAACACACTTGCGCTGATTCATTATGAGGGTATAGTGCAGTGGCTTGCAAATGGCCACATATCTGTCAAAGGACATAAGAGCCAGGAGGACACACTCTGTAGCCCCCATTGTGTGGAAGAAATAAAGCTGAACTACACACCACATGTAGCTGATGGTCTTTGTAGAGCCCCAAAGGTTTATTAACATCTGAGGCACAATGCTTGTGGTGTAGCACATGTCCAGAAAGGAGAGGTTGGTGAGGAAGAAATACATGGGGCTGTGGAGACAGGGGTCTAATGTGGACACCAGAATGATGGCAATGTTTCCAATCATGGCTGTGGGGTATGTTACCAGAAGAATAATAAAGAGAGGAAGTTCCAGCCAGGGACGGTCTGCAAAACCAAGTAGAATAAACTCTTCTGGGTGACTTTTATTGATCAATGCCATTCTCTGCAGTCTAATTCACCTATAGTAAAGAAGTATCAAGAAAGTTAGTGTTATAGGAATATCAAAGCCTCATGATGCATTGGTTATAACTATAGAAACCAGGGCTGCATTCCATAGATGAAATGTCATAAGAAATGGTTAGGAGACACATCAGTCCACATAGAACTTTGTGCCAAAGCAAGAGGACCTGGACTTTACTGTCAGTAATTAGGTAAAAATATTGGCAAGGGAAACAATAATCTATAATCTATAATTATATAAGCTGAGCTCTAATTAAGATAAAACTGATTATTTTTGTGGAGCCTGTGACAAGCTAGTGTAGCTGAGTTGATAAGCCCCATTCTTGGAGGGCATCACGGTCTCCAAATATAAAGTAGAAATCAAACAGAAAAAATTTTGCATGGACTCTAGACACACACACAATAGAAACACACCTACACAATAGAAACATGTATGCATATCTATTCCTACACATGTATATTACTCCATGCTCACAAAATAATGTGATAACTGAGGATTTAGCTTCTGTTTCTGATACAAAATTTGAAAGGAATTTCGAGTTATCTGGCTGTACATGTGGCATAACATTTAGGAGATACTTTTAAGAGCAGTGATGAAGGCATTACTGAAACATCATAGAAACATTTCCAGGAATCAGTCAGAGAAGTTGGAAGATCTTAGTATAGAAAGTTGGCTGGTCCATTTCTACATTCTGGGACTAATTATCAAATCTTCTCCATGTGCAGTGAATACATTTGAGGTATATACAGACCTCCTTTATGTACTTGAGATTGAACAAGTAGTAAAAATACTGTTGACAGTTTTCTCCTTATTTATACAGTCATAAAAAAATCCCCTATTTATAAGGCAAATAAATTAAGCCTTAATTACAGTGTTTTTCTTTTATGTCACATAAGTGTTTTATTGTATTACTATTTAGTAATACAATATTTATTGTATTATTATTTAGTGGAAGTTTTGACACTCAATAATTTGTGATAAATTATTATGAATTCATTCATCTTCTAGATGTGTTTATTTGTCAACTGAGTTTGATGCTTTCTTTTACTATAAAAATTTGCCAACACTCATAGACATTGATTTTTTTGTTATTCACATTGATATTGTAAGTATATTTTATGTCCAAGTATATTTTGTCAACAAATGTCATAATTCAGACAGTGTGATCTTCAGATTCCAGTCATTTTGTATTTCCTGGATATATGCCAGTACTTCATAGCTACAGTAAATGCCAAAACAATGAGATCAAGAAACATAGTAAAACAATGCTTTGAAGGCTATATAGGTTTATGTACACATTTTATTTATGAATGTTTCATACAAAACCATCTCTGAAATAAAATGAATATTCAAATGTGATGTTAAGGTAATATTCCATGGCCCAAATCTGAGTTACTTCTCTGGACAATCATCATCTTCATTGCAGACTATTTTCTTGCAGTTAGAAGCAGACCTCAGTCTTTGGTTTACTGAAAGCCCAAGGCCATTTTGTAAGCTTTCATGAGACCCACTTAGACTAAGATATAAATCATGTCCTAGGATTACACATTATCCTAGCTAAGATGCATAAATAAAAAAACAGAAAACCAAAAATTCTATATGCTAGAAAAGTAATAATTCAACAACTTATTTTTAACCTAATTTTTAGACCTTGTCTTTCTGATTTGGATGTTTTGCTTCCATATATGCTGGTGTAACACATGTGTGTCTGATATCCACAGAGGCCAAAAATGGCAAAGGATATGTAAAACTAACATTAATGATGATTGTGAGCCCCCTCGTGAATGCTGGGCTAGAAGCTAGTTCCTCTAGAGGAGCAGTCAATATTATTAACTGCTGAGTCATCTATCCAATCCCTCAATGTCTTAATGGTTTCTGTGATAAGCACTCTAACAAGCTTTTCTCACCTTTGAAATATTTTAGCACTTGTTCCCAAATAAGAGAATCTTATTTCTGTATTTTAAGGTATATGAATTCCTTTTCCTCCGGTCCTCCCAGTTACCTACACACACACACACACACACACACACACACACACACACACACACATACATACACACACTTCCCATTTCCCCCATATCCACTGCTGCTATGTTTCCCTTCATAAAAGAGCAAAGACAGCTTCATAAAAAGGTGCAATAATACTAGGCACAAACCTTCACATCAAGGCTGGATAAGACAACCCCAAAGGGAATAAGGAGTCCCACAGGAAGGCAAAGAGTCACAGACACCCCACTCCCACTCGTAGGACTCCAACCAAAATTGGTTGGAGGTAGAAAAAAAAAAAATCATCCAAGAAAGGCAACCCAGACTCAGAAAGGCAAATATGGTATCTTTACTCAACTGTAACTGGATAATAGCTGTTAAGCAAATAATAATAACACTTATAATCCACAGATTCAGAAAAGTTAGATAAAAAGGAGTAGTCTCAGGCAGATGCATGATATTCCCTGAGAATAGGAAATGGAATAGATTTTGTAGGTGGACTGGAATGGAAGAAAGGGGAGAAGCTTAAATTTTCTTATTCAGTGATGTAACACAATTTCAGCTCACAAGGATATATCCATCCAGAAGTGTTTAAGTCACTGATCAAAAGCAGGCTGTGTTTCTGTTTACATGCTATATACATGTCAACTTGCATTTTCATACCATCATATTATATTCACATTCTGTTTGATAAGACACACACCATTTTGCTTATATTTACAGTTTTTTGGCCTTTGCAGATTGTAAAAAGCTGTCTTTAGCCTGGTGAGGGTGGTGCAAGCCTTTAATATCAGCACTTGGGAGGCAGAGGCAGGCAGATTTCTGAGTTCGAGGCCAGCCGAGTTTACAAAGTGAGTTCCAGGACAGCCAGGGCTATACAGAGAAACCCTGTGTGGGGAAAAAAATAAAAGGCTGTCTTTAGTTTTAAACACCCTTATTGAAAAATATTTTTGACATACACAAAAGAGATAAAACAAACAAGATTAATCTTATTTTAAACATGTTTTTATATGATCAAATGGCTAAACATTAATACTTCTCTCAGGTATTCAACAAATAAGAAATATATTATTTAGAACTTAGTTTCAGTGATAGAATGAGAAGGAAATGAATAAAAACTTAAAATCTAGTTGTTGCTAAAGCCACTTAAATACATATAGCCAAACTTTATGAAAGGTATTTTGAAATGAAGCTGTCTTTCCTGTGTACTAATTAGATACAGCAGCCCACACTTTCCACCTTTCCTAGGACTGCATGCCCTAGGACTATATGTCCTAGGAAATACAGGTGTCTCTTTACTTACCTTATTTTGATAAACTCCCTTTATTTTTTAAAAAAAAAAATAGTTATAATGGAAGATATTTCAGTTTTTTGTTTTCACAGGACAAAGATATTCTAGTATGAAGGTGACAATTTAAGATTTGCTTCAGAACTCTCAGGTTTTAAGTTCATACGAAGAACCCAAAAGGAGGGAAAGCTCACATTAGGAAAATAATAAGAGAAAATATCAAGAAGGCTTTTATGTTATCATGTTTCTTTGCTATTCCCGAGAGTCTTGTGCATTGTTTTCACAGGTATCTCATTTAGCCTTGTCCTCAGTGACTAGACAAAATTCCCTGGGAAAGAGTTCTCTGAAGACTTGCTTTTCATGTATAGTTAGTTACCTGCTGTGCTGAGGATAGAAGACAATCTTTGCTGCAATGAGAAGCATTTAAAATAAATTAATTCCATTTCCTAACATACTGAACACCCTCAAAAAGTACACAGTTAAAGATGAGTGCGTTTGAATCAGTTATCCCAAGGAATTTACATGAGAATTGTTTTGTATGTTACTTTATTCAAGGATATCATATAAGACTTTAAGATTTTAATTGTCTCTAGTATAAGAAAGATGATTAATTAAAACCATGAGAATAATAAAAATCATATGCAATGAATTTATACCCACTGTAAATAATCTATCAATATTAACAAAAGTTCTAAGCATTTAGTATTTTATCACAATTAAAAAGCAATGATAATAAAATAATCTGCTTGATACTTACTGAATAATACCTACAGTGAATTCTTCCATTGTCTTTTTGCAACTTGCTCACAAAGGCCATGCAACAGTTTTAGGATTCTGCCTCCATGAATTCATCCATAGTCTATGTATCTAGTAACAATGACTCTACTCTGTCCTAATCAAAACATTATGAGTCCTGTGTCATTTGGAATATTTCAATATGCATGACAAGCTTTTAATAATCCAACTGTACTTTATCTAGCTCCTCCATTGGGGGCCCTGTGTTTCATCCAATAGCTGATTGTGAGCATCCACTTCTGTGTTTGTCAGGCACTGGCATAGCCTCACAAGAGGCCAATATATAGGAGCTGAAGGGGGCTGCAACCCTGTAGGTGGAACAACAATATGAACTAACCAGTACCCCCTGAGCTTATGTCTCTAGCTTCATATGTAGCAGAAGATGGCATTGGCAAGAGAGGCCCCTTGGTCTTGCAAACTTTATATGACCCAGCACAGGGGAATGCCAGGGCCAAGAAGTGGGAGTGGGGGCGCAGGAGAGCAGGGGCAGGGGGAGGGTATAGGGAACTTTAGGGATACCATTTGAAATGTAAATAAAGAAAATATCTAATAAAAAGAAGAAAAATAATAAAAAATCTATTTTATAAAAATAATAATAATCCAAATCCAACTGTACATTAATTTGAGAAATAAACAATTTGAATAATAGTTATAAGGAGAAATCTACCTTCTACTATGCCATCTATTTCATGGCCCTTCCTCTAAGAAGTTCACTGGTACCTTATTGATCCCTTTTTCACTGCACATGTGTTGGATTTCTATGCTCCTTTCTTCTAGCACCCAATCCACGGTTTTACTTATTTATTTTTTAACAATATCTGTATTCCTCAATGCTGATTCCAGAAGAAGCGTGATCTGCTTTTTTGTTGAACATAGATAGTGGAAACCCTCAGAGAAAGAGTAGAGAGTGAAATCACAGCTGGTTTGGAGTGCTGCCTTAGCAGAAACTCTGGCGGCCCATGTTCACAGATACTGTAGTAGTGGTTAATACATGCATTACTTTCTACAAGCTTCTATACTTATTCCCATTTCCAAGAATACATTGGATTGCACACACTTCCCTTTGTTTCTTCAGTCTGAGTCCTACTGTCCTCTCTCTCTTTTACTCCCTCCCTCCAGCCCTCCCTTTTGCCCTTCTTCACTTCCTTCTGTTTAGGCTGCACATGTGTTCATATAAATATGCAGGTATGAGCATGAATCTGTATCAGTAGTGAGCATTTGTGTCTTTTTACCTGTCTTTTTGACTTGTTAACTTCTTATAATGGTTTTCTTATGAACTTGGGGTTCAACACCACTCAGAACCCTGCCATACCCACTTGTACACACAAAGGCTTTAAGGCCAGCAATCTCCCCTCACCCTGATCCTGTTATTGTCAACTGACCCCTGACACTGAAATGTCAAGCCTATGAAACCACATCCATTTTCTCTCTCTCCCTCTTTCTCTTTCTCTTTCTCTCTCTCTCTCTCTCTCTCTCTCTCTCTCTCTCTCTCTCTGTGTTTCACTTTTGAATCTAGTACATTGGGGCAAGTAGCAAGGAATTGTAAC
>NC_034607.1:6094788-6096692 GCF_900095145.1 Mus pahari | reverse complement strand
TTACATTATTTTTGAAAGAAAGGGTTTCAGTCAATTTTGTCTTGATTATTAATATATTTTAAGTACACTTCATATTTATTTTTCCATATTTTATTAGATATTTTATTTACTTACATTTCAAATGTAACCTCTTTCCCAGTTTCTCCTCCACAAACCTTCTATTCCCCTCCCAAATCCTCTGCCTCTATGATTGTGCCCTCCCACCTTCCCACCAATTCCTGCTTTAGTGCCACAGCCTTCCCTACACTGGGTCATCGAGTCTCCCCAGGGCCAAAGGACTCCACTCTGATTGATGCCAGATAAGGCATTTGTCTGTTACATATCCAGCTGGAGCCATAGGTGCCCCAAGTGTACTCTTTTTCATTCTTTTAACAAAAACTGTCTTCTGGGATATCACAGAGATTGCAGGAAAATGATAGGTGCTCTGTTTGTAAATGATCTTTCTGACATTCAATTTAATATTCTTCCAAGACAATTAAAGCAATAAATACTCTCTCATTCAATGTAGACTATATGGGATTACAACATTAATAACATTTTTTGAAGCATGTTAAAATTGAATATAGCATTATTTTGAGAAGTTTGATTATTAAATCATAGGAGTGTTTACATGACTTTAAACATTTCCATGTCCTGATTTGTAATCTGGTTTTCACTACAGAATCTATTTCATGGTTAGTTTGAAACATATCTTGCTGACTTAAAATAAGATGTTGATGATGTTGCTGTTTTCTTAGATACAAACTACAATATAGTTATTCCTCTGGAGTTCATAGTAAAACCAAGAGAGATTTTAAGACTATATAATCTTTCTGGAAATTTGACTCAGATAAAAGCTTTGCCTGATTTACAGGAAAGTACATATTTAATCACTCTAAAATCTTGTAAGATACAGCTTTAGCTACTTTAGAAGCAGGAAGTTCAAGTTGGGAAAGAAGTTGGTTGTAGTTCTCAGTGTGTGCAGGTGTGTGTGGAGAGCGTAGTCTGGGTCTATATTCACACATGAGTTCTTGTAGAGGCCAGAGAAGGGTTTCAGCTCTTCTGGAATTAGATTTATAGGCAGCTGTGTGTCTACCATATGTGGATTCTAGGAATTAAACTCATATCCTCTGAAAAACAGCAAGCTCTGAACTACTGGATTGTCTTTCTGGACCCCAGGTCCAGTTTTTGAAGTAGAACAATTAAGATGGCCACCATATTACATTTCAGTGTCTTGTTTCTCTTCCAGAGCCAAGGCTTCATTATAAAATGTCTGTTGAGACTCTGAGATGTTTTGTTGGTTGGCATCATAATCCCCAAGTTAACCTTGTTACAAATTGTAATTCTTGAACTCCACTCATATGAAATCAGAAACTCTGGAATGATTTGCCAACATATGTTTTTGTTTTCCATATATTAAACCATCCCTGCAACTGTGAGATGAAGCCTACTTGGTCATGAGTGATGATCGTTTTTATGTGTTCTTGAATTCTGTTTGCAAGGATTTTATTGAGTATTTTTCATCGATATTCATAAGGGAAATGGGTCTGAAGTTCTCTATCTTTGTTGTGTTTTTACGTGATTTAGGTATCAGAGTAATTGTGGCTTCATAGAATGAATTGGGTAGAGTACTTTCTGTTTCTATTTTGTGGAATAGTTTGAAGAGAGTTGGAGTTAGGTCTTATTTGAAGGTCTGATAGATCTCTGCACTAGACCCATCTGGTCCTGGACATTTTTTGGTTGGGAGACAATTTTTTTCAATTTTTATTAGATATTTACTTCATTTACATTTAAATGCTATCCCCAAAGTCCCCTATATCCTCACATACACACCCACTCCCTTAACCACCCACTCCCCCTTTCCAGCCCTGGTGTTCCCCTGTACTAGGACATATAAAGTTTGCAAGGCCAAGGGGCCTCTCTTC
>NC_034607.1:6033132-6093820 GCF_900095145.1 Mus pahari | reverse complement strand
TACAAGCTTACAATCCCACCGACAATAGAGGAGTGTTCCTCTTTCTCCACATCCTAGCTAGCATCTGCTGTCACCTGAGGTTTTTATCTTAGCCATTCTGACTTGTGTGAGGTAGAATCTCAAGGTTGTTTTGATTTGCATTTCCCTGATGATTAAGGATGTTGAAGGTTTTCTGGAGTCCGTCTTCTTGAGTTCTTTATTTATCATGGATATTAGTCCCCTATCTGATTTAGGATTGGTAAAGATCCCTACCCAATCTGTTGGTGGCATTTTTGTCTTATTGACAATATCTTTTGCCTTATGGAAGATTTGCAATTTTATGAGGTCCCATTTGTCAATTTTCCATCTTACAGCACAAACCTTTAGAGTTCTATTCAGGAATTTTTCCCCTGTGCCCATATCTTTGAGGCTTTTATCCCACTTTTTTCTCTATAAGTTTCAGTGTCTCTGGTTTTATGTGGAGTTCCTTGATCCACTTAGACTTGACCTTAGTACAAGGAGATAAGAATTGATCAATTCTCATTCTTCTAAATGATAACAGTCAGTTGTGCCATCATCATTTTTTGAAAATGCTCTTTTTTACACTGGATGGTTTTAGCTCTCTTATCAAAGATCAAGTGACGATAGGTGTGTGGGTTCATTTCTGGGTCTTCAATTCGATTCCATTGGTCTACCTGTCTGTCACTATATCAGTACCATGCAGTTTCATGCAATTTTCATCACAATTGCTCTGTAGTACAGTTTTAGGTCAGGCATAGTGATTCCCCCAGAGATTNTTTTATCATTGAGAAGAGTTTTTGCTATCCTAGATTTTTGTTATTCCAGATGAATTTTCATGGGGATTGCATTGAATCTGTTGATTGCTTTTGGCAATATAGCCAATTTCACAATGTTGATCGTGTCAATCCATGAGCATGGAAGATCTTTCCATCTTCTGAGATCTTCTTTTATTTCTTTCTTCAGAGACTAGAACTCCTTATCATACAGATCTTTCACTTCCTTGGTTAGAGTCACACCAAGGTATTTTATATTATTTATATTGTTATTGAAGATCAGCCTTAGACCACGGTGGTATGACAGGATGTATGGGGCAATTTCAATATTTTTAATCTGTTGAGACCTGTTTTGTGACCAATTATGGTCAATTTTGAGGAAGGTACCATGAGGTGCTGAGAAGAAGGTATATCCTTTCGTTTTAGGATAAAATGTTCTGTAGATATCTGCTTAATCCATTTGTTCAATAACTTCTGTTAGTTTCACTTGTCTCTGTTTAGTTTCTGTTTCCAGGATCTGTCCATTGATGAGAGTGGAGTGTTGAAGTCTCCCACTATTATTTTGTGAGGAGCAATGCGTGCTTTAAGCTTTACTAAAGTTTCTTTAATGAATGTGGATGCCCTTGCATTTGGAGCATATTCAGGATTGAGAGTTCATCTTGGAAGATTTTACCTTTGATGAGTATGAAGTGCCCCTCCTTGTCTTTTTTGATAACTTTGTGTTGGAAGACAGCTTGTTTCTTCAGACAATTTGCTTGAAAATTTGTTTTCCAGTCTTTCACTCTGAGGAAGTGTCTGTCTTTTTCTTTGAGATGAGTTTCCTGTAAGCAGCAAAATGTTGGTCCAAGAAGGGGGAGTGGGTGGGTAAGGGAGCAATGGGGGGAGAGTATAGGGGACTTTGGGCATAGCATTTAAAATGTAAATGAAGTAAATACCTAATAAAAATTGGGAAAAAAAGATTGTTAATATGATCCTGATTTAACTTTGGTACCTGGTATCTGTCTAGGAAGTTGTCCATTTCATCCAGGTTTTCCAGTTTTTTTGACTACAGCCTTTTGTAGTAGGATATGATGATGTTTTGGATATCCTCAGGATCCATTGTTATATGTCCTTTTTCATTTCTGATTTTGTTAATTAAGATACCGTCTCTGTGGCCTCTAATTAGTCTGGTTTATCTATCTTGTTGATTTTCTCAAAGAATCATCTCCTGGTTTGGTTGATTCTTTGAATAGTTCTTTTTGTATCCACTTGGTTAATTTCAGACCTAAGTTTGATTATTTCCTGACATCTACTTCTGTTAGTTGAATTTGCTTCCTTTCATTCTAGAGCTTCTAGGTGTGCTTTCAGACAGATAGTATATTCTCTCCCTAGTTTCTTTTTGGCAGCACTCAGAGCTATGGGTTTTCCTCTTAGGACTGCTTTCATGTGTCCCATTATTTTGGGTATGTTGTGGCTTCATTTTCATTAAACTTTAAAAAGTCTTTAATTTCTTTCTTTATGTCTTCCTTGACCCCTTGTTTGAGTAGAGTGTGGTTCAGTTTCCATGTGAATGTTGGCTATCTATTATTTATGCTGTTAGTGAAGATCAGCCTTAGTCCATGTTAATCGGATAGGATGCATAGGATAATTTCAATATTTTTGTATCTGTCAAGGCCTGTTTTGTGACCGATTATATGGTCAGTTTTGGCGGAGGTACCACGAGGTGCTGAGAAGAAGGTATATCCTTTTGTTTTAGGATAAAATGAAATGTTCTGTAGATGTTTGTTAAATCCATTTGTTTCATAACATTGTGTTAGTGTCCATGTGTCTCTCTTTACTTTCTGGATCTGTCCATTGCTGAGAGTGGGGTGTTGAAGTCTCCCACTATTACTGTGTGAGGTGTAATATGTGCTTTGATCTTTACTAAAGTTTCTTTAATGAATGTGGCTGCACTTGCNTTTGGAGCATAGATATTCAGGATTGAGAGTTCATCTTTGTAGATTTTACATTTGATGAGTATGAAGTGGCCCTCCTTGACTTTTTTGATGACTTTGGGTTGGAAGTNTGCATTTGGAGCATATTCAGGATTGAGAGTTCATCTTGGAAGATTTTACCTTTGATGAGTATGAAGTGCCCCTCCTTGTCTTTTTTGATAACTTTGTGTTGGAAGACAGCTTGTTTCTTCAGACAATTTGCTTGAAAATTTGTTTTCCAGTCTTTCACTCTGAGGAAGTGTCTGTCTTTTTCTTTGAGATGAGTTTCCTGTAAGCAGCAAAATGTTGGTCCAAGAAGGGGGAGTGGGTGGGTAAGGGAGCAATGGGGGGAGAGTATAGGGGACTTTGGGCATAGCATTTAAAATGTAAATGAAGTAAATACCTAATAAAAATTGGGAAAAAAAGATTGTTAATATGATCCTGATTTAACTTTGGTACCTGGTATCTGTCTAGGAAGTTGTCCATTTCATCCAGGTTTTCCAGTTTTTTTGACTACAGCCTTTTGTAGTAGGATATGATGATGTTTTGGATATCCTCAGGATCCATTGTTATATGTCCTTTTTCATTTCTGATTTTGTTAATTAAGATACCGTCTCTGTGGCCTCTAATTAGTCTGGTTTATCTATCTTGTTGATTTTCTCAAAGAATCATCTCCTGGTTTGGTTGATTCTTTGAATAGTTCTTTTTGTATCCACTTGGTTAATTTCAGACCTAAGTTTGATTATTTCCTGACATCTACTTCTGTTAGTTGAATTTGCTTCCTTTCATTCTAGAGCTTCTAGGTGTGCTTTCAGACAGATAGTATATTCTCTCCCTAGTTTCTTTTTGGCAGCACTCAGAGCTATGGGTTTTCCTCTTAGGACTGCTTTCATGTGTCCCATTATTTTGGGTATGTTGTGGCTTCATTTTCATTAAACTTTAAAAAGTCTTTAATTTCTTTCTTTATGTCTTCCTTGACCCCTTGTTTGAGTAGAGTGTGGTTCAGTTTCCATGTGAATGTTGGCTATCTATTATTTATGCTGTTAGTGAAGATCAGCCTTAGTCCATGTTAATCGGATAGGATGCATAGGATAATTTCAATATTTTTGTATCTGTCAAGGCCTGTTTTGTGACCGATTATATGGTCAGTTTTGGCGGAGGTACCACGAGGTGCTGAGAAGAAGGTATATCCTTTTGTTTTAGGATAAAATGAAATGTTCTGTAGATGTTTGTTAAATCCATTTGTTTCATAACATTGTGTTAGTGTCCATGTGTCTCTCTTTACTTTCTGGATCTGTCCATTGCTGAGAGTGGGGTGTTGAAGTCTCCCACTATTACTGTGTGAGGTGTAATATGTGCTTTGATCTTTACTAAAGTTTCTTTAATGAATGTGGCTGCACTTGCNTTTGGAGCATAGATATTCAGGATTGAGAGTTCATCTTTGTAGATTTTACATTTGATGAGTATGAAGTGGCCCTCCTTGACTTTTTTGATGACTTTGGGTTGGAAGTCAATTTTATTCGATATTAGAATGGCTANTCCAGCTTGTTTCTTTGGACCATTTTCTTGGAAAAATTGTTTTCGGACCTTTTACTCTGAGGTAGTGTCTGTCTTTGTTCCTGAGTTGGGTTTCCTGCAAGCAGAAAAATGTGGGGTCCTTTTGGAGTAGCCAGTCTGTCAGTCTATATCTTTTTATTGGGGAATTGAGTCCATTGATTTTAAGAGAAATCAAAGAAAAGTAATTTTTGCTTCTGGTCATTTTTGTTGTTAAAGTTGGGATTCAGTTCTTGTGGCTCTCTTCTTTTGGTTTGGTTGAGGGATTACTTTCTTGATTTTTCTAGGGTATAGTTTCTATTTTAGTGTTGTTGTTTTCCCTTTATTATCCTTTGAAGGGCTGGATTCATAGAAAGATATTATGTGAATTTGGTTTTGTCATGGAATACTTTGGTTTCTCCATCTATGGTCATTGAGAGTTGTGCTCAGTATAGTAGCCTGGGCTGGAATTTGTGTTCTCTTAGGGTCTNTCCAGGATCTTCTGGCTTTCATAAACTCTGGTGAGAAGTGTAATTCTAATAGGTCTGCCTTTATATGATACTTGACATTTTTCCCTTACTGATTTTAATATTCTGTCTTTATTTAGTGCATTTGTTGTTCTGATTATTATGTGTCGGGAGAAATTTCTTTTCTGGTCCCATCTATTTGGAGTTCTGTAGGCTTCTTGTATGTTCATGGCAATTTCTTTCTTTAGGTTTGGGAAGTTTTCTTCTATAATTTTATTGAAGATATTTGCTGGCCCTTTAANTTGAAAATCTTCATTCTCGGCTACTCCTATTATCTGTAGGTTTGGTCTTCTCATTGTGTTCTGGATTTCCTAGATGTTTTGAGTTAGAATCTTTTTGTATTTTGCATTTTCTCTGATTTTTATGTCCATATTTTCTTTGTAATCTTCTGTACCTGAGATTCTCTTTTCCATCTCTTGTATTCTGTTGCTGATGTTCACATCTATGGTTCCTGATTTCTTTCCTAGGGTTTCTATCTCCGGAGTTGTCTCCCTTTGGAGACAACTTCCATTTTCAGATCCTAAATGGTTTTGTTCAATTCCATCCTCTATTTGGTTGTGTGTTCCTCTAATTCTTTAATGGAGTTTTGTGGGTTTTTTTTCTACCTGTTTAGCAGTGTTTTCCTGTAATTCTTTAAGGGCTTCTACCTGTTTAGCAGTGTTCTCCTGTAATTCCTTGAGGGATTTTTGTGATTCCTCTTTAAGGGCTTCTACCTATTTATCAGTGTTCTCCACTATTTCTTTGAGTGAGTTATTAATGTCCTTCTTCAAATCTTCTACCACCATCAGGAGATATGATTTTAAATCTGTATTTTGCTTTTCGTGTGTGTTGGGGTATCCAGGACTCACTGTTGTTGGCGTACTGAGGTCTGATGATGTCCAATGTTCTTGTTTCTGTTAGTAAGATTCTTATGTTTGCCTTTTGCCATCTGGAAATCTCTAGTGTTAATGTTAAAGCTGTCTCTGGCTGGAGTATGATCCTCCTGTGATTTTGTTAGCCTCTATCAGAGTTCCTGGGAATCCAACTCCCACCTGAGTCCCAGTGGTCAGAGCACTCTCTGCAGGAAAGCTCTCCTCTTGCAGGGCAGGTGTCCAGAAGTTTGGAGCTCTGATTCACCTTCTGAGTCCTGTGGTCAAGTCCCTCCCTGTAGGCTGACTCACTTCTGGCAAGGAAGGTGCAGAGGGTTTGGTCAGGGTCTCTGTTCTGCCTCTCAAAATTCTGAGGTGATTCAGAGTACTTTCAGTGTGGAGAGTCCTCCAGAACTCAGTGGTCTCTGCTGGGGTTCAGAAGAGAGATGGCAGGGATGGCTCCAACCAGACAGGAACCCAGCCTCTGGGCAGGCAGGGTTCCTTTGCCCCTGTTCCTGCTGGCACAAGCCCCTCTGCAATTCCCTAGAGTTGATTTTGTGTTTCACTCACCAGTGATCCTGAGGACCTGTAGCATGGAGAGTCCTCTGGGGCACTCAGCGGCCTCCACTGGGGTTCAGAGGAGAGATGGCCATGGTGGCCAAGACTGGACCTGAACCCAGTCTCTGTTTGTCTCTTCTCTAGGTAGCTGCTTCAGTGATCCTAAGATCACATGGAGTGTACTCTAGAGGCCATGGAGGTGTCCTCTGACACAGTGCCCAAGGCTACTCAGGACTGGCACCAACCAGAAGGGACTAGTGCCCCTGGTCAGGCAGGATTTCTGCTTCCCTAAAGCTGTCTTAGGTCCAGCGCAATTGGAATAGAACCGATGTTGCGTTCTCACCAGTGATTCTAAGATCACATTGATAGTCCTCTAGGGGATATGGGGGTGTCTGACAACTCTGCTCCCAAGGCAACCCTGTGCTGGTGCCGACCTGAAGGGAATAGTGCCCCTCTAACTGTGAATATTGTGAAGGGTGATGTTTCCCTAATTTCTTTCTCAGCCTGTTTATCCTTTGTGTAGAGGAAGACCACTGATTTGTTTGAGTTAATTTTATATCCATCCACTTTGCTGAAGTTGTTTATCAGGTTGAAGAGTTATTTGATGTAATTTTAGGCTCACTAAAGTATAGTCTCATACCATCTGCAAATAGTGACACTTTGACTTCTTCCTTTCCAATTTGTATCCCTTTGATATCCTTTTGTTGTCTAATTGCTCTGGATAGGACTTCAAGCACTACATTGAATAGGTAGGAAGAGATTGGGCAGCCTTGTCTAGTCCCTGATTTTAGTGGGATTGCTTCTGTCTAGAAAATTGTTCATTTCATACACGTTTTCCAGTTTTGTTGAGTATAGGCTTTTGTAGTAGGATCCGATGATTTTCTTGAATTTCTGTTTCTGTTGTTATGTCTCCTTTTTCATTTCTGATTTTGTTAACTAGGATACTGTCCCTGTGCCCTCTAGTTTTTCTGGCTAAGTGTTTATCTATTTTGTTGATTTTCTCAAAGAACAAGTTCCTGGATTTGTTGCTTGTATAGTTTTATTTTGTTTCCACTTGGTTGATTTCAGACCTGAGTTTGATTATTTACTCCCCTTGGGTGAATTTGTTTCTTTTGGTTCTAAAGCTTTCAGGTATTCTGACAAGCTGTTAGTGTATGCTCTCTCCAGTTTATTTTTGGAGTCACTCAGAGCTATGAGTTTTCATTTTCAGACTGCTTTCATTGTGCCCCATAAGTTTGAGTATGTTATTGTTTCATTTTCATTAAACTCTAAAAAGGCTTTAATTTCTTTCTTTATTGCTCCCTTAACCAAGTTTTCATTAAGTAGAGCATTGTTCACCTTCTATATGTATATGGGCTTTCCATTGTTTTTGTTGATATTGAATACTAGCGTTAATCCATGGTGATCTAATAGGATGCAAGAGATTATTTCAATTTTCTTGTATCTGTTGAGGCCTGTTTGGTAACTGATTATATTGTCAATTTTGGAGAAGGTACCATGAGGTGCTGAGAAAAAGGTATATCCTTTTGTTTTAGGATAAAATGCTCTGTACATATATGTTAAATCCATTTGGTTCATAATTTCTATTGGTTTCACTGTGTCTCTGTTTAGTTTATCTTTCCAGGATCTGTCCATTGCTAAGAGTGAGGTGTTGAAGTCTTCCACTATTATTGCATGCAGTGCAATGTGTGCTTTGAACTTTAGTAAAGTTACTTTTATGAATGTGGATGCCCTTGCATTTGGAGTATAAATGGTCAGAACTGAGAGTTCATCTTGGTAGATTTTACCTTTGATGAGTATGAAGTGCCTATCCTTATATGTTTTTGATAACTTAGGTTGACAGTCGATTGTTTCTTGGGACCATTTGCTTGGAAAATTGTTTTCCAGCCTTCTACTCTGAGGTAGTATCTGTCTTTGTTCCCAATGTGGGTTTCCTGTATGCAGCAAAATGTTGGGTCCTGTTTATGTAGCCAGTCTGTTAGTCTATGTCTTTTTATTGGGGAATTGCATCCACTAAAATTAATAGATATTAAGGAAAAGTCAATGTTGATTCCTGTTACTTTTGTTGTTAGAGTTGGGATTCTGTTTATATGGCTATCTTATTTTAGGTTTGTTGAAAGATTACTTTCTTGCTTTTTCTAGGGCACAGTTTCTCTCCTTGTGTTGGCGTTTTCCCTTCATTATCCTTTGAAGGGTTAGATTAATGGAAATATATTGCATAAATTTGGATATGTCACAGAATATCTTGGCTTCTCCATCTATGGTAATTGAGAGTTTTGTTGGGTATAGTAGCATGGACTGGTGTTTGTATTCTCTTAGGGTCTGTAAAACATCTGTCCAGGATCTTCTGGCTTTCATAAACACTGGTGAGTAATCTGGTGTAATTTTAATAGGTCTGCATTTATATGTTACTTGACCTTTGTACCTTACTGCTTTTGATATTTTATATTTATTTATTGAATTTGTTGTCCTGGCACAATTATTATGTGTCAGGAGGAATTTCTTTTCTGGTCCAGTCTACTTGGAGTTCTGTATGCTTCTTGTATTTTCATGGGCATCTCTTTCTTTAGGTTAGGGAAGTTTTCTTCTATAATTTTGTTAAAGATATTTACTGGCCCTGTAATTAAAAATCTGCATTCTCATCTATACCTACTATCCTTAGGTTTGGTCTTCTCACTGTGTCCTGGATTTCGAGGATGCTTTGAGTAATGAGTAATGATCTTTTTGCATTTTGTGTTTTCTTTGATTGTTGTGTCTGTGTTTGTATGGAATTTACTATATCTGAGATTCTCTCTTCCATCTCTTGTATGCTGTTTCTGATGCTCATATCTATGGCTCCTGATTTCTTTCCTATGATTTCTATCTCCAGTATTGTCACCCTTTGGGTTTTCTTTGTTGTTTCTACTTCCATTTTTAGATCTTGGATGGTTTTGTTCAATTCCTTCACCTGTTTAGTTGTGTTTTCCTGTAATTCTTTAAGGGATTTTTGTGTTTCTTCTTTAAGGACTTCTACCAGTTTAGCTGTGTTCTCCTGTATGTCTTTAAGGGAGATATTAATGTCCTTTTTAAACTCCTCTACCAGCACCATGAGATTTGATTTTAAACCAGAATCTTGCTTTTCTATTTTGTTTGGGGTATCCAGGACTCACTGTGTTGGGAGTACTGGGTTCTGATGATGCCAAGTACTGTTGGTTTCTGTTGGTAAGGTTTTGTGTTTGCCTTTTGCCATCTGGTAATCTCTGCTATTAGTTGTTCTTGCTGTCTCTGGCTAGAGCTTGTTCCTCCTGTGAGTCTCTATGCCTTTGTCAGCACCCCTGGGAGAGTAGCTCTCTCCTGTCAAGACCAGTGCATAGAAAGTTGTGGAACTGCCCCACCTCCTGGGTGCAGATGTAGGCCTGGAGGACCCTGTCCAAGCTGCTCTGCGACTTCTGTGCACTCCTGACTGGTCCTGCCTTAGAGAGTCACCTGAGAGAAAATGGTGATCACCCCTGAGTCCTTGGGTCAGAGCAATTCCTGGAGGCAAGCTCTCCTCTGGCAGGGAAGGTGCACTGAGTGCTGAGGATCAGCCTCACCTGGTTGCAGATGTAGACCAGTATGACCCTGTCCCAGCTGCTCTTCTGCTTGTGTGGACTGTGTCCTATTTTTCTTTATTTTTTCTCCCTATATTTTGTTTTGAAATATGTTGGAAGAATGTCTGAGTAGTTGGAAAAATTGCAGGAAGAAATGGAGGTGCTTAAGAAACAAACAAACAAATGGCTGAAATAGAAAAACCAAAGTGGTCACTCTACTCCCTTCTGAAAGAGTTGCAGAGTTTGCTGTGCAACTGAATAGTTTTCAGGTGAAGAAAGAAGCACTTGGGAGGCAAGAAACACTGGAAAAGATAAAATAAAATGTCTCAGAA
Source organism: Mus pahari (assembly GCF_900095145.1). Lineage (NCBI taxonomy): Eukaryota > Metazoa > Chordata > Mammalia > Rodentia > Muridae > Mus > Mus pahari. Next base: position 6,083,728 of record NC_034607.1, on the reverse strand, counting down.
ACAGCAACTGAGCAAGAGTGTGGGAGTTTCTAACAGAAAGAAAGAGGGAAAGAGAGAATGAAACTGGTAAGGAAGGGGGTCAGGTCAGAGAATAGTAGAAAAATTGGGAGAATGCTGTGATAAACAGCCTGTTTCAAGAAAGGGGGTTAATTTTGAACCAGTTTTCCCACCAGCATTAGAGGAGGGGAGGACTGGCTTTGTAAGATCATCATCAGCTTTTCCAGTAGTCATACAGTGTATGCCTGGTAATGGTGTAGAACAAAGATATGACAAGATAAGGGAGTGCCTATAAAGGTGATAGATCTAAGGCAGTTTAAAGAGGTCATGATCTCATGTAGGCTGCACTAGCCTTATTTGAAATAAATTCTAAGTAACTGTACTACTCAAAATAGAATTAATCCCCAAGACAGGAAGTGTTTGATACTATAGGCTGGTCACCTTTTGCAATGGGTAATATAGTGGAGGGAACAAGCCAGAGATATTGAGGAGTAGATTGAAGGGAATGAATAAATAAAAGACCACTTACCATGTAAATGTTAGCACTCTGATATATAAGAACAGATTCAATTTGTATATGGTACTATAGAATAATATCATTTAGTGGCTTTAAGAGCTTGGGGCAAAGATGAGGACCCCAAGGAAACAGTCCAAGTCATTTACAAGGATTTTAAGGCTCTAGGGAAGCCTTTACTGAAATTACTAATCTTTACAATGATTAGTCTCAGCTGTGAACATAGTCAAATCAGATTTTTAACCAAAGCAAGTGTGGATAGAGATCTTGGTGTTTGAAAATACTGAATATAAAAAGTTATTAGATCATTAAAGCTGTAGGTAATGCCAATGGCTCAATGAATAAGGGATAAGAGCAATATTGGTTCTAACATGTACCATGCTATTATAATAGGTAAAGATTTGTGGGTTTCCCAGCTCTAGGAGTTTGGTAAGTTATATACTCTATGAGGGATCTGGAAGCAGACATGTAGAACAGGAGATTCAGAAGATGTGTAAGTACATATAGTGAATGACCACACAGAGATACCTTGTCAGTAGGTAGATACATTTATACTTAGGGTGATTACAAGCTTATAAAGTTTTAGGGAACTGAAGACAGGGACATCCAGGATGGGCATAAGTCATTACTTTGGGGTTTCAGCTATGTGGCATACCTCATTAGCATTGGGACGCTAATTTCTGGAATCTCAGGTGTTGGCTCAATATGTTTTTTACAGGGGGAAGGAAATTGTTCCTATAAAATAGTTGAAGTTATATGACATTCCTAAGGTAGGGTTGAGTGAAGGGACTTAGAATACCCCAGACAAGGTCAGTGAAGAAAAACCTCTGTCAATGAAGAGAATTCTCCATGATGTGAAGAGCCCCAGAAAGCCATCCAGGTCATAGTAGACTTTAACCTTAATTAGCAGAGTTTCCTCACAAAGCTATTGTTAAAGGTACCTGATATCAAAATGTCCAGTTCTTTAATTGCAGGAACTATGGTCACTTGCAAAGGCACTGTGACCAAGTCACCAAGGTCTCAGATCTCAAAATTCCTGGTGTTTTAATTGTGGAAAATGTGATTATTGGCAACAAAATTGTGAACAAGGCATTTGTAAGTGGAATGGTTTTTCTAAATAAAAACCAGAAAGCAGGCCTTGGATTCTAGGGTTGTACAGGTGGTGGCAGGGTTGCCTCTGGGCAAGTGAATATAGGTCCAAAAGAAGACATTCAAGGTAAACTCTTCCTGTGAGAAAGGGCCTGGCTTAGGGCAATGCAGCAAAAATTATGAGCTATTGCTGTCAAGGAATAATATGCAGACCATAAAGCCTACACTTGGCATTGGAGATTTAATGCACATTATTGCAAACAGCAGAGCTCTTGACTTAGTCACAGGTAAACATCTCTATCATTTAATTGCAGAAAATTTAATATCATAAAATAATTCCTGTCCTTAGGTCCTAAAGATGATCTTGGAAAGAGTGGATTTAATTTACAAGGATGTATTGTGTACCCAGGAATTATAAGTGAGGATTTCAAAGGAGAAAGTAAAATTATAACCTACATAAAAAGAGAACTGCAATTTAATGTAGATGATATGTTTTCTCAGTTGTTACTGTTTCCTTACATCAAGGGTAAAACTACACTTGAAGAGAGAATAGGGGGGTTGAAGTACTGGAAACTGTGTGTTCTGACAAACTATTGTTAGTGATCAGAGTAGTGCAAAACTAAAATGGAAAGTAAATGGTATTAAAATAGAAGATTTGGTGGATATGGCAGTTGATGTACCTATCACATCACAAAAAGGATAGAACTCAGAATTGCCAGTTTTAAAAGTTTGTATACAGATTCCAGGTATTTAAAAAGTTATCTTAGATAAAAACAAATCATGAGATAGGATAAATATATGAGAATGGAAGGTCAAATAGGACTGTGAATGTCTTAAGTTGCTGATATATGCTTAAATTTATGAGGAAGTGATCTTTTAAAACAGTGTGTTACTCAGATTAATATTCCTGTAATCTCAGACACAACTCATGTTGAAATGAAAGGTCAAATGTTAGATGCTTATTGGGGAAGGTATTGATACATGTCATCAAAAACAATCCCAGGCAGTACAGCTTGATCAAATCCAGGATATAAAGGCCATTGGGTTTCTACATTTTATGAGGAGGGGCACTGGTTAAATAACAATTTTTCTACCATTAACATGGCTTACTGACAAGTCTGTGTAGACAGATCAATGGCCCATAACTAAGGAAAAATTATAGGTACTTGAGCAGCTGGTACAATAGGAGTTGGAGGCTCAATATAGATAAAAGCCCATGCAATTCTTCTGCATTTGTTATATAAAAAGGACACCAAGGAAACGAAAAATATCAGAAGATTTAAGAGCCATGAATAGAGTAATCCAATCAGTGAGTCTGCTACAGCCTAGAATTTCTTTACCTTCTTCACTACTTAATGACATATGATTATAATTTTGTTACTGTCCACATGCATGAGCATGATGAGGAAAGGTTTGCTTTCACAACATCTACATGAAATAATGCTCAATCCATAAAAAGACATCAGTGGAACATTCTTCCATGGGGAATGTTAAACAGTTTAAATTTTGTCAATATTTTGTGCAGCAATCACTACATTGAATTCATAGGATATTTCCTCAGTCCATTATTTTTCATTACATACATAATATTTTGTGGACTGATTTTGACACAGATACTTTACAGAAAATGTTAAGGAAACACAATGAATTCTCAATGCTGGGGGTTACAGATTGCTCCTGAATAATGACAGAAAAGAGATTCTATTAACTGTTTGGGTTTTAAAATAACTCAACAAAAATTCAACCACAAAAGGAAAAGATCAGAAGAGATCAGTTACAAAGTTTTCATAATTTTCAAAAATTAATGGGAGATATCAATTCCCAATGGCCAATCATTGGATTAACTACTCAAGAGATAAGTAATTTGTTTCAAATGCTGCAAAGAGATTCAGACTTAGGTAATCTAGGACAGCTGTTAGTGGCTTTTTATTTAGTGTCTTCCTCAGCTAGCTCACAAATAATTGAGATCGGATCATTACATTTCTTTAACATGCTTTAAAGGGGGCAACAGTTGATCAGTGTCTCTATTTTAATCCTCCACAATCCTCTACCTCTTAGGCAAATTTCCCAAGACTCTTTTTATGGCTTTCTCTTCTCTAGCTGTTTTCTCTGGGTGTCTCCTAGACTCTCTTGCCATTGCTAAATCCAGGTTTTCTCTCTCCACCTCCTCTCCTGGATGGCAGGAAGTCCACCATTATTCTCTCTCCCTTCTCAGTATTAGCTATTAAACTTTCTTTATTCCCCCTACCCAATACATTATCATGTTCCCCTGTTCCCCTCCCTGTCCCTTTTCCCACACAGGTCCCTCCCTGCCACAGCCGGACCTCACTTGGGTCCCTGATCTGTGTGGAATGAAAGGGTCTCTTGGTTGCAGGTGAGCAAGGATTTGGTAAATGAGTGACAGACAGTTCACAGGAGAGAGGGTGTAAAACTGAATGTATTGATTAAAATGAGCATCACATCTTTAACACAGAACAAACAAGAGAAGCAAGGCAGGATACATCCATTGTTACAATGACACAAGACAAAGGATTGAATACAACAAAGAACAGGGGGTGGGACCAGGCAGCTTGAGGAGCAAGCCAGGTGCAAGGCTAGTTAATAGTTAAACCCCACTGTCAGGGGTCCCCAGTAAATCCTCTATTATGTTGTTCCTTTGGGCCTAGCAGAAAAACCTGATTTTTGGGGGGTTCTGCTAATGCAATACCACATCCCCCCTATTTCCTAGGCCTTGGTAAGCTTTGCCCTGAGCTTGGTTCTGTTCTTTGTGATGCTTAATCGGTTTCACCAGGTCTTTACTAGAAGTGAATTAGAATGTTAATGACTAGGTAACCTTCTCCCTGAATTCTGAGCTCCTGGCTTTAAGGAATTTTTAGGAGGTTGGAACACTGGTGGGAACTTCACCTATGGTAAAAATTCAATCTTTAAAGGCATTAATAATACTGAAAGAGAGCATACACCATACTAGCATGTGGATAGGGTTCGTGTATATAGATTATTGGAAATGACAGAACTCTAGGAGGCTGAGTCTCCTTGAAACTCCTTTTCTCAGGACTTGTCCAGGTTTTTAGACCTGATGTGAATCACTACTAGAGTGGGCATGGCACCTCCCTCCCTCTTGTAATTGCTTTCTTCTCCCTCCCTGTTGGGATTGAGGCAACCTTGCTTAGGCCCTTTGACTTGATAACCCTTTGGAGTTCTGTAGATTGTATCCTGGGCATTGTGTACGTTTTGGGCTAATATCCACTTATTTCTGAAGTCCTGAGGCCTGGAAAGAAGGAAAACAGGCAACTTTGGGAGGTAAGATGTGGGGGGGGGGGCCTTCTAGAATATACCGGAGACCTTGGATGTGAAAGACTTTAGGGCCTCAAAGGGAAGGAACTTAGATGAAATGTCCAACAGTGGGGAGAGGGAACTTTTATAACCCACCTCCATTAGAAAGGCAGGGCATCAAGTGAGGGATGTGATTGCCATCCCACAGTCAAAGACTCTGACCCAGAATTGTTCCTGTCTAAAAGAACTGCAGTGACAAAAATGGAGAAGAGTCTCAGGAAAAAGAGGCCCAGCACAGGTCCAAATTGGGTTCCAGCTCAAGGTGAGGCCCCAAGGTCTGATGCTATTACCGAGGCTATGGTGTGCTCACAATAAATGGCCTATCATAACTGACTTCCAAAAGACTCAGCAAGAAGTTGAAAGGGTCAGAAGCAAATATTCACACCCGACCAATAGACAGAAGCTACTGACTGCTGTAGTTGAATTAGGGAAAAGCTGGAAGAAGCTAAGAAGTGCAACCCTGTAGGAAGACCAGCAGTCTCAACTAACCTGGACTCCTGAGATCTTTCAAACACTGAGCCACCAACCAGGCAGCATACACCAGCTAATATAAGGCCTGAAACACATATACAGCAGAGGACTGCTGAGTTTGATCCCAGTCAGAGAAGATGCACCTAACCCTTAAGAGACTAGAGGCTCCAGGGAGTAGGGAGGTCTGGTGGGGATGGGAGTGGGGATGTGGAGATATCCTCCTGGAGATTGGGAGAGGAGGTATGGGATGTGGAACATTCACAGAGTGGATCATGAGGGAGACAAAATGTGGACTGTAAAAAAGATTTTAAAAAATTTAAAAAATCGTTATTTATTTTAAAAACAACTTTTTTTATTGACACATCAGGGAACAATTGAATAGCTGGTGTTTACACAAGATTGAGAGAGGAGAATCTGTAAATAAGTACTGCAACCAGAAACAGGTCAGAAGGATATCAACATTTGAATTGTCACATAGTAAACAATAACATTATGATTGCAACTATAAAAAGGTAGAAGATAAACGTAAAGTCTAGTAGAAAAGATACTACAAGATGCTTATGTGGATCACATAGATCCCAAACTTGATTGTATTTTGGATAGTTTGCTTTGAACTCATTCTCTTATTGACAAGAAATATATTATTATGGAATGGATTTTCTTAGCACCCAAAGTAAAAAAAAAAATTAAAGACTTACATAGAAAAAATGTCTGATGTCACCATAAAAGTTAGAATAAAACTATATTAATTGTTAGAAACAGACCTGGCAGAAAGATACATTATACTTATAGTATGTGATTATGGGTAATCCATGACAACTGGCCAAGAATTTAAGCATCCAAGGCAAGGAAACTGACACGTGTTACATTTTCATTCATATTTAACTCTTTATTGTACACCTTGTTTAATTATTCACAAAATAATCCAATACTACATAATTTTATTAGTGATCAATGTGTTATAATGAATTGTAGCTGATTTCAGGATATAAGATAAATTCTCATTGTTGGTACTAGTACTGTCTTAGACATTTCAACTTATGTTGATGTATATTTTGAATGTCCTTACGTAAAATTTACATATTTATAACAACTCCTATTGCAGAAATAAAGAAGCAAGTTCTCTTTCAATCCAAATTACAAATTACTAACTCTCTCATGCTTTAAAAAGACAGTCTATCATGGGGAACAAAATACCCATGGAAGGAGTTAGAGAGACAAAATTTGGAGCTGAGACAGAAAGAAGGACCATCCAGAGACTTCCCTGCCTGGGGATCCATCCCATAAACAACCACCAAACCCAGACACTAGTGCATATGCCAGCAAGATTTTGCTGACTGGACAATGATATAGCTATCTCTTGTGAAGCTATGCCAGTACCTGACAAATACAGAAGTGGATAATCACAGTCATCTATTGGATGGAACACAGGGCCCCTAATGAAGGAGCTAGAGAAAGTACCAAAGGAGCTAAAGGGGTCTGCAAACCTACAGGAGGAACAACAATATGAACTAAGTAGTACCTCCCCAGAGCTTGTATCTCTAGTTGCATATGTAGCCAGCCATCAATGGGAGGAGAGGCTTTTGGTCTTTAGAAGATTATATGCCCTAGTACAAGGGAATTCCAGGGCCAGGGAGTGGGAGTGGGTGGGTCGAGGAACCGGGAAGGAGGAGGGTATAGGGGATTTTCAGGGGAAGGAACTAGGAAAGGGGACAGCATTTGAAATGTAAATGGAGAAAAGATCTAATAAAAAAAAGACATTCTATCTACCTACAAGTATATGCATATAAATGTTTTCAGGCTGTCATTATATATTATGTTTTTTTGCTATTTAACTGATCAAAGTATTTAAAATTAATATTTAAGAAAATAATATATTTTGTCTTTTATCATACTCTTTTTGGTATTTAATGATAAGTTCCTCAATTTCTCATATAGAATACATGCATAGTTATGTTTAAGAAAAATTAAGAGGACATTTTAAAAAGCATCCACATAAATAAATCTATAAACCAACAAAATAGTTTATTAAAAGCAGTTCCTACTTAACAGTGTATAATCCTTCCCACAAGAATTGGAAAAAAAATGTAAGGATTTTTTTATTTTTATTTTTTAAATGTTTTTTAAACATTTATTTCACAAGTCACAACATCTAAGAAATGGATGAATGTTTACTATGTAATTTTCATGACAATTAGCTTGAAACCACATAAATATATTATAAACTAAACAATTTTTATAGCACTTAATAAAGTAAGTATTTGTAAATGTACTAACATCATGGACTTTTACATTTTTTTCTAAGCAGAGCATCCATATTGTTTAATACTATCCAAGATTAACCATTGCCCAGCATAATTAGGAAAAACACAAATAACAAGACATGTGATTTATAACAACATATATTTTTAAAAAAGAAAGATGAGATTTGTTCAGGGAATTAATTATAGAAAAAGCCTCTAGTTTGTTAACTATTTTAAATAATTTCTGCAAGCATTCACTTTGATATAAAAATGTTCCTGAATAGGTTACCTAATGACCCTTTCACATCCTTATTCCTCAGGGTATAAATGAAGGGGTTAAGTGTAGGAGTTACTACTCCATAGAAGAGAGCCATGAACTTAGGTTGGTCTTTTGTAATAGAGGAGGGAGGCTGAAGATACATACTAATGGCTGGACCATAGAACAAGAGAACTACAATGAGATGAGAGGAACATGTCCCAAAGGCCTTTTTTCTTCCTTCTGAAGATTTGATTTTAAAGACAGCATGTCCAATACTAGCATAGGAGGCAAGAATTAAACACAGAGGAATAGCTAAAAGAAAAATGCATACTACTGAGAGAGCAAGCTCATTAGTCTCTTTGTCACCACAAGCAGTTTTTATCAGAATTGGAATCTCACACACTAAGTGATCCATTTTATTGTGGCCACAAAGAGGCAATTGCAGTGTCACAGTGGCCTCTGAGACTGCATAGGAAATTCCAGTCAGCCACACAGTGGAGACTAACAGGACACAGTTGCGCTGATTCATTATGAGGGTATAGTGCAGTGGCTTGCAAATGGCCACATATCTGTCAAAGGACATAAGAGCCAGGAGGACACACTCTGTACCCCCCATTGTGTGGAAAAAATAAAGCTGAACTACACACCTCATGTAGCTGATGGTCTTTGTAGAGCCCCAAAGGTTAATTAGCATCTGAGGCACAATGCTTGTGGTGTAGCACATGTCCAGAAAGGAGAGGTTGGTGAGGAAGAAATACATGGGGCTGTGGAGACAGGGGTCTAATGTGGACACCAGAATGATGGCAATGTTTCCAATCATGGCTATGGGGTATGTTACCACAAGAATAATAAAGAGAGGAAGTTCCAGCCAAGGACAATCTGCAAAACCAAGTAGAATAAACTCTTCTGGGTGACTTTTATTGATCAATGCCATTCTCTGCAATCTGATTCTCCTATAGTAAAGAAGTATCAAGAAAGTTAGTGTTATAGAAATGGTAAAGCCTCATGATTCACTGGTTGTGACTATGGAAACCAAGATTAGCATTCCACATTTTAAATGCCTTGGGTGATGTTTAGGAGACATCTCACTCCATATAGAGCTTTGTGCCAAAGCAAGAAGACCTTGGCTTTGTGTTCAGTACTTAAGTAAAAATGATGGCAAGGGATACACATTTCTATAATCCCAGCTCTAATTGAAAAAATAAACTGCTTATTTTTCTGGAGCTTTCTGACCAGCTAATGTATCTGAATTTATGAACTCCAAGTTTAGTTGATGGCACAGTCTCCAAACAGATAGTAGAAATTGAGTATAGAAATATTTGACATAGACTCTGGATTTTATATGCAGGATACATCCATTGAATAGAAATAAGGACTCACACACATTCACACACAAATATAATCCTACATGCACAAAATATTGTCGCAACTGTTGATTTATCTTCTATTTCTAATACAAAATTTGAAAGGGAGTTTCGAATTAACTGACTATACATTTAATATAGAGGTGAGGAACTAATTCTAAGAACAGTGATATAGGCATTACTGAAACATCTTAGAAATATTTCCAGGAATCAGTCAGAGAATTTGGGAGAAAGAGCTCTGCGGTCTTAGTATGGAAAATTGGCTGGTCCAATTCTATATTCTGGGCTGAATTATCAAACCTTCTACATTTGTAATGATTACATTTGAGGTATCTTCAAACCTCCTTTATGTACTTGAGATTAAACAAGTAGTAAAAATACTGTTGACAGTTTTCTCCTGATTTGTACAGTTATAAAAAGATCCCCTACTTATAAGGCAAATAAGTTAAGCCTTAATTACAGTGTTGTTCTTTTAAGTCACACGTGTTTTATTGTATTACTATTTAGTGGAAGTTTTGACATTCAATAATTTGTGATAAATTATTATTAACTCATTCATCTTTAGATGTATTTATTTATCAACTGATTTCAATGCTCTCTTTTATTATAAAAATTGGGCCGGTGATCAGAGATATATTTTTTTGTTATTCACATTGATATTATAAGTATATTTTATGTCCAAGTATCCTCTGTCAACAGATATCTGAATTCAGACTTTCTGACATTCAAATGCTACTAATTTTGTACTTCCTGAATGTATTCCAGTACTTCATAGTTACAGTAAATGCTAATACAATAAGATCAAGAAACACAGTAAAAAAATGTTTTGAACGTTATGTTTATGTACACATTTTATATGAGTGTTTCATACAAACTCATCTCTGACATAAAATGAATATTCAAATGTGATATTAAGATAACATTCCATTGCCCAAATTTCCTTTTCTAGCCAATCAACAGCTTCATACTAAACTATTGTCTTGCAGTTAGAAGCACATCTCTGTCTATGCTTCATTGAACCTTCAAGGTTACCTTGTGAGATTCCAAAAGAGCCTCTGAGACCAAGATATGATTCTTGTTCTGTGATTACACATTAGGTAAGATGCATAAATTAAAAAAGAAAACTCCTGTATGTTAGAAAATTAATATTTCCCACAACGTATTTTTAATACAATTTTTAAACCATATCTTACTGCTATGGGTGTTTTGCTTCCATATATGCCTGTGTACCACATGTCTGTCTGGTGCCCACAGAGGCCAGAAAATAGCAAAGGATACCTAGAAATGAAATTAATGATGATTGTGAGCCTCCATGTGAATGCTAGGAATAGAAACCAATTCCGCTAGAAAAGCTGTCAATATTGACTGCTGATCCATTTATCCAATCCCTCAAACAACTTCCTAATGAGTTTTTTTGTGTATGTAATAAGCATTCTAACAAACTTTTCCCACTCTTAAAATCCTTTAGCACTTGTTCCCAAATAAGAAAATCTTATTTATGTATTTTAAGATATATTCCCTCATCTGAATTCTTCACACACACACACACACACACACACACACACACACACACACACACACACACATACACTTCCCCTTTCCCCCATATCCACTCCTTCTATTTCCTTTCAGAAAAGAGCAAGTCTTCCAGTGATATCAATGACCACTGAGAACAAGATGCAATAAGACTAGGCACAAACCCTTATATCAAGGCTGGACAAGGCCACTCAGTAGGAGAAAAAGTGTTCCACAGGCAGCTAAAGAGTCAGAGACACTCCACTCCTACTATTAAGAGTCCAACAAAAAGTGGATGGAAGTGGAAAAAAATCATTCCAAGTAAGGCTACTCAGACCCCAAAACACAAACATGAGATGTACTCACTTATAAGTGGATATTAACCATTAAGTAAAGAATAATCACACATACAACCCACAGATCCAAAGAAGTTAGATAAACAGGAGTCGTCTAAGGTGGGTGTATGGATCTCCCTAGGAAGGGGAAATAGATTAGATTTTATGGGTGGACTAGAATGTTCTTATTCAGTGATGTGACACAATTTCAACTCATAGGGAATCATGGTGTAAAACCACTGATCAAGTGCAGGCTGTTTGTCTGGGCATGCTGTCCATATGTCTGCTTACAAATTCATACGACCATATTGCATTCACATTCAGTTTAATAAGACACACTGTTGTGTTTATATATTTACAGTACTATGGCTTTGTAGGTTTGAAAATGTTGGTTTTATTTTTAAACACCCTTCATTAAAAAATATTTGTATCATATAACATACGTGTTTTTATAAGATCAAATGACTAAACATTAATACTTCTCTCGGGTAATCAACATCTGAGAAATACAGTGTTTGCAGAAACTTAAGTGCTTCTAAGTTTTGTTTCAGTTATAGACTGATAAAGAAATGATTTAAAAGTTAAAGTCTAGTTGTTCTTAAAGCCATTGAAATAGATACAGTCAAAACTTGTGAATGGCTTGTTGAAATGAATTTGTCTTTCTTGTGCACTACTTAGATATTGTAGCCTACATTTTCCACCTTTCCTAGAAATGCATGCCTGTCAAACAGATGTAACTTCACTTACCTTATTTTGATAAACCCGCTTTATTTTATTTAAAAATAATTGTGTAGGAAGATATTTAACTTTTTTTCCTTTTCAGAGGACAGAGAAATTCTGGTAATGAAGTGAGACTTTAAGATTTGCTTTAGAACACTCAGGTTTTTAATTCATACAAAGAAGCCTAAAGGAGGGAAAGCTCTAGTTAGGCAGACAATAATAGAAAATATCAAGATAGCTTTTATGTCATCATGTTTCTTTGCTATTCCCGAGAGTCCTGTGCATTGTTTTCACAGACAACTCACTTACCTTTGTCCTTCGTGACTAGACAGAGAATGTTCCCTGGGAAAGAGTTCTCTGAGGACATGCTTCTTATACACAGTTAGTCACCTGCTGTGCTGAGGATAGAAGACAATCTTTGTTGCAGTGGGAAGCATTTGAAATAAATTGTTTCCATTTCTCAACATACTGAAAACCCACTAAAAAGTACACAGTTAAAGATGAGCTTGTTTGAATCAGTTATCCTAAGGAATTTAAATAAGAATTGTTTTGTATGTGACCTTGTTCAAGAGATCATATAAGATTTTGATAATCTCTAGTATAAGAAAGAAGTAATTAAAACCATGAGAATAATAAAAATACTATGCAAAGAATTCATACCCACTGTAAATAATCTACCAATACCAGGAAAAATTCTAAGTATTTAGTATTTTATAATAATTCAAAGGCAATGATATGAAAGCAATCTTCTTGCTACTTACTGAATAATACATACAGTGTATTCTTCGATTCTCTTGATACAAGTTGCTCACATAGGTCATGCAACCGTTTTAAGATTCTGCCTCCATGAATTCATACATAGTCAATGTATCTAATAACAATGACTGTACTAACTCTGTCCTCACCACATTATGAGTCCTGTGGGATTTGGAATATTTCAATATGCATGACAAGCTTTTATTAATCCAAATATACATTAATTTGAGAAGTAACTTAAACAATTAGAATAATAAGTACAAGAAGTTCACCTTCTACTTTGTCCACCTATTTCATTGTCATTCCTTTGGAGAAATTCACTAATATCGTTGTGACCCATTTTTCTTTTTCTTTCTTTCTTTTTTTTTTTTTTAGATATTTTCTTTATTTATATTTCAAATGTTATCCCCTTTCATAGTTTCCCCTCTGAAAATCCCCTATCCCCTCCACCTACCCCTACTCCCCAACCCACACACTCACATTCCTGGTCCTGGCATTCCCCTATACTGGGGCATAGAGCCTTCACAGAACCAAGATCCTCTCCTTCCATTGATGACTGACTAGGCAATCCTCTGCTACATATATAGCTAGAGCCACAAGTTCCACCATGTGATTACTTTGGTTGGTGGTATAATTCCAAGGAGCTCTGGGGGTACTGGTTAGTTCATATTGATGTTCCTCCTATGGGGCTTCAGACCCCTTCAGCTCCCTGGGTATTTTCTCTGGCTCCTTAATTGGGGACCTTGTGCTCAGTCCAATGGATGACTGTGAGCATCTACCTCTGTATTTGTCAGGCACTGGCACAGCCTCACAGCAGACCCCTTTTCCACTGCACATGTGTTTGATGTTCTATGCTCCTTTCCTCTAGCACCCAATTCACTGTTACTTTTAATATATCTGTAACCCTCAGTGCTAATTCCAGAACAAGCATGAACTGCTTTCTTGTTGAACATAGATGGTAGAAACCTTCAGAGAAAGAATAGACAGTAAAACAAAACGACAGATAGCTGATTTGGAGTGCCGCTCAAGCAGAAACTCTGGTGGCATATTTTTACAGATCCTGTAGTGCCAGTTATGCCCATGCATTACTTTCTACAAACTTTGATATGAATTCTCGTTTCTACACAGTACATTTGGAATGCACACACTTCCCTTTGTTACTTCAGACATTCTGTTATAAATAGGCTTACAGTTAGTTCTAGCCTTATGGAAATTAACATAACACACACATATAAATTCATTGTTGCTATTTATTCATTTATTTACACTCCATATTTTATTTCCCCCACCCTCATCCACCCTCTGACTGTTCCAAATCCTATACCTCTGCCCCACCTGTCTCCACCTAGATGCCCCCACTCTCCATCCCACCTGATCTCTAAACTCTCTGAGGCCTCCAGTCTCTTGAGGGTTAGGTGCATCATCTCTGAATGAACACAGACCCAGAAGTCCTCTACTGTATGTGTGTTGGGGGGCTCATAACAACTGGTGTATGCTGCCTGTTTGGCAGTCCAGTGTTTGAGAGATCTCAGGGGACAGGATTAATTGAGATTGCTGGTCCTCCTACAGGGTCACCCTTCTCTTCAGCTTCTTTCAGCCTGCCCTAATTCAACAACAGGGCTCAGCTGCTATGTCCATTGGTTGGGTTCAAATATCTGCATCTGGCTCTTTCAGCTGCTTGTTGGGTCTTCCGGAGTGTAGTCATGCAAGGTCCCTTTTTGTGAGTGCTCCACAGCCTCAGTAATAGTTTCAAGCTTTGGGACCTCTCCTTGAGCTGGATACCACTTTGGGCCTGTAACTGGACCTTCTTTTCCTCAGGCTTCTCTCTATTTCCATCCCTGTAATTCTTTCAGACAGGAACAATTATGGGTCAGAGTTGTGACTGTGGGATGGCTCCTCTCTCCCTCATTTGATGCCCTATCTTCCGGCTGGCTGGATGTGGGCTCTATAAGTTACCTCTCCCTACTGTCAGGCATTTCATCTAAGGTCCCTCTCTTTGAATCCTGAGAGTCTCTGGTGCATTCTGGAGGTTTCCCCCAACCTCCCATCTCCTGAGGTTGCCTGTTTCTATTATTTCTACTAGCCTCAGAGTTTCAGTCCTTTTTCCTCACCCAATATGATATCAGGTTCCCCGCTCCCCTCCACTCCCTCCCTGCCCCCGTCCACTTTCCCTCCAAGGTCCTTCCCTCCCTCCCCACTTGTGAATCTTATCCCACCTCTTTTAAAATATTTCCTTTGCTAAATTTCCTCCCCTGCCCATTTGACAAACCCCATCTATGGCCCATGGATCATGTGAAAATCCATTAAAAAGAGTCCAAGACAAATTAGAATGGTATTTTGTACTAGCAAGGATTATGTGCCACTATTTCTCCCTCAGGTTTATCCTGCAATACTGGTTGCTGTTGTGATTCATAAACATCATAGGGGGCTCTGCAAGTGGTTGTTTCCCTCTTTTGGAAAATTTCATGAATCCTTCTGGTACCATGAAAATTGGCCTTCAGGGAAATGACTTTCATATCCTCCAGGTTCAGTGACTGTATTGCATGGTGTCTTAATCAACAGGGACTTACCTTCTACATTTGGGGTGTAATCAAGGGCAATATCAGTAGTCTATAATATATGGGAGTCTATTGGGAAACCCCAATCAACCACTCAAGAGGAAGCTTTTTATTCTTGGTATAGAGTTTTTCTTTAATAGTCTGTGGATCTTATGGAGACAATTGTCAGTCCAGATAAGATTTCATTTAAATTATATGTGTCTGCATGCATGTGTATACAAACACACACATGCACACACACACACACACACACACACACACACACACACACCAAAAACAAAACAAAACAAAACAAAAAAAAAAAACAAAAAACAAAAACAACAAAAATAACTTTAGGTATACAGGGAAACTATTCCTGCTACTAGAACTACCAGGGGCTATTGAGGTCATTAATTGTGGAGGAGAACCTACAACTGCCAATTCACTAAACCACTATCATCCTTAATTATGTTCCTAGGATTTTACTGCTGTAAACAGACACCATGACCAAGGTAACTCTTATAAAAGACAGCATTTAATTGGGGCTGGCTCACAGGTTCAGAAGTTCAGTCATTTATCATCAAGGCAGAAGCATTGCAGTGTCCAGGCAGGTATGACACTGGAAGTGCTGAGAGTTCCAGGAGAAAACTCTCAGCCGGCTAGTGGGAGGTCTCAAACTCTACCCTCACATTGACATACTTCCTCCAACAAATCAACACTTATTCCCACAAGGGAAGTGCCACTCTTTGGGTCAATATACTCAAACCTCCCCAAATGCATTCTAAATATTTATCATTTATGCATATGTTGCCTAATTTTATGTCAACTTGACATGAGCTAGAATTATATAAGACAGAACTTCAAGTGAGAAAATGGCTCAGTTAGATCTGGCTCTTTCAGTTTATAAATTAATGACTGATGTGGGAGGGCCTATTCCAAGGTGGGCAGTGCTGGTTCTATAAGAAAGCAGATTGGCCAGGCCATGATAAGAAAGCCAGTCAAAAGCACTCCTCTATGGCCTCTGCATCAGTTGCTGATCCAGATTCTTGTTTTATTTGGGTTCCTATAATACCTCCCTTCAGTGATGCAACACAGTGAGGAAGTTCAAGCCAAATAAACTTCTTCTTTTCCCAATTGTTTTTAGTGATGGTGTTTCATCATAGCAATAGTACCCTTAACTAAGACAATGCACATATAAAAATACTTCTTACCCTTTGTCCAAGAAAGTTGTTTTTTGCAACCAGGTACATTATACAAAATCACAATGTATCAAAATTCAGAGAATGAATATCTATGGCACACAGTTCCAATTGTACCTCTCTAATAAGATTCATGAATTTAGGTAACATTAGAGAAGAGGGGAGAGTAAGATTGTAAAAGCCAAAAGAACAGAACTTTTCCCATGGGATGGTGTCTCCTAGAAATTTCAACAAGACTACACCATAGTAGTCTCATCAGCATAGATGCCTAAAACAACACCTGAATTAAGGCAACAACAAAAGGCATGCTAACAGGGGAGGGGCAGAGTTCACAAGGCCTAGAGCCTACACCAAAAACTACAGGCAATAGGGGAAAGTAAGAGTGATAAACAATTCTTCCCTAAGGCAGAATCCCCTGACTGTTCAACCAATACTGAGTAATCCTGAGATCATACACATAGAAGGGCCATCATATAAAGTTGGGTTTTTAGGTACATATAGTAACAGTAATTAAGCAAAAAGGACATGAATTTGAAAAAGTGCAAGGAGAGTGGGGGGAGAGGTGAAAGGGAAAGGAGAAAATGGTGTAATAATCTTAAATTTCAAAATTAAAACATTATTATAAAAAATAAAATTAAAAGAGATCAGGGTTTCCTCTGAAGCAAGGAGTATCAAAATTTGAAGTTTTTCAAATTTCAGTAGCATGAATTTTTGTCAAATAATCACAAGGCAATTAAAAATCAGTCAATCTGACTCAGGTAACATGGTAAATGAATAGTTAATAAGAAGAGAACATGCCCAGTGACTTACCATATATGTACATTCTTTCCATCCATAAACCCCTCGCCATTTTCAGGCTCTGGACTTGTAGCATGTTTCACTTGGGAAAGAACATACAATTCCATGTTGTTCAGTATGATTCGCACAGAAACAACACATACTGCATTTTCTTTATTCTGACCTTTAAGTCTGAGGCTGACTTTTACTCTATTAGTGACATCTTTATCTCCTTTATTCCCTCCCTTCATCCCTTCCTTTTTCTGTTCTTTCCTTCCTTTTGTGTATGTTGCACATGTGTACATATATGTGTGCAGGTATGAGCCTGAGCCTGTAAACATGCTTGTGAATATCAGTAGTGGGCATTTGTGTCTTTTTCTCTTTTTTCCTTGATACAGTGTCTTTCTTAAGAACCTGGGGTTCATCACCACACAGAGATCCACCATACACACCTGCACACACAAATGTAGTAAAGCGAGCAATGCCCTGATTCTATTACCAACTTACCCTTGGCACTGGAATTTCAAGCTTATGAAACCACATAAAATTTTTATATAGATGATGCAGATTCAACATAGGCCCTTATACTTTCACAGGACCCTTCCCTAACAAGCCATCTCCCCAAGACAAAATTAAAGTTGATTTTGAAAAGAAGTGTACCACTTAGGAAATGTGATCTCTTAAAATATAATAAAATTTGAGAAATGAGACAGATATTAATTTACTGCAAAGGCTAAATAGAAAAAGCCACAAAGCTGCACATTATAGTTGGTATATTTGGACTATGAGTTGTAATCCAGCCTACAATTAATTGTTATATGTTATTTGATTAATTTATTTTTACTGTAAATGTGTGAACAGATGTGTGTTCTTATGAATCAAATTATGAGGCATAGTCCACTTCTTGCTATAAAGAATAATAAAAAATTTGAAAATCTGGTACAGTTTGAAAATGTTATGAAATCAGAACATTTAAATGCAATTTGGATACTAAGCTATTATTATATTACTTAGACATGTACACATACTCGGAGCAATATTGCTTAGAAAATGTATTAGCCTAATATTTATAACCATGCTTTCTTACAATAGCAAATGTTAGATATTAATACAAACTACAACATTGTATTGGTTTAAAATATGTATATGGTAAACAACATTTTTCCAGATTGTATCGAAGTATCAACAATGTTTTCATTTACAGGGAATCAGATGGATTAAATTTTCTTGCTTTCTATTTTGTTAAATTATTTAAATCATTTGGCTATTCCTTCAAAGGTCTTCAGGATGATTAGATATATCTTTAGGACTGCATTATATCAATGCACTGCCATGCTTTCCTTCTTCATTTTTAAAACAAAGTCTTTGCCTTCTGGAATATCACAGATGTTGCAGTAAAATGATAGGTGCTCTGTTGTACATGATCTTTCTGACATTCAATTTAATATTCTGCCAAGACAATTAAAGCAACAAATACTATTTCATTCAGTGTAGATATTATGGTATCACAATTTTAATTGTATTTTTTCTGAAGTATATTAAAATTGGATCCAGCATTGCTTTGCAAGAATTTACCGATTAAATCACTGGAATGCTCACATGACTTTAAACTTTCCCATATCGAGATTTATAATCTGGTTACAACTACAGAATCTATTTCATTATTAATTTTAAACACATCCTGCTGACTTAGAATACAATGTTGTTGATAATGTTGTTTTCTTATATACAGACTATAACATAATTATTGCTCTAGAATTTGTAATAAAATCAGGGGATATTTTGAAGTATGTGTATAATAAAATCAGGAGATATTTTGAATACATCTTGCACTAAATTTGCCTCAGATAAGAGCTTTGCTTGATTTATAGGTAAGTACATACTAATTACTGTAAAATCTCATAAGAGACAGCTTTAGCCATTTTAGAAGCAGGAAATTTCAGTTGGGTTGGTAGTTGGGATGGTAGTTGTGAGTTTTGCAGATGTGGTTTCTGGAAATTTAACACATATCCTCTGACTAACAGCAAGCTCTGAACTGCTGAATTGTCTCTCTTACCCCCAGGTCCAGTTTTTTGAAGTGAAACAATGAAGATGGCCACCATATTACATTTCAGTGTCTTGTATCCCTTCCAGAGCCTTGAACTTACCATTAAACATCTGTTGAGACTCTGAAGGTTTGCTGGATTGTTAGTTGGACTTCATTTCAGTTACTTGACTGTAACAATTAAGTTCCTATGTCTAAAAGAATTGATAGGCTCTCCAAATATTATGTAAAAACTCTTCTTTTCATAGCATTCTTTAAGTAGATGCTTTTCAGCGTATGGCTTCTAAGCTATCTCTATGATCATGATTATTATCACCACCACATTAACCTTGTTACAAATTGTAATTCTTCAACTTCATTCATATGGAATCAGAAACTCTGGAACTGATTCTCCAACATAAGTTTGAACAAGAAATCTGAGAACCACTGATAGTTGACTTACTGTATCCTATTATTTACTTCTTCTTAAAGACTTCTAGAACAATGAAAAAAAGTCAGCCAACTTAATTACCACACTCCTGTGCTTTTTAAAGATTGAATATACAACAGAACTCCATGTTTCTTGTTGAACTTTTCCTTTTGAAAGGAAAGTTGGCTCCCAGTAATTGGTGCAAGACATAACCAGACACCAAATTCTCATCACAGGGGATATTTATTACTATGGAGAGGCAAGTGTGTATGGAAAGGCTACAAAGACGGTAGCAGCAGTGGACAGGAGAAGCAAAATGTGGACTTTTAAGGGGAAACAGGGAAAGTCTGTGCTAGGTTGAGTTGGTAAATACTGATAGGACATATTAGTCAACTAATACATTTTAAGTATTGGAGCTTGGTGTGAAGTAGAAACTTAAGGATTCTTTGGAAAGTCAGTTGTGTTAGCAGATGGCATTTTGCTGGTGCAAACACATAAAGGAGCATTTTACTGAAGCAGGCACAAGTGAAAGAATTCTTGCTGAAGCAGACATGTGGAGGAATGTTTTCCTGAAGCAGACACAGATGAAAGAATGTTTTACTAAAGCAAAAAGGTAAAAGGGAGTCACAATAATGTGATTCATACATCACACAATAGTGTGAGTCATACTATTTTAGTGTGATGTATGAATCACACTATTATGTGATGTGTGAATATTTAGCAGAATATTGTGAATATTCAGAATTATTATGAATATTCACTACCTTGTTGTTAACATTCAGCCACTTATTTGGAGACATTTTACTTCAGCAAGTTGACTCTGCTTCTAAGAAAGCTCTATGATTTTTCTCTCCACTAATTTTTTTGCAAATCTTAATCCTATCAACAAGCTTTCTCTAGATTCTTCTTGAAGTTTTAAGTTATGCTGAATTCCATGAGGTGGTTAGATAATGAGGAGAGTAAAGCTTTTGATCCTTTGTCCTGATGAAGTGTTTTGTTTCCCTAGCATCTTCCATGCATAAGACATAATAATAATTGTGATGATTTGAGTATGCTCTGCCTAGGGAGTAGCATTATTATAAGATGTGGCCCTTTTGGGGTAGGTGTTTCACTGTGGGTGTGGACTGTAAGACCCTCATCTTACATATGATAGGTATTTGATGAAGGATTATTTGGTAATGACATGCATGTATTGGTTCACCTTACAAACATTGTTGAGCTTCATTTGTTACGACCCCATAGAGAGAAACACATTTAAAAAAAAAAAAAAAAAAAAAAAAAAAGTCCTTCTGGTGATGTGCTGGCAGCATCTTGCCACTTTCTCAGACCTAGGCCTATTAGCTGAGTCGGGTCAAATGACACATGACACAGACTCACGTGCTCTTGTGGAGTTTTGCTAATACAAACATGCTGAGTCAAAACACATGGTGAAGCAAGACCTGTGGATACCACGTGATGTTTGAAGGGAGTTATAAATAGGTCTCAATGAACTATGAGAGGGGCTTGCTTGTAGAGCTAGCTTTGCAAGACCTCTTGGTCTCGTATCTTTGCTGATCCTCACTTTGTTGAGAGAGGCACATCTGAGACTTTCTTCTGGTATCCCTTGTGGTCTTGGTCCCTTCTGTTGACTTGGCTGAGGTCTGGATGATCCTGCTTGGTTGTGCCAGCTCTGCTATTACCCTGACACAACTGAATTGGACTGCTTATGTATCTGGGAAGTGATTGTGAGTGGACTGAGCTGCTGCTGCTGACCTGTGAACTGAAGTGAAGATTTCCTGACAACTCAGATGGGGTTTGCTCCAAAGAACCATTTCTAAACAGGTCCACACCCCCCTTGTCTTAATAACTCTTATTTTCTACTATCTCTGATGGGTGACAGGCTGGAAGAAAAATTTAGAAACCAATATTAAAAGTAGAGTTGAAAAAACAAAACAACAAAAAAATTAGAGTTGAGAAAAAAATGTCTACATTTGGAGTTTGGTATCAGAAATGAATCAGTGGCCAAATAAGGGGTCTAGTTTTAAATATATAACGTTTTTAGAAAAGTAGAAGAAAGGGGCAATACCTATTTGCTATGTTTGCAATGCTTGGGTCTATATTTGCTATGATCATGCTTGCTAGATCCCCTTCAACTTCCTTATCTAATCCAGACAGATTGTAATGATGGTTATATTGGTGCATGCTAAGGGTTACCCTGATTATTCAACAGTGCAGGGTACTTGGTAATCTGATAGATGCATAATTTATTTCCAGACTATTTTTCTAAGGCACTTACTTCTGTGTGGATTTACAGAAATCAATTTTTTATTTAGGTTCTCCTTAAAGCACAAATTTAGATGGAGAAGTAGGTATAGTTAACCAATTTAGGCAGTAATACCAAGGGCAAATATAAGAGGGAAAAAGAGAATGAGATAGTAAGTGGGAAATACCATATAGAGTTTTGATAGTCAGGCTTTATGGAATGAGTGTATATAATCTTGGGTTCATCCTGAAAAAAAAAAGGCAAGTATACCTGAAGGAAGACTGGCTAAAATATTAATCTACTTGCTACCATCTTCACTGGAAGATTTCTTTTGGCTCATTATGTCTCTTTGCTTCTGGGAAACTTGCTGATACACAAAATGGTTTCTCAGGCTTTGAGATCTCAGGATACAGAGAAGAGTATATAAACTACATTCTTAAAGCAGAGTGATGTTAGTTTATCTGCAATACATGTGAGGTCACAGAGGGCTGTGCATTGTAGTTCTTCTGAAATAAGAACTGGTCTTAAGAATGAGATATTTCTGAACCAGAGACAACAGCTTTAAGAGAAAAATACAAATGCTGCCTTTTGCTTTTGTGACCATAAGGGTCAAAGGGGCACCATGTGTCTTCATGAATCCTTTGAAGATTGCTTACAAGAGTAAAAATGGTGAGTTGAAACAACAATCAAAAGATAATTAATATTTTCTAGAAAATGACAATCTGAACAAGAATTCTTGAATTTTT
The DNA here is from genome assembly GCF_900095145.1 of Mus pahari. Taxonomy (NCBI): domain Eukaryota; kingdom Metazoa; phylum Chordata; class Mammalia; order Rodentia; family Muridae; genus Mus; species Mus pahari. The sequence goes on along the minus strand of NC_034607.1, from coordinate 6,061,178 downwards.
GCATAATGAAAACAAGTTAGACTAGGATTAGCCCTCATGAAAAACAGCATATAAACAGTTGATCCAGGGAAAGTATATCTCTTGAAATAATTGGTAGTTAATTAAGAAGTGGAAGATGGTCAGTAGATAAGCTGATATATAGAATCTGAGCAGAAATACAGACATTGCTATACAACAGAGGAGACAAAGACAGAGTGTGGAAAAACAGAGACTAGTACAGAGGGACCGTAATGACAGAACACATAGAATAGAATGAGGTTGTAAATTTTGACACAGGAAACAAAGTTACTCAAAACATCAATTAGCACTCTGTGAGTACATTATACTCATATTCACAATAAAGGTAAGAAATGACTACAGTTCAAAATTTTAGAGAATATAAAGGATGAGTGGGACTGAAAAATCACAGTCACAAAGACAATATGTAAACTTTCTAGAATACATGGTACATTAAAAATATGAATAAGTAAATAAAGATTGTAAAATTTGAATTATTCATCTAAGTGCTCTGAAAAAAAAAACTTGTCCTACAATTAGCCTGTACTTTAATAAATTCCTTAATTATAATAAATATTAGTGGTGAAACCCTCAGCTAAATCTGCTTCTAGTATATGAGTAAAATAAAAAATATGAATATAGCACACTTTAATTATTAATTCATACAGTTGTTCCCAGAATCAAGACTAAAGTTTTATATGTGGCAATTAACTATTTGTGCTGATTTTGTTATTACTGATTTGAAATATTTTAGTACTCATTCTAAGTATTTTGTTTATTCAATTCTCTTTTTTAATCATGCTTCATCATCTCTTCTTAAAAAATATATAAATATCTTACTATATAAAATTTAGGCATTACTATTTCAGTGTCAAACATATCCCCAAATGGGGAATGTGGAATACTGATATGAATGATAAAGTGTTATTCTTCACTGGAAGAAAAACACGTTAAATACAGGTGTGTCGGTTTATATTATAAACACTTAGAATTTACTTGGGGTGGGAATGATTTCACTTATTTTAAGGTTTATTTTTGCCCTAAGTCAATTATAAACGTAAGAAGCAGAAGATTAAATCCACTCACAAGATTGCACAGCATAAAAATGCTAAGTAATGATTCAAGATCAGAAATTGAAAGATAAAATAATAAATGGAATGTAAAAAGATGAAAGAGATATGAAGAGAAGAAGCCTAAAAGAAGAAAATAATGAAAAAATACAGAGCAAAAATAGAAACTAGAAGACAATAGTCAGACGAATGGAGGTGTACAGAAATAAAAAGAGCAAGAGAAAGTAAAAAAAGATGATAATCATTGCATAATCTGTGTATTCAGTTTGTGTTGTAAATGCTAAGTCTTAACAAATATGCAGCATATTTAATATTTTGCAATATAGTTTTATTAAAATGTCAGTGTATTTTACACATTTTACCTTGCAGAGCTATAAATAGGTATAAAGCATCAGAGAAAAAAGAAAAGGAAAAGAATGAATGGCAGATATTAACTATTAAACTACTTCACTCATTCATTTATTTCCCCCATAAATATTACAGGTTAACATCATACGCTTAAGTAAAAAAGAATCAAACAAGTTGCACAGCCTTGGTTCCTGCTAGCTAGGATCTTCAAGGACTTAAGAACAACCACTTTCATATCATCTCCTGAAGAATCAATTCTCCCAGAGAGCATGGGCACAGTTTGCAATGACACCCATGCTGATTTCATCCTCCGTGGCTTCTCTGACAAGCCATATTTAGAGAAAGTACTTTTTGGGGTAATTTTGGTCTTTTATTGTTTGACTCTTGCTGGAAATACAATCATAATTTTTGTTTCCTTGAAGGACCCAAAACTGCAGATCCCTATGTATTTCTTCCTTTCCAATCTTTCCTTATTAGATATTTGTTTCACCAGCAGCTGTGTTCCTCAGATGTTGGTTAATTTGAGAAGTCCGAAGAAAACTATCACCTATAGTGGCTGTGCCACTCAGCTCTACATCTTCCTGTGGCTTGGTGCCACTGAATGTGTCCTTCTTGTTGTCATGGCTGTGGACCGCTATGTGGCAGTGTGCCATCCTCTGAGATACGTAACTGTCATGCACCCTAAAGTATGTCTGCAGCTGGCTGTCCTTGCTTGGGGTTCTGGCTTGATTCAGTCTCTGATCCAATCTACTGCTACCCTCAGGTTGCCCTTTTGCTCTCAGCGCGTAGTAGATAACATTGTGTGTGAAGTTCCAGCCCTGATTCAGCTCTCCAGTGCAGATACTACCTACAATGAAGTGCAGATGTCCATAGCCAGTGTTATCCTCTTAGTGTTACCCTTGGCCATCATCCTTTCCTCCTATGGTGCTATTGTGAAATCTGTGCTGAAGATAAAGTCACCTGCAGGGCAGAAAAAAGCATTTGGCACCTGTACTTCTCACCTTCTTGTTGTTTCCCTGTTCTATGGTACAGTCACAGGTGTCTATCTTCAACCTAAGACTCACTATGCTCATGAATGGGGAAAGTTTCTCACCCTTTTCTACACTGTAATAACTCCAACTCTTAACCCTCTCATTTATACACTGAAGAACAAGGAGGTAAAAGAAGCAGTGATAAGACTGTGGTGGAAGACTTGGATTTCACAAAGATAACTAAGGATGCTGGCATATGAGTTTCTGTTTCTTTATTGGAAAAGGCAGAACCATCTTAACTCAAAAACTTTGAGATTGCCCTCCACAAAACCAAGAATAGCTTGCTTCATTTTGATTGGGTTGTGGTGTTAGCTTCATTCATCAGGTATTGATTAGACCATCCATTTCTTCAAAGTGGTGATTAAAATACAATGTGTTAGTTATTTTAGCAGTCATTTTCTTAAGAAATATGACACAGTTGATTTGTGATAAAGAAACACAATACAAAATTAAACACCAAGTAATGTTTCATACCTTTCCACTGTTTGTATTTACTTCAGAATGTACTGAGAGTTTATATCAGAGCAATCTACAAATTAAACAAACATCGTTTGAACTACAACACAGACCTGTTTTTATTTACTTTAAAATATAAAATATTTATTTTATTTGTGTGAATACATCTATGTGACTGTATGCCATGAGAGTACAGGTTCCTGAAGGTGTCAGAAAAAAACTTTGGATATCCTGAGGCTGAAATTACAGAATAATATGAGTGCTAAAATGTTACCTCTGGTCCTTAGAAAAATAGCAAGCACTGTTAATCACTGAGCCATCTTTCGCTCTTTCTTTTTATTTTAAGACACCCCAAACTGACAAAGGTCCTAGCAAAACCCATATAGACTCATGCAGGTTCCATGATTACCACTTCAATCTCTATGAGCCTGTATGAGCCCTGCTTAGGTCATTCTGTGGGCTGTTGTCTTGTGTCCTTGACCCCTCAGAAAGTTACAATCCTTCCTGACCCTATACTGGAGGGTTTTCGGAGCTTTGCCTAATGTTTGGCTGTGGGTCTCTGCAATGAATCCCATCAGCTGACAGAGGAAGCCTTTCTGAACTGGCTTATGCCTCAATCCATGAGTATAGAAGAATATCATTAAGAATTATGTTTTGTAGTTGTGTTTGGTTCTTCCATAGGTCTATGGCCCTCACCCACTTTATATATCCTATACCCAACCCCAACCCCAACCACTCCAAGTCTACCCACAAAAACAATTCTATTTCCCCTTCCCAGTGAGACCCTAGTGCTACTGCAAGCCAGTCTTTTTATAGAATATCTGTGTCTGTGTATTGTCACTTGATTTTCTTATATGTATCAGCTAATATCCACTTTTAAGTGAGTATATATCTTGTCTCTCTGGGTCTGTGTTCTGTCACTTAGGGTAGTTTTCTTATAATTCCAACTATTTGCCTGCAAATTTTTTATATTTTTTCTAATACCTGAATAATACTCCATTGTGTAAAATATACAAGATTCTTTTTAAATCAATTCTTGGGTGGAGAAATTTTGGGCGGTGAAAGGCAGTCTGTGTTCTGGTTGACTGAGGCTTACTCGGGAGACCCAGTAGAAAAACCTACAAGGGACCAAACCACAAGCTATGCTCCCAGACACAAGTACCTGACACTACATCAGCTCCTCAACTCCATAATCCTGTGACTATTAGTCACACAGACAATGTCCCAATCTCCTGGTAGGTTGGCTACAGGCAGGTAAGCTTGTCCCCACAGTTACCTGGCAACAGCAAGGTAGCCCAGTCCACTATGAAAGGGGTTGCTTGGCCCCTCCTCTCTCTCTCTCTCTCTCTCTCTCTCTCTCTCTCTCTCTCTCTCTCTCAAGCTCTTGCTCTCTTATCTTGGAGAGTGTGTGGCAGTACCCCTTGTCTGCCTACCCAGAGCCCCAGAGCTCTGGTGAAATCCTGGTCTTCTCCTCCACCTCCTTTTATTTCCCCACACGCAGCGCTGAACAGAGAAACTCCAAGGGTGTTTCCAATTTCTGGCTATTATGAATAAAACCTCTATGAACAATTGTGAGCAAATGTCCTTGTGTTAGGATGGCGTATCTTTTGGTATATCTGTCGAAGATTGGTATAGAAGGATCTTGAAGTAAGTCAATTCCCAATTTTCAGAGAAACTGCCATATTGATTTCCATAGTTGCTGTAAAACTTCGCATTCCCATCAATAATGGAGGAGCTTCCCTTGCTCCACATCCTTACCAGTATGAATTGTCACTTCTGTGTCTTAATTTACAGAAGCTTTTTAGTTTTGAGAGATCCCATTTATTAACTGTCGAATTTCGTGCCTGAGCTATTGGTGTTCTTTCCAGAACACTTGTGCCAATGTATTCAAGGTTATTCCCAACTTTCTCTTTTATCATGTTTATTGTGTCTGGTTTTAAGGTGAGGTCTTTGATCTATTTGGACTTGTGTTTTGAGCAGGGTGATGAATATATATATATATATATATATATATATATATATATATATATATATTTGCACTCTTCTCCATGCTGATATTCACTTAGGCTAGCACCATTTGTTGAAAGTGCTTTCCTTTTTTTCATTGTGTATTTCTGGATTCTTTATTTAAAAAAAAAAAAAAAATCAGGTGTCTGTAGGTGTGTGGGGTTTTGGGTCTTCAATTGAATACCATTGACAACATGTCTTTTTTTTTTTTAAATACCAACAACATTCAGTTTTTATTGTTTTATCTCTGTAGGATAGCATGAAATCAGTGATAGTGATACCTCTGAAAGTTCTATTCTTCAGGTTTCTTTTAGTTATCTTGAGATTTTGTCTTTTGTTTTTCATATGGAATTGAATATTGTCCTTTTAAAGTTTGTAAAGAATTGTGTTGAAATTTTGTAGTGACAATTTTGAAATTTTGGATTGTTTTTTAAAAAAAAAATATAAGAATATATTTTTGTATTAATCCCAGGTGTTGAGTTATAGGACTGACCACAGCAGCTGATTATGACTTGTCTTGTACTCTATCCAAGTCATAGTTTTGCCAGCTGCAGAGAGTTTCTGTGATTGTGTGACAATTGAAATTCTAAGAAACTTTCAGAGAGGATGCAAATGGTAGGGCCCCAAGTGGTGGGACTGGGGACTATTGTTCACTAAGAGAGGTTGTTTATAGTCTGTTGCTAGCTATGCTCAAAGAAGAAACACAAGGAAAAAAATTAGATTCAGGAATTTTCCTAATTCCCCTCTCCCTCTACTCTTTTTTCTCTCCTCTAGTTTTAGGAGTGAAATGGAGGGAAAGAAAAAGCCTACAAAATAGCAAGATCAGCTACGAATGATGCATAAAATTAAGGCTAAATGAGGAAGTTTGGTTCCAAAAGTCATGCAGCAAATGGCATTTGATGAAGGAATGGATTTTTTTTCAGGGTGCCAGCAAAAAAATTTATTGTGGCTACAACCACTGGGATATCCCCAGCTTTGAACCCAAGAGGATTTTCTGTTTTATTGGTTTTGGTTTTGGTTTTTTTCTTTGGTTTTTCTTCTGTTTCAAAAAATGTTGGAAGAATAGCTGCATAGTTGAAAAATTGCAGGTGGAAATGGAGGTGCTTAAGAAATGATAAGTTGCTGAAATGGGGGAAAAGGTGGTCACTCTACTATCTTTTCTGAAAGAGTTGCAGAGTTGTCTGTGCAACTAAAGAGGTTGCAGGTGGAGATGGAAGCACTTGGGAGGAGACAAGGAGCACTGGAAAGAGAGAACAAAAAGGCTCAACCCTAGTGACTGAGTGAGAGAATGGGAGCTTACTGCAGAAGAAAAGAGGAAATGAAATTGGGTAGGAGGGAGGTCAGTTCAGAGAAAAGCTGAACAACTGGGAGCAAGCACAGTGTGATGAATTAGCAGTTTTGAGAGAAAAGCTCTTTTTTTTCCCCCAATTTTTTATTAGGTATTTACTTCATTTACATTTCAAATGCTATCCCTAATGCCCCCTATATCCTCCCCCCAACCTGCTCCTCTACACACTCACTCCCACTTCTTGGCCCTGGCCTTCCCCTGTACTGGGGCATATAAATTTGCCAGACCAACAGGCCTCTCTTCCCAATGATGGCTGACTAGGCCATCTTCTGCTACATATGCAGCTAGAGACATGAGCTCTGGGGGTACTGGTTAGTTCATATTGTTGTTACACCTATAGGGTTGCAGACCCCTTCAGCTCCTTGAGTACTTTCTCTAGTTCCTCCATTGGGGGCCCTGTGTTCCATCCAATAGATGACTGTTAGCATCCACTTCTGTGTTTGCCAAGCACTGGCATAGCCTTACAAGAGACAGCTATATCAGGGTCCTTTCAGCAAAATCTTGCTGGCATATGCAATAATGTCTGTGTTTGGTGGCCGATTATGGAATGGACCACTGGGTGGGGCAGTGTTTGGATGGTCCATCCTTTCGTCTCAGCTCCAAACTTTGTCTCTGTAACTCCTTCCATAGGTGTTTTGTTCCCACCTTGAACCAACTTTACCATCAGAGTTAGAGCAGGGGATTCCTGAGGTTGTGAGATCATCATCAGCTTCTCCAGTAGTTAAAGAGGATATGTCTGAGAATGGTGTGGAATAAGTTTATTACATAATAGGATGATGTCCTAGAGAATGATAGATATAAGGCTATTTAAAGAGGCTATGATTTCATGTAGGGTGCACTTGCCTAATCTGAAACAAATTTTAAATAATCTGGTTACTCAAAATAGAATTATTCCCCAATACTATAAGGGATTGGCAAATTGTACTAGAGGCCATTCCCCAATTGCAGTGGATAACATGGTAGAGGAAAAGAGCCACAATTGAACACTGAAGTAGATTGAGGGGAATGAATATAGGGAAAGACGAGTTGCTGGATGAAGGGCTATACTCTGATATACAAGGACAGATTTAATTTGATGATGCTACTACAGAACAATACCATTTAATAGTTTTAAAAGTTTGGGACAAAGTTGAGAACCCTGGGGAAAAGTTACCACATTTATAATGATCATACAATGTTATGGATAGCCCTTATCTTATTTTTTTTTTAAGATTATTTTCAGCTGTGAACAAAGCCAAATCTCATCCCAATACAAGGCACGTGTTATTAGAGATGTGGTGTATGAAAATTCTAATACCGAATGTAAAAACTTATTAGACTATTAAAGCAGCTGATACTGTCTATGGATGATTAGGTAAAGGATATAACCATATTGTTTCTATAATACATCATGTTAATAGGTCAAGCTATAGTTAGAGTTCTCAGATCTCAAAGTGCCTGTTGCTTTAATTTTGGAAAATGTGGTAATTTGCAACAAAATTGCAAACAAGACATCTCTACAAGAAATGGTTTTTGTAAGTATAAACCACAAAGGCCTAGGTTTCCAGCGGTGTGCAGGTGATATGGCAGTGTTGTCATTGAGTCAATGAGTATAGGTGCAAAAGGGATAGTTAAGGTAATTTCTTACTGTCAGGAAATGTCCTTAGGAGCATGGCCCAAGGCCCCAGAGCAAAAATCATAACCCATTTCAGTCAAGGATTAAGAAGCAGAACAAAAAGCCTCTGCTCAACATTGGAGACATAATTCAGGCTACCACAGGCAGTAGAGCTCTGGACTTGGCCACAGCTAAACATCCCCCAACATTCAATGTTATAAAATAGCTCCTGGAGTTATGACGTTAGGAAGGAGTGGCTTGACTTCCTCAAGGACTCATTCATTGTGTGTCCAAGAATCATAGCTGAAGATTTCAGAGGAGAAATTAAAAGTATAGCCCTGGTTAAAAAAAAAAAAAAAGAAAAGAAAGAAAGAAAGAAAGAAAGAAAGAAAGAAAGAAAGAAAGAAAGAAAGATAGAAAGAAGAAAAAGAAGGATGCAATTTAATGCAGGTGATATGATTGCTTAGCTGCTAATGTTTCTTCGCAACAAGGGTATAGCCATTCATATTGAAACGATAGGAGGGTTTGGATGTACTGGAAAATGTGTGATCTGTCAAACAGTTATTGATGATCAGAGGCCAAAAGTAAAATTATAAGTACATGATATTGAAATAGAGTGGATATGGGAGGTGATATAATTATCATTTCCCAAAACAATTGGAATTCAGAATGGCCACTTCAAATGATTTACAGGTAGATTCTAGGAATTGAAAAGTTATCTTAGATAAACAAAATCTGAGATGCATTAAATGTGTGCAACTGCATGGTCAAATAGAAAAGTGGGGCACAGGTCAGTCATGGGGAAATAAAAGGGATGGGAGAGATGACCAGCATCCCACCAGAGCTCCAGGGCATGCAGACTTGGGAGACTGCTGCAGGACTCCAGAGAATTGCTGTGGGATGGGGGTTGGACCATGTTAGGCTGTTGGACCCAAGGGGTGGGGAAGGTGCAGTCTTGGCTCCAACTCTAGGGCACCACAGACCTCTGGGTACCGCAGAATAGTCGGCTCTGGGGTCTCTGGGCCTCACAGAGGCCAGAGACAACAGGTTTTCAGACTCGGACAACCCAGATGACACTGCATGTAGCAGGAGAGCTGAAATGATGTGAAGTGTGTGTGGGGGGGGGTCCCTCGGGCAGCTCGGGCAGCTCTGGGGCTGAAGGAAGAGGAAGAAGGGGCAGGGGGAGAAGGCACTGGGTGTTTCCCACATGGGCAAGAGTCTGGCTAGCTCAGGCTGCTAGCTCAGCGGGTGTCTTGGGTTGGCTGGCAGCCTAGGTTAGAGCACAGGAATGCCTCCTGGTGGGAGGTTAGATGAGTGGCTCCTTAGGGGGAAACCTGCTCCATTGCTCTAGCACAGCAGATCCTGATGAGAAGAGAAAGGCCATGGTTTCAAGGTGTTTATTGTAGAAAGGCAGGGGGGAAGGGAGGAGTAAGAAGTAGATGGCAGCCATGGCCACCCATGGTTACGTGGAGAGAGAGGAGAAGGGGGGAGAAGAATGGTGAAAGGTGAGAGAGCAAGAGCTTAAGAGAGAGATAAGAGAGAGAGGAGGGGCAAAGCAGCTCCTTTTTTATAGTAGGCTGGGCTACCTTGTTGTTGCCAGATAACCGTGGGGAGGAGTATATCTGGCTATTGCCAGGTAACTGTGGGGGGGGGGGGGCAAAGTCCAGACAGCCTAAGTAACTGATGGCCACAGAATTATGGAGCTGGATCCTGGTATCAGGAGCCTATGTCAGGGAGCATGGCAAACATGTCTTTTGTCCCTTGCAGATTAATCTGTTGCATCTCCAGGGTTTGAACCTAGCTTGACCAGAAAACAGGCTGCCTTTTATGGTCCTACAAATGCCACATGTAACTGATATATCCATAAATCTTTTGGGGAAAGATCTTCTATAACTTGGATTAATATTAATATTCCTGCCATTTCAGAGACAATCCACAATGAAATAAAAAGTGAAATGGTACAGGAGGTAGTGGGTGGGAAGGACTTGGGAGGAACAGAGGAGGGGGAGGAAAGGGGAGCAGAATCGGGCATGAGAGGAGACAGGGGTGATATACAGAGGGTCAGGAATTTAAACGGAAGTGTATAGTAATGGGAGATGGAAAACTGGGTGTAGCCTCCAGCAAGTCCAAGATGCCAGGAAAGCAAGAGGCTCCAAGGACGAAACAGGGATGAGATTAGCTGAAATAATCAACAAAGGGGAGAGAAGACCTGTAGAGAGCATATCTAGATGCTAGGCAAGGCAAGGTTGGGGAAAGGGGCCACTCACTCATCTCCAAACACTTAAACCAGAAGGGCTCCTGTTTAAAGGAAATGCGGGGGCAAAGTGTGGGGCAGAGACTGAATGAAAGGCCATCCAGAAACTGCCCCACCTGAGGATCCATCTCATATACAGACACCAAAACCAGAAACTATTGTGAATGCCAAGAAGTGCTTGTTAACAGAAGCCTGTATAGCTGTCTCCTGAAAAGCTTTACCAGAGCCTGACAAATACAGAGGAGGATGCTTGCAGCCCACCATTGGACTTAGCAGAGGGTCTCACATGGAGGAGTTAGAGAAAGGAATGAAGGAACTGAAGGGGTTTGCAACCCTATAGGAAGGACAACAGTATCAACCAACCAGAACCACCAGAGATCTCAGGGACTAAACCACCAACCAAAGAGTATACATGGAGGGACCCAGGGCTCCAGTTGCATATGTAGCAGAGGATGGCATTGTCTGGCATTGATAGGAGAAGAAACCCTTGGTCCTGTGAAGGCACAATTCCCCAGTGTTGGGGAATTGGGGGAATGCCAGGGTGGTAAGGTGGGAGTGGGTAGGTGGGAAGGAGACCATCCTCATAGACACAGGGAGATGGCTGAGGGGAGAAGGGTGTTCCAAATGGGAAAATGAGAAAGGGGATAACATTTGAAATGTAAATACATAAAATATCTATTTAAAAAAAAAAAGAACAAAAGGAAAAAGAAAAAAAAAAAGGGTGAAATGGTAAATGTTCCTGGTAAAGATATTGAAATATGTCATCAAAAGCAAACACAGGGTGTCCCAATTATCCAAACACAGGACATAACTGACATTGAATTTCCAAACTTATAAGGGAGATGGGCACTGTTGAAATACCAATGTCTCTTCCTTTAAAATGGTTTACTGACAAGCCTGTAGATCTATCATCCATAACTAAGGAAAAATTCCAAGCACTTGAGCAGGTGGTACAAGACCAGCTGGAGACTCACCATATAGAAGAGTCTACCGGTCCATGGAATTCCCCTTTATTTGATACTTTAAAAAATCAGAAAAATATAGACTATCAATAGATTTAAGAGCAGTGTATAGAGTAATCCAACAGTAGGCCCACTATAGCCTGGACTTTCTTTACTTATTACCTAAGGCTTAATTTGTGATAATAATCGATTGAAAGGATTGTTGTTTTTTTGTTTTTTTTTTTTTTTTTTCTATCCACTTGCATGAGCAAGTTAGGGAAAGGTTTGCTTTCATAGTACCTACTCATAATAGTGCTCAATCTGTAAAATGATACCAGTGGAACTATCTGCCACAAGGAATGTTGATCAGCCCAACTTCGCACCAATATTTTGTGCAAAGACCACTAGAAATAATTCATAGGCCATTTCCTCAATTCATTCTGTATCACTGTATAGGTGATATTTTTGTTGAATTATTATGACATATATACTTCAGAGAAAATGTTTAAGGGCACACAAAGAATTCTGCCATGACAGAAGTTACAGGTTGCTCCTGAAAACATGACAGTGAGGAGGCTCTGTTAACTATTTGGATTATAAAATAAGTCAACAAAATTGAACTACAAAAGGTACAGATCAGAAGACATTCGTTGCAAACCCTTGGTGATTTTTAAAAATTAATGGAAGGTACTAATTTGCTATGGTCCACCACTGAATTAAATACTCAAGAGTTAAGTAATTTGTTTCAAACATTACAGGGAGATTCAGATTTAGACAGTCCAACACATCTGTTAGTGGATTTTTAATCAGTGTCTTACCCAGTTATCTCTCATATAATTGATATTGGACAATTATGTTTCTTTAACATGCTTTAACCTGAGCAGTATTATTTTAATATTGTAAGATAATCTGGCTACTTCCCACAAAAATACACAAGATAGATGTATTTTGTGACTTTTTCTACTCAAGCTGTTTTCTCATGATCTCTCCTGGACTCCCTTCCCATGGGTAAGCCCCAATTTCCTCTCTCCCCCACATTACTCTCTTGGCTGGCAGGCAGTTCAACCCTATTTACATAAGATTGAGACATTAGAGTTTCTGAATACAGATTATAACCATATATAAGGGAGACAAAAATCAACATTCGAATCTTCACATAGTGCACAATAATATAATGCCTACAATTAACAAAGGAATCAAATAAAGTCAACTTTAGTAGAAAAGAGAAAATGCATATGTGGATCATATAGGTCCCAAACTTGCTTGTATTTCAGTTATTTTGCTTTCAATTCATTCTCCTATTGGGCTCATTATGCAAATAAAATGGCATTACAGAATGGATTTTCTTAGCACACAAAGTAAAATATTAAAGATTTACATTGAAAAACTTCTTGATGTAATCATAGAATAAGGTAGTATATGACTATATCAATTGCTAGGAACAGACCTGGCAGAAATCGTAGTACCTTATACTAATGCTGAGATCATGTCATTATGGATAATCAGTGAAGACTGGCAAAGAATGTTAAGCAATTATTTGGAGATATTAACAACAAATATCTCTACAGGTTCTCTCTCCCTTTATTGGGTATTTCAGCTAATGTCATCCCTGTTGGGTCCTAGGAGCCTCTTGCTTTCCTGGCATCTGGAACTTTCAGGTGGCTACCCCCAGTTCCCCATTCTTGCTACACACTTCTGTTCAATTTCCTGACCTTTGTACATCTCTCCTATCTCCTCCTACAAATGATCCTGCCACAGTTGATATTAGGACAAAAAGCTCGGAATATTCACAATACAACTCACAGACCATATGAAGCTCAAGAAGAAGAAAGACAAAAATGTGGATGCTTTAGTCCTATTTAGGAAAGGGAACAAAATAATCATGGGAATTAGAGGGTAGGAGGGACTTGGGAGGAGGAAAGGAAAGTCCCAGATGCCAGGAAAGCAAGAGGCTCCCAGGACCCAACAGGCATTACTTTAGCTGAAATACCCAATAAAGGGGAGAGAGAACCTGTAGAGAACAAATCCAGAGATTAGGAATGGCTCCTTGTTGAGGAATGGGGCCAACCACCCATCTCAAAAATTTTAACTCAGATTTGTTCCTGTCTAAAGGAAATACGGGGACAAAGAGTAGAGCAGCAACTGAAGGAAAGGCCATCCAAGAGACTGCCCCACCTAGGAATCTATCTCATATGCAGACAACAAACCCAGACACTATTGCTGATGCCAAGTGCTTGCTGACAGGTGTTGTGTCCTCTCGACCAGCAAGGAAGACACAACCACCAGTTCTTCTAACAGCAGTTTATTCAGCAAGCTTCAATCTTCATCTCCCCCGAGCCCCAGGATCCAAGCCCTTTTATACTCTCATATCCACTCCAATCGCTGCAGGTCACATCACCTTACTAGGCACGCGGCCTGAGCCAACCAGAAGAGCGGGAACATATCACCACCAAATATGGACCTGTTTACCACAAGCTCCACAGCAGACAGACCCCATCTTTAAGGTGTGGCTTCGGGTAGCCCAGGGGAGAGGCCTTAGCCTCCTACAGACAGAAGCCTGGTATAGCTGTCTCCTGAGAGGCTCTGCCAGAGCCTGATCAATACAGTTGTGAAAGTTTGCAGCCAACTATTGGACTGAGCACAGGGACCCCATGGAGGAGGTGGGGAAGTACTGAAGGAGCTAAAGGGGTTTGCAATCCCATAGGAAGAACAACAACATCAACTAACCAGACCCCGCAGAGCTCGCAGAGACTAAACTAACAACCCAAGTGTACACATGGAGGGACCAATGGCTCCAGCTGCATATGTAGCAGAGGGTGGCTTTGTTGGGCATCAATGGGAGGAGAGGCCCTTGATTAACCTTGTAAGGTTCGATGCCCCAGTGTAGGGGAATTTCAGGGCAGAGAGGCAGGCGTGGGTGGGTGGGTGAGTGGGTGGGGAAACACCCTCATAGAAGCAGGGGGAGGAAGGATGTCATAGAGGGTTTCCAGGGGGAAACTGGGAAAGGGGATAACATTTGAAATGTAAATAAAGAAAATATCCAATAAAATGTTAAAAACAAACAAACGAACAAACAAATGGAATTATAAATTCCAGGCTACTGTGGATAAAGGAAACAGGTACTGACCACATTTCAAATGATTCTGAAGTTAGTCTTATGGGAATAAGAGCTTGCTGTTCATAGATGCACTGCTGCTTTTTCCATTTTTCTGATAATATTCTCCTAGAGAAAGCAGTTTTTCATTTTACTGTAGAACTCCTTTAGGCATTGTCTTCCTTAGAACTGATAATCTGCTAAAATAGCATGAGCATTTTTGGTTTATGATACATTATGCCTTTCATTCATAACCACTTTCAATTAATCTCCAACAATGTTAATTAGTACCATCAGAAGTCAATATAATTATAATCCATAATCCTAACATTTGTGGGTCAGGAGGCTGCCACAAGCATTGATCATAGATACCTGACACTTTCTTATGCAGGGACGCCACATAGACAATGTGCCCATATCAGCTTTCTGACTTCTGTTCTACTCTATGTGATTAGAATTCAGAAAGTATAACATTGCCTTAAGATAAATTTTTATATGTGTCTTTCTTTACAATATTTCATAAGAGATAAACTCTCCAGTTACATGCAATACTCATCTCTGTATCAGAATCAGATGAAAGAGTCCCAAACTCTATTCCTATTACAATAATCCTTTAAACCTATGCTTTCATGGTTTAAATTCTGAACTATGAACTCCCAATTTCTCTGAACTTGGAAACACAAAGAAACATCAATCCTGCTGGAACCTTTCAATTGAGTAATAAAGGAAGCTCCTTTGCCCACTACATCTTTGACAGTGGTCACTTATCTTAGTAACACCATTATCTGTTTATAAATCTTAACAAATAAAAATATATTTTAGAATATATAAACCAAGATAAACATACCAGTTACTATAAACATCACTATTTATAAACACCTGAAGCAATCTATTACAGTTTTTAGGAAGTAATCATGAGAGCTATTAATTTCTCTTTAATCTATTCAATTTGTTAATAACCAATTCCACCCTGCTTAGATGAGTATTATAACTCTCTTCCTTATTTTTCTGTGTCAACCTTGTCAATCTTATTTTTATTCATTCAGAGTATCTAATAATTATGTACACATTTCTGTTTTCCTGTAGAGTCCCTTGGTTCTCTCTATTACTTATTCTCATTCTCTTTCTAATTGAATTTGATTGGATGCTTTTATTAACATCTTCAAGACATATCCCTAGAGGAAAACTGAGACAGCAAATTCAATAAAGTTTCTTTCTAATGTTGCTCAGTTTTCATTAGGAAGATCATGTGTGGTATTCATGGAAAATGAGGAACCCTTAAACACAGCATTGGCATTCATAAGAATATTTCGTGGACACTTACCCTAAACCCAGTTCCACATGATCTGCACACACATATCTGGTGCTTCATCTGAAGTACTCAAGACAGCATGTGCAGCAAGGGAAAGACAAATGCTTTCATAGGGAAGTGGATTTTAGATCAGTTATATCTTCTCTATCAGGAGAGCTGCTCCTAAATGAATCATCTGTTTTGTGTCTAGAACATATTTAACCATCTAATTGCTCAACAGTTTTACCTTTGAGTACTGTAACATTCAAATGTTTGCTTCCATTCCATCTTATTTAAAAACATTCAATTTCCCTATAGTAGTTACTTTTAAAACAAATGTTAGTAATTCTGGTATTAATTAATTAATAAGAATTAAGTATTCACACATTGGAGATACTTGTCTACAGAATAAATTAACTCTTACACATAAGCCTAGGCTATGTGTTGCTTCATCTTACCTCATTTCATGTTGCCTGCCTTCTTGAGAAATGTAGCAGCTGGTACTTTTAGGATTCCAGGCCAGGGACAGAGAGAAAGGAAGGAGGTGGAAGATCTGCCATTCTGGGAGAAGAAGAAGAAAGATGCCACATCTGAGAAAGTGAGGGACAGCAAGCATAGCCAACATGTAGGTGCCAGGGAAGAAAAGCCACAAGAGGGCTACCTCACTGGGTTCAGGGCAACAAAGATGGAATACAGATTTCATTAAGTAATAACTTGGGAATATCAGAAGAAGGTGTATTAGACATGTGGATGTTAGGAAACGGCCCAACCATTGACCTGTTTTAGCCATATCAAAATATAAAGTCTGTGTGAGTGTCTTTTACTCAGGATCCCAGAACACTGGGGTGGGTAGTGAGGAAAGCACTGCCACCAGGATCAATTTGAGGATTTAATTAGGAACTGCAAGAGCTAGAGTGCTTTTGGTAATGAACATGTTCTAGACAAAATTTATTTTGGAGAGTAACTTAGACCTGAATATTGAAGTCAAGGCTCAAGAAAACTTGAATTTATTTCAGAATCAAGGTCATATAGTAACTTCCCCATCAGTTTCTCAACCAAAACCACTCGAGAACCACATAGAATGGGAGATGACAATTCTAACACATAGTAATAAATAAAGATAGTAAGAGATGTAAAATCCTGGTATCAAAACTCACTGTAACCCAAGAAGCTAGTTCTAGCCTCTACTCTTCCCTACAGTGTACAACAGCTTTTGAGTTTTGTATTTAGACTAGGAAACATGAAATAGAGTTGCCAACTATGGAGCCAAAGTTGCATTATTAAAAATCCTTGATATTCAAATGTTTTTAAATTTCCTCCAATTCTTCAATAATTGTTCCATTTGATTTGATATTTAAGGTAGAAATTAAGAGTGTTATGAATGAGATCCTCTACTCTGTTATCCCACACTTTGAGATCTGCCTAGATACAAGAAGGGAAAGCTTCCACTGGTAAGGAATTAAACTCCTCTGAAATATAAAACATTTCAGGATCAAAAGGAATGTTCATGCCAAGAGAATCTTGATCATGACTGAAAGCAAGTAAACTTGATTAAAGCATGTAAAAAAAAAAAAAAGAGAAGTTTCTGTTTCTCCCTGCTTTGTGCCTTAGCATCTTCTCCCTCCTTTTTTCCTTTCTCCTTTCCTCCGTTTCTTTCTTTCTCCCTTTCTTTCCTCTTTTCCTTTCTTCCTTCCTCCTCCCTTGACCCTCTCCTTTCCCCTTCCATTTATTTCTCCCTCCCTCCCTTCTTTTCTTTCCCTCTTTCCTTCTAATGTCTATCTCTCTTTTTCACCTTTAGCCTTACTCTCTCCGTCTCCCTTTTATACCTTTCTTTCTCCATTCCCTCCCTCTCTTATCTTCTCTGTCTCCTTAGTTCTCTTCCTTCTTCCTTTCCAGTTATATCAGTTATATATCCTTCATATATATATATATATATATATATATATATATATATATATATATATATGTGTGTGTGTGTGTGTGTGTGTGTGTGTGTGTGTCCTCATTATCTACCAACTCCTGGCATATAAGTAGAATATATCTTTCCAAATAGAATATACACGTACACACACATGTGTGTTATCTGTGAGCTATCTTCATAAATTATATACATTATCAAACTCAAAGCCAGTCATTTATGAATGATTTTTTAAATAAATACATTCTTAGTGTATAAAAGCACAGATACAAAACAAAGAATTGTGATGTGTAAATCTGTAATGTGTTTGACTTCTGGAGGGCAAAAGTTGAGAAAATTTTGAAAATTCATAGAACCAAAATGTGTTCCAGCAAATCATGTACTACTTGGTTCATAAAGGAACAAACAATTGTCATAGTAGTTAAGGTCCATATCTATTTAAACTACATTCTTCTTCCAGTTTCCAGATATCTGGTCCCAGCCATCTCTTACAAATGCTCCTTTGCCTTTCATTCTCTCTTGTTTCTAGTTCTCTAATCTGTAGTATGGCCATCCTAATACAGGTTGTGTCCAGTACCTAGTTTGTTATATTCTATGTTCATAGGTCTTGTTTATTCATTATGTGTTTCTGGGCATCTGGGCTGATTCCACATCATAGCTATTGCAAACAGTGCACCAATAAATGTAGCATTCAAGAATCTCTTTGATATGCTAATATAACTTCTTTGGGGTATATATAGAGAGAAGTGAGATTGAAGGATCATCTGAAAAACTTATTATCAGTCTTTCTTGGAACTTCCATACTACTCTCCAATTCATTACTTATTAATGTACTTATCTACCAATGGTGTATGAAAGTTCTGTTTTTCTTTATCTGTACCCTCACAAATGTTTGTACTTTGGGGTTCATTTTTATTAGCTGCTATAATCATATTACCAGAGATGATATCTGTTCAATTTGTACTTCCTTGATGGCTACTGAAATTAAAATAGTTTTCATGCATTTATTAGGTTTATGTATTCCCTCTATGTCTTAGTAAGGGTTTTATTGCTGTGAACAGACACCATGAGCAAGGCAACTCTTGTTAGAACAATTTAATTGGGGCTGACTTACAGATTCAAGAGGTTCAATCCACTCTCATCATGGTGGAAGCATGGCAGCATTCAGGAAGACAGGTTTCAGGAGGAACTGAGAGTTTTATATCTTCATCTGAAGACCATTAGGAGAAGATTGGCTTCCAGGCAGCTATGATTAAGGTCTTAAAGCTCATAACCACATTAATAGATTTCCTCCAAAACGGCCACACCTACTCCAACAAGGCCACACCACCAAATAGTTCCACTCCCTGTGCCAAGCATATTAAACCCAAGACACTTTGTTAATGCTTCCTCAGATCATCTTATTATTGTTGAAGTAAATTACACTTTAAAAGAAGAGTCTCATTGTATATTTACATGTCTTTCTAAAATTTTTGTACCATAATATTTTAATGTGGAAAAACTAGAGATAATAGAAGTAACAACTAAGAAGAAACTAGTTAACAAAATATGCCGTGTGCTTAATATAATCTGAAACTCAGAGAGAAACAATGGAAAGACATACTATTACTTGAATCATATGTAGACCTATGCTGTACATATTGTATGGTAAGTCATATTTGAATTCAATAGTGATACATTTTGCATAACTATAAACCATATTGGCGTGTTTAGGAGAAACATAATTTATGTTAGGAGAGATTCTATTAAGTATTTTTTCTTTATGATCATAAAATACACCATTTATACAAAAATAAGAATATTTGTATTACTTGAAATAATTAAAAACATGAAAATAATTAAGCTCAATTTATTTTTACTCCTTTACTTAGTCTTGAACATGAAATACGTATTCTTGAAAAAATATCATTCAGTAAACATTTAAATTGTTCAGGTAATATATAAAAAGTCTTTCATGGGTTCTACATTTGGCTAAGAATCTGTGCATTGCAAAGCTGCTAGTGTCCAAGTTTCTGATCACAAAATATCACAATTGCCAAATTTAAATAATTGCTTTACTATTCTTTCACACTATCTCAGAAAATTTGGCAAGGTAAAAATAGATTTGCTTTTAAAAACAGAATAACCAGAAATATAGTTGAAAATACTTATTTTATTATCAAAACTCTGTCTTAAAAAAATAAAGACCCAAAACCTAAAGGGTATCTCCTCAAGTTATATTGTTTTTAGTATAATTTCAAATTTTGTAAGCTCAACTAGTTTTATGCCTTATTTAACTAACTTTCTCATTAATAATAGACCCAAAGTTGCTTTTTCATTAAGTTAGATCTTTAAGATATGCATGTTATTAATATCCTATTCTAAAATTACTTTGTAATTCTGAAAATCATAAAATTATTGACATTATTCATGACAGGTGTGGTAAAGAGATAAAATTTGGCGGTGGTAACAATAATTAGAATTCTTTACATATATGAATAAATTGTCTAAGAAAATTTTAATTAATAAATTTAGAGGCCACAAATTATCAACAAATTCATTTAAGGTTTATATGGTTTCCTTGTCTTTCAGTACAGTCACTTTTAATTTCCAAGTAAAAAGTAGGACACAATTTGATTTAACCTTCATGCCATTGAATGATAGTTTCCTTTATCCGATGACACCTATAACTTGACATTACATAAAACAAAAATTTTCCACTGTGAATGTTGATATTCCAGAATGTGCTTCTGTTTATTGATATGTGTCTTTTGGTTTTATTCTTACTTTCTTAGAAACAATAAACTGTGTTTGTTTTTATATTTGTATGTATTACTGGGAAATACTCAAGAACTCTCAAGGAATGGACTCTTTTTTTGTTTAAAGTTAAAGTAATATCAAGAGAGAATTATACTAAAGCACTTATTAACATGAAGGAAGAATATGACCCTAGGGAGCTCATTATAAAGTTGGAGTTACTGATGTTTATGACCTCATATCCCAAATGATTTTGTCAATTTATATTTTCTGATGATATATGTAGCTATTAAAAACTTATATGGAATAGAGCAAAAATTGCCTTAAAAGGCTTTTTAAAAATTCACTGCACATTAACCTATTGTCACTATCTATGTTTCAGTAGTTGACTCTACCCCCATTCATAGTCTAGCTGCATTAAGTGGAATGAGTTGGCTTTATAAAATGGTGCTGCTTTTTTCATTAGGATTTCATTGAATCTATAAATTGCTTTTAGTAGGATTGTCATTTTCAAAATTTTAAATCAACCAATCCATAAGCAGAAGATAGATTTCCATTTACTCGTGTCTTTCTCAACCTCTTTCTTCAAAAATTTAAGTTTTCATTGTAAAGTTTTTCCACCTCTCTGATTAGGTTTATTACAAGATATTTTATTGTTTTTGATGCTACTGCTAATGCTAGTGTGCCCATGATCTCTTTCCAGGTGTTTGAAAGGTTACTGAATTATACCATGCCACTTAGATGAAATTGGTGGTTGTTTCCACAAATTTTCTGATAGAATTTTTGGAGTGTCTTATAAATAATGTACAATCATCTGCAAATAGACATAATTAGACTTCTTCTTTTCCTATTTGTATATCATTAATTTCCTTCCTTTACCTCATTGCTCTACCTAATTCTCCCAGAACTATATATTGAAAACGAGTGGGAATACTGAGCAACTCTATCTTCCTCTTGATTTTAATAAAATTGCTTCCAATTTTTTCTCCATCTCCAATAATGTTTACTCTGTATCATCATACATAGCCTTTATTATGTTGAGTTATGTTCCCTCTGGTTCCCTCACTAAAATGTTTATCATGAAAGCTTATTGTTAGATTTTTGTCAAGTGCTTTTTTTTTTTTTTTTTTTTTTTTTTTGGTTTTGATGCCTATTGAGATAATATTGTGATTTTTGACTTTAAGTCCATTTATATGACTTAATAACGAATATGTTGAAACAATCCTTCATTTTTAGAAAAAAACAAATTTGATCTGGGTGGATGATCCTCTTGGTATGTGCTTATATTCCAGTTTGGAGCCATTTGGGACTGACAATACTCCTCGTGAAAATCGTAGTCTAACAAAAACCCCAATATGAA
Source organism: Mus pahari (assembly GCF_900095145.1). Classification (NCBI taxonomy): domain Eukaryota; kingdom Metazoa; phylum Chordata; class Mammalia; order Rodentia; family Muridae; genus Mus; species Mus pahari. Next base: position 6,039,733 of record NC_034607.1, on the reverse strand, counting down.
GCATGAGAAATCTCTGTTCAATATGTTGGTCAGTGTAGTCCTGTTGGCTCTCATAACATATATTATTGTAATCCTTGGTTGCCTATCACGGATTTTGAGGATAGTCCCTTATTGCTGAACACATTACGCTTAGAACACATGACTGATTGCAGCTAGATCAGACTTGAAAGCCTCTTTCCTGCAATCTATCTTCCATGGTTCCAGAATGTTCTATGGAAGCTCCTGAGGGAAGAAATTAAACAGTCCTATCCAGATACAACACCTATGAATGCCAACAATTATCAACATGGTGAAATAAGCAAGAGGTGGATTAAGTCACATGAACATGTTGGTAGCATCCAGTAACTCTTATTAGAATTAAGACCCAACCACAAGGATGGAAATCATTCCTTGTACTGGAAACCTAGCCAGGTTCCTGTGCTAGTGAAATCCTAGTTCTTAAAAAAAGCCTACTATGGCCACTTGATTACTGCTTTCTAAATCTTAGTCTTATATCCTCAGATAAGTGTAGCTAGCACCCATAGATAGAGAATAATCTCTTTAAAGGAAAAGGGGATCATTGCAAAAAACCACAATTGGACATGATGTAGAGAACAACAGATCATGGGGCACCTAGTCCTAAAATATCCATCTACATCATAGTTCTTGTATCTATGTTTCAGAGAACACATTAGTGGAAAGAACACAAAAATTTTAAGAGTTAGAATATCAGGAATTCTTCTGTAAAATAGTTTCTCCTACAACGTACTGCTTAAACAAAACCAATATAACGATAATATCAATAGATATGGAAACTTGGAAGGGAAGACAACTTCACAGGGTCACACCCCTAAACAAAGAACTTCAAGCAGCTAATTACTGTTTGGAGAAGTTTTATCTCAGGGATAAGTCACTTTATTGGTTGTCCAATGTGGTATTGTTAGCCTTTAAACCATATGCACATCACCAACAAAAGCAGACATAGCAGAATATATTTTTAGATATTTGTGTGTGTCTATGTATATGTATCTAACAATAATAATCAAATACAAAATGGATATCAGCTTGAGAGTGGGGTACAAGAGGGATTTGAGGGAAAGGAGCTGAGACAGAATAGGCCAGAGAGAGAAAAGGAAGGAAAAATGATGTAATTGTATTTAATGAAAATATTAAAATTAAAAATAATGTTATATATTTTTGGTTCTAAGCCTAGCCTTTTAATGGCTGAGCCATCTCTCCAGCCCATGTGTGATGAGGGTGGAGGTGTGGGGACATCCTTGTGGAGACATAGCATGGAGAGGAGATATGAGATATGGAACAGTTGGAGGATAGACCAGGAGGGGAATAAAATTGGGAGTGTTAAAAAAAAAAGATTAAATAAAAAGAAGAAATATTAAAAATAAAAATAAAACTTGTTTTATAAATGCAGAAATTATCAAGGCTCTTTATTCATCTAACTACCAACTCACATAACACATGAGTAAGGCTCCTGAATTGATTTTAAAGGTTTAATTCAAGGATCATTTAACAACATGAAATTTTATGGGCTTCCATATCCAATTTATTTTTACATTTTGTTTCAATGTCACAGTTTTGAGAAAGTCCTGACACATACAGAAATTGCAGATACCACATCAACTTGTGCTTACTTTTAGTCTATCTCATTAAATATCATATTTCTAATTCTTGTAAAGAACATCTACACCATAGAAAGATATTAGGATACTTCTCAGAGATTTGAAAAACTGAGAATTTTGATGATGATTGTTTGACCAACTTGCCAATCACTCCACAATTAAGTTTATTACTTAAACATAATTGAAGTATTTTCATGAAGACTTCAACACCATGCTTCCTAGAAATTTCCATTCCACACATACATACTACTTCTCTTAGTGATTGTTAATGACCTTAAAGTGTATTTTAAAAAATTTTTATTAGTATACTAAAAGAAATTACTTTTCTATTTAAGAAATCAAGACACACAAAGAATAATAAAATAGATATTCAAATTTCACTTTAAAAGCTGGTCCCTAAAATGGATCTTAATACAGAACATAAAGAATTTCAATTAATGAAAGTCAAATAGATATAGAATAATGGACAAAGGGGATATTCATCTGAATGTGGTAGTGCATGTCTTTAGTCCCAGCACTTGGGAGGTAGACACAAGTGTGTTTGAGGACAACCTAGACTGGAGAGCAAGTTCCAGGCAAGCTAGAACCTACAGAGTAAGGACTTTTCTCAAAATAAATGTAAGAGAGAGAGGGAAGGAGAGAGAGAGAGAAAGAGAGAGAGAGAGAGAGAGAGAGAGAGAGAGAGAGACAGACAGACAGACAGACAGACAGACAGACAAACAGACAGACAGACAGACAGACAGAGAGATGCAGAGACAGAGAGAAAGAGAGACAGAGAGAGACAGAGAGAGATGTATCATTGCTGCACATACCCTCTGCTTTGTTCTCTGAATATAACCTAGGAGTTATATAACTGGATATCTTTAAAGCAACAGCAATAGGGATGAATCATATTAACAGGGGAGTTCGTACGTCTGATTTTGTGTTTGTGTGTTTGTTTGTTTGTTTGTTTAAGTGAACAAGAAACCACAGAAAGGATCTCTGTTTGAAAAGTAATCTAGTTGGATCATTGCAAAGGTGTAAGACTACATTGCAAATAGGCCTGCCATATAAACTAACTGTTGACTGGATAAGAACCTAAGGAAAAAAGATGTCATTGTAAAACTAAACTAGGGTATGGAGAATCACCAATGAATCATTTATTCTAGGCAAGTGAGCTACATCTATTGTGTCAATTATATTATTTTTATTTTTGAGACAGTATCTCTCTAAATTGTCATGGCTAAACTAAAATCTACTCTTTTATGCAAGTTGACTTCTAGATTTCAATCCTTGTGCATCAGCCTTCTGAACACATTGGATTATAGGTGTGCTGCACACCCAGTCTCTAGAATCATTGTTATGCTTTAAAACATACGTTCTGTTTATTATTAGTAATAGCATTTGGAGAACCATTTCCTAAAAAAATAATTCATTTAGATGTAATATTAAAGAATATGTCATTTCTATACATTAGATAATGTAATAACTAAATAAGGAAGGGTAGTGTTATAAGAAAAAAAAGAAAACATACCTTTAATCCTAGGAGACAAAGGCAAGGGAGGTCTCTGAGTTCATGGCCAGCCTGGGATAGAACAAGTTCTAGATGAAGAAAAACTTGAATCCAGGCATGATGATATCTGCCTTTAATCCCAGAATTCAGGAGTAGAGCCATGCAGATCTCTGAGTTCAAGGTCTACAGAGCAAGTTCTTGGACAGCTTAGACAGAATTCTGAAGCTTTGGCCATGTGACTCTGGCTTTAGAGTCAAGAATAGAAGGGACTACTGGGACAATTGATGCTGGTTAGCTGGAGCTAAGACATTAGCAAGGATTAAGAAGAAACCAGATCACTGGCATAAAATCTACTGGAAAGTGTTTTCTGATAGCATAAAGAAGCCGTGTTCTATATCTAGCCAAGGTTGTAGCTCATGATGCAGTAGACTTGGTAATATGTAAGAATCACCCAGATAGTACTGGCTTTGAAGGCATGAAGAAGGTCATGGCGAGCAGCTGAGGCTTGATAATATGAGAGGTCAGGGAAGGACATGGGTGAAGATGCAGTCTCATTTACAGTTGATGGCCCAGGACACAAGGGGTTATGCAAAGAAGTTGAGGCTTGACACCATGAAGGGAGCCTATAAGAAGCTACTGGTGAAGTATAGTCGCAGTGGAAGACTCCAGTGAATTGGAGATGCCAGTACAATGGGATGATCACCAAGAACAGCAGCTGTGAAGTGGATTCAACCAGAGCCTAGAGTAGTGCTGAAGAAGAGACCCAAACCCTGTGGAAGAGCCCAGAAGATCCATGTGTAGATCCCAAACCCTAAAAAGTTGAAGTTGCCTAGAGATGTTCGAGCAATGAGACACCTGCTGAAGAAATCTGCTAATGGAATAGAACCAGCCAAAGAGAAATAATTGTGCTGCAATCAACAAACCAGAAAGGAGTTGGATATCAGACACGGAGATGCAGAATTTGGAGTTTGCCCAGCTGCTTTTGGTCTTGCTTTTTTTCCACGATTTCCTCATGATGTCATTTGGGAATGGTAATGTAGATCCTGTGATATTGGAAGTATGTGATCTGCCTTTTGATTTTATTGGGGATTACAGATAAGAGATTGCATGAATCTGAGAAGAGACTTTGAACTTTGGTCTTTTAACATTATTGAGACTGTTACAGACTGTGGGACTTTTGAATTTGGAATAAATGTATTTTTTTAATTGTCCGATAGCTAGGTATGGTCCCAATAGACCCATGTGTTCGAACAAGCCAACAGAGGCCAAGGAGTAGAATGTGGTGGTTTGAATATGCTTGACCTAGGGAGTGTCACTTAATAGTGTGGCCTTGTTGGAGGATGTGTGTCACTGTTGGGGGCAGGGGTGTGGTTTGAGACCTGTACCCTAGCTGCTTGAAAGACTGTCTTATCGTGTTGGCCTTCAGGTCAAGATGTAGAACTCTGCTCCTCCAGTGCCATCGCTGCCTGAATGCTGTCCTGCTTCCTGCCACGATGATTATGGACTGAACCTTAACAACTGTAAGCCAACCCCAATTAAATGTTATTCTTGATAAAAATAAAATATATAAATGAAGTACTAAAGGTAAAATATATATATTTATAGTTTATCAAGGAGTTTTACATAAATGTTTAGTTAGATTTTACATACACATATAATTTAAACAATTGAATAAAATCTGTAAGAAAGTACAAATTGAAAATAATTTTTGAAATTAGACCATTTTAATGAATGAGTAATAATGCAAAATCATCATAAAAAGGAATCCTATAGTATGTTAAAAGGAAATATGCATCATAAAGTAATGTTTATTAAGCAAAGCAAGAGGGGGTATATAACACTTATATAATATGGTCCAATCCATCAAATAAATAAACAATTCTATGAGCTCTGTAAAGAGGGATATGAATCACTTGGTAAAACTCAGGAATTTATTTTAAAAATACTGAACATACAAAAAGCTGTTTTTGCTTTCTTATTGGTTTTGTTATTTTTCTTGCTTTTACAAATCTTCAACAGATCATTAAACTCAAAGGCAAATATTAGACATTTTCCTTCTGAGTGTGTGAAAAAATGGATAAATACTTTCATCTTCATCTAGTTTTCCCTAGAGAACATAGTCAATGATGTGAGAAAAGAGAATGAAACTAAGATGAAAATTTTTGAAAGGAAAAATAAACTAACACTGTGTGCAAACAAATTTGAAAAAGAATCTCTAGATAAATCAGTGGAATTAATGCACATATTTAGCAAGGTCATTAATATCATAGCAATATTCCAAAATAGTTGATTTATTAGTAAAATCTAATTAAAAAGGAAAAATTAAGAAGAGCAATATAATTTAGAATAGTGCTGGAAGCACTATTTTATTTTAAATATTTATTGTAAATTGTAAATATAGAGGAACTTTTTTGAGAAAGTTCAAACATTATGAAAATGCAAACATAAAAATGAACGAACTAGCACATTTACGACTCAAAACTGAATGTTGAACTGGTAGGTTTGATAATCTTAAATTCTTTTAGATTGTAGAGAATGAAATTCACTAAACTTATAAACTCAAATAATCTGTATTCTAAAACCCAAAGATATTGTAGGAATGAAAAATTATACCTTAATGTTATAAATTTGTTTAGGTGAAAGTATAGACAAATCAAGAAATGCATAAATAAAGTAAAATAATTCAGAATGAAGAATAATAATGAAGAATAATTCAGAATGAAATGAAGGCATAGTTTGTATAATCTTAATGATAAATTTTAACGTAAGAAAGTGAAATGTAAAAAAGTTATGTGGTCTTCTCCATAGTTAAAGAAATATATTTGGGACAAGTTAAATTTCCTCTTCTCTACCATATCTGTGAGCCCAAACTCAACCCACTCCCTGAGGAATGTCAAGTAATTCTTTGTAAATTACAGGTTCAACTTCCAGGAATGCCTCTAAATCTGAATGAGGTATCCCCAGAACCTTTAAAAAAAAATAGATATTTTCTTTATTTACATTTCAAATGTTATCTCCTTTCCTGGTTTCCCCTCTGAAAACACCCTATCCCTTCCCCCGCTCCTCCTGCTCCCCAATCCACCTACTCCTGCTTCCTGGCCCTGTCATTCCCCTATACTGAGGCATGGAACCTTCACAGGACAAAGGGCCTCTCCTCCCATTGATGATCAACTAGGCCAACCTTTGCTACATATGCAGCTAAAGCCATAAGTCCCACCATGTGTTTTCTTTGGTTGGTGGTTGAGTTCCAGGGAGCTCTGGGGGTACTGGTTAGTTCATAATGTTGTTCCTCCTATGGAGCTGCAAACTCCTTCAGCTCCTTGGGTACTTTCTCTAGCTCCTCCATTGGGGACCCTGTGCTCAAGACTGAGCCAATGAAACTTTTCCTGAAGAATAATTCTTTTCCACTCTCTAAGGTTTATTTAGGCATTGTTAACCCCGAATAAAAAGAACAAGCTATTTCACCAAATATCTTTTTTTTTTTTTTTTTTTT